>NC_063060.1:12078821-12390137 GCF_018812025.1 Megalobrama amblycephala | reverse complement strand
ACACAAGGAAAATATGACACCTTGGAAGTTAGCTTCCAAGATGAGAACCCAAGTTCAAGGAAAACAGAATTCTTGCTGCATTTAATTTCTTATGATGTTTTATTAACAAAATTCGGGAGGAGCAAGTTCAGATAATTAACCTAATTAGCACAGGTGGAGAGCATTCAGTTAATCAACTCAACCAATGTCAAAAGGTATAAATTCAGCAGACTGACTTCTGTTCATCTGAGAGTTTATCAGCATCCCTCCTCCACCCCATCTCCTCACTTATAGTTCTATCTACTTTTACCACACCGGGGGGGGGGAGTACTCTGGGTTCGGGCCAAAATTCCGAGCTCGGAGCCCTCTCCCCGGACAGCACGCCAAATACGCAAAACTTTACTCCATTTAATTGTATGGATATGTGAACTCGTGAATTAAATAATGTATTTTTGAGGGAAATAGAATATTTATCAGGAAATAATAGCAGGACTTGATTTTCGTCCATTTTATTGGATTTGATTGAATCATAAAGACTGTGCTTATGATATAATTAGTTCTTAAATGATGCTTTTCTGTATAATGACCACCAAACTGTATAACTGACCATTGTCTTGGGCATTTCCTGCATAGCTGTGGTAGTTTCATGTCTCTTATCACTCTGCAGTCACTTTCTCAGAAATAAAAATAATAATTTCAACACAAATCAATATTTAATTCCCCATTTATTTATTTATTTGGTTACATATCTGTATAATAAGAAGGATAATTTGCAGTGTCAGTCATTATTGCAAAAAAACAAACAAAAAAAAAACATTTTGATGATGATAACTTTGTCAAGTAAAGACCAGCTGACTTCAAAATAACCCTTTTTTATTATTATATTTCCCCCACATGGCCTGTTTTGTCTGAAAAGTCATTTTCGAGGTGTATAGATTAAGATTATGAAGTCTCTTACGTTAAAAATTATGATTTTTTTTTTTTTTTTTACTTCTGAACAAGGTGCACTGCAGAATTTTACACAATAAAAACTAGGACATTATTCATAAAGTGGATCAAATTTGTCAAATAGGGTGCATTTGTGTTGAATGGGACTTAGCAAAGAGCAGGTGGGGAAACCGACTTTGATTTTTGCAGGGATTGTGCTGACTGAACATTTAGACTAGAGTTATAGACTAATACATTTTTAAAATACAGCAAAACCGCAATCTCAAACAGATCTGTTTCTCTGCAGGGCAGTGCCAGGGCGTGAATTATTGGAGGTGGATCCCGGTCTGGTTGGGAGTCTGGCCAATATTGTTCCCAAAGGAAAGGAGTCTTCCCACAAGCCCCTGCAGCTCTCACAGCCTCACCAGCATTGTGGCGTCGAGGAGAGGCCTGTGTCAAAAGACTTTGTGGATGATCCAGAAGTGCCTCCACTTATGTGAGCAAGACAGAGAGAGAGAGAATATGCTATGATATGACACAGCAAGAGCGCATAAGCATAATCACAATCTCTGCTGAGCTTGTGGAACTGTGTGTGATGAAATAATGTGAGATATATTTAGCTCTCTTCATTAGATGTATAGTTAAGCAGATGAGTAATTGTCAGTCTCATTAAAGCTTGCTGAATATTTCACTGCTACAGATCCTTCACTTTCAGTGTGTTCTCTCTCTCTAACACACACACTCAGATACTCATTTATTGACTTACAGTCATGTCTGTCTGATATAAAGGAGGAAGTGTCTCTAATACCGTGTCTAAGCTGAATGCGGGCATCAAAACTAAATTGCTCCCATTATAATCAATGAACACAATGTCCACAATATAAATGCCTGTTTTGGCGTGTTTTGTTCAGTTGACACTCTTTCTATTTTTTATGTGCTGCACAAATTATTTATTATTATAAATTAATTGATTTTCTCAATGCATCTGAAATTATTTTATCAGAATACAATATGTGTAAAATCAAAAAAATGGAAAAAAAGATGGACAACATGTCTCCACTCCCTTCCATTGTAGAAAAATGAAGCCAGAATATCCCAGAAACACTGATTACTTCATTTGGAGTCCAAGTCTGCACAGTAGTGACCCTGAGGTGGAGTCGCAGTATCAAGGTCTCGCCCATACTCCCGCTCCCGCAGACTCATTTGCAAGCACAGCTGTCAATCATGAGGTCATATCTTGTTTTTATAGCCTCAAATAATTAGCTAAAACCAAACTTATTGGAAAAATTAACATTTGAAAATACTGTGATAAGAACTACTTAAAGGGATCACCCGAAAATGAAAATTCTATGGAAAAATAAATACTATGTTAGTCAATGTGGGGCGAGATCTGTTTGGTTCTTCACATTCTTCCAAATATCTTCCTTTGTGTTCAGCAGAACAAAGAAATTAATACAGGTTTGTAACAACTTGAGGGTGAGTAAATGATGACACAGTTTTCATTTTTAGGTGAACTATCTCTTTAACATGTCTGAAACCATCTTCAGAACAAAATTATTTGAAGTGTAATTGGATTTTTTAACCCTTAAATGCATACCTCGGGTCTTTAGTGACCCGAGACGTCATTCACTACCCTCCTCCTCATTCATTTTTTAAAGTTAGACTTCAACCTTCTTGATATTCCTCAATTCATTATAAAGAATATAACAAGAAAAAAAATCATAAAATTATAAAAGAATGCCTATTTTTGAATTAAGTTTTTGTAAAAAATTTTATAGGGGTCGCTAACGACCCGAGGTGTGTATCAGTGTATGTATGTTTTTTCTGCACAACATTAATTGAATCTTAGATGATGCAATAAGTGCAATTCACATTTATTCCACAAGGTGGCAATGTCTGATAAACAATGCTGAAGTGACGACTCATTTAGATGGAAAACGAAATAATAAGAAAAACCTGAATTGGGTCAGCGATTTACTGCAGAGCAAGTACTGAACAACAACAGCAATCAAACATGACTGTAACTCTTACTGGATGGAACTGGTGAAGCTGTTAGCGATCGAAATATTGATTTTGAAGATGTTAAAAATGATATAGTTCTAAAAATATGTTTGAGACCGTGAATGGGCTCATATTTGCGACCGCAAAAATAAAACTAGCCTATTATTTGCTGAATTTACTGGCAAATGAGCTCTGATGAGGACAGTGATGATGGCATAAAACATCTGCTCAAACTGAGCCCTTTCAAGCTCCAAAAGGTAACAAAATATGATTTATTTTATTCTTCTCTAATATCAGAGGAGTTTTATATTATTGCGACAGGTAGAGATCCTTCCGTGTTAGATATAGATCCGGGTCGATAAAGACCCGAATATGTAAGAATGATTGGCGAAACAGTCATGCATTTAAGGGTTAATTCACGGCTCACGTCCTATTATATTACATGGAGAGGGGGAGTGGTTTATGACCTATACTGCAGCCACCCACAAGGGGGTGATCTGCATGTTTTGGCTTTACTTTTCAGGATGTATGCTGCACACTTGTGTAAAATTTATGCTGTAAATTTTATTTGTTATATGTTCTACTTTTGATGGTTACATCAAAGCCAGCTTGTGATGTTTCTGGCTTCTGGCCTACTAATTTAAATCATAATTTTTTTTATTAGTAATCAAAGCAAAATTAGAATTAAAATTATTTCGCTTTTCTAAAATAGGCCATGCAAAGTAAACTTTTAATACCAATGAGATTCCATTTGAAAATAAACTGCCAAAGCTGATTGGTCTGTGGTTAATAAGCATTATGAGGTGGCACTTCTACTTCTGGGGGTCCTGCACCTGAAGAGCAACTGCCATTGAGATCTTTCTCCGATTATTACTACTGTTCAAAAGTTTTGTGATCAACAAGATTTTTTTTTTTTTAAAGAAATTACTACTCATTTTCAGCAATGCATTAAATAGTGACAGTGCAGACTTTTACATTGTTACAAAAATTCTCTTTCAAATAAATACTTGTTTTTTTAAACTTTCTATATATCAAAAATCGTGAAATGTTTCTTGAGCACCAAATCAGCATATTAGAATGATTTCTGAAGGATCATGTGACACTGAACACTGGAGTAATGATGCTGAAAATTCAGCTTTGCATCACAGGAATAAATTACATTTTAAAATATATTAAAATAGAAATAATATTGTAATAATATTTGACAGTATTGCTGTTTTTACTGTATTTTTGATCAAATAAATGCAGCCATGATGAACATAAAACACTGAAAATATCTGACCGTCCACAAACATTGATTTCTGGTCATTTGCACATGGTCAAGATCTGTGTTTATGTTAGTTTAAGTTGTTTAATAGTCCACGATTTCTTATCATAGTCTTCAGAGTCAGATGTAGGCCTATTGTTGTGCTGCTTTTCATTTGTGCTGTCTTTCTCTTTTCTTCTTTTTTCTTTTGTGTGTTGGAGGAATATGTGGATATGTGTTTGAGATGTGCATGACCTGTTTTGTGTGTGTGTGTTTGTGCACTGAAGAGGTCAGATGTGTACATAACTGCCAACTGATGAGCTCATTTCTCTGCAGTATTTCTATTTTCAGGAAAGCAAGAAGATATACTCACCCTATAGTTCACACTTTCTTTACAGCTCATACTCAGGGTCAGCAGGTATACACCTTTCCTCAGTGCTTATGTTATTCTTCAGTATTGTGTCTGTGTACTTTCCGCTGCTGCTTTATGTGTGTACAAGTGACTTATCGATATGTGCAGATGGTCTGTGCTGGTTTCATTTCCACCTTTATTAAAAACTCCTGTCACCAGATGAGTAATTTACCTTGCTGCTGACATTTAAACACCCCTGCGCTGCTCTGGACTAAATCTTATAAAAGCCATTTCAGAGACGCTTCGGAAAATGGAGTAAACGCATTACGCTTCAAAGAGCAGTGTTTAGAGAAATGAATTTAATTAATTAATTTCAGGCTAACCAGATTCTAAAAAAAATACACAGGGGGGCCAAAAGTCTTAGCTTATATTTTGATTCGTTAACAACATTTTCTTTACAAATTATATTATCAGCATAACCATTTGAGTGAACAGTTTAATTGAAAAATTGTCTTAGTATTTGGTTTGTCCCCCTTTTGCCTTTAAGGTGCAGTAATCAATTTCTGAGAAACACTGTTGATATTTGAAATCAGCCTAAACAAACACAAACAAACCCCTCCCTTCATTGC
Source organism: Megalobrama amblycephala (assembly GCF_018812025.1). NCBI lineage: Eukaryota > Metazoa > Chordata > Actinopteri > Cypriniformes > Xenocyprididae > Megalobrama > Megalobrama amblycephala. The sequence continues at coordinate 12,385,003 of NC_063060.1, read as the reverse complement.
TCCGCCCCCAAAATGCACAAATATGCAATGCAAGAGTGTATATCTCTTTATCATAGCTTAAAGCAAAGAAAAATAATGCTTCGCGAAAAATAAAGTGAAGATGACACGAACAACAAGAAAGTATACAGGCAAGAGTTGGTTGTTAAGGCCCCGATATACCTCAAATAAAATCGAAGTTGTAGGGGTAAAATGAAGTTCGAAATGCGTGACCAGCGATATACTGTAAACGAACATCTGACGCAGCCCACACTGCTGAGAGCGACGTTTAGATGAATATGTAAATATGTGCCATGCACTTTCTTCTGAGTAACAAAATAAACACAACAAAAATGAGAAAACAGCAAGCATTTATTATAGAAAGCATAAGAAATGCGTCTGATCATAACAGCATGGGAATGTTAGCACGAGCTCTGCAAATTAGCACTCCAGTCACGTCATGTCTTCATATAGCACTTTATTCAATAGATTGCTTAAAGGTGCCATAGAACGTCTTTTCAAAAGATGTAATATAAGTCTAAGGTGTCCCATGAATGTGTCTGTGAAGTTTCAGCTCAAAATACCCCATAGATTTTTTTTAATTGATTTTTTTAACGGCCTACTTTGGGGCATCATTAAATATGCGCCGATTCAGGCTGCGCGGCCCCTTTAAATTCTCGTGCTCCCTGCCCCCAGAGCTCGCGCTTGCCTTAAACAGCATAAACAAAGTTCACACAGCTAATATAACCCTCAAAATGGATCTTTACAAAGTGTTCGTCATGCAGCATGTCTAATCGTGTAAGTATGGTATTTATTTGGATGTTTACATTTGATTCTGAATGAGTTTGATAGTATGCTCCGTGGCTAAAGCTAACATTACACACTGTTGGAGAGATTTATAAAAAATAAAGATGTGTTTATGAATTATACAGACTGCAAGTGTTTAAAAAAGACAGTCTTGTCTCCGTGAATACAGTAAGAAACGATGGTAACTTTAACCACATTTAACAGTACATTAGCAACATGCTAACGAAACATTTAGAAAGACAATTTACAAATATCACAAAAAATATCATGATATCAATGATCATGTCAGTTATTATTGCTCCATCTGCCATTTTTCGCTATTGTCCTTGCTTGCTTACCTAGTCTGATGATTCAGCTGTGCACAGACCCAGACGTTAATACTGGCTGCCCTTGTGTAATGCCTTGAACATGAGCTGGCATATGCAAATATTGGGGTCATACATATTAATGATCCCGACTGTTACGTAACAGTCTGTGTTATGTTGAGATTCGCCTGTTCTTCTGAGGTCTTTTAAACAAATGAGATTTATATAAGAAGGTGGAAACAACGGTGTTTGAGACTCACTGTATGTCATTTCCATGTACTGAACTCTTGTTATTTAACTATGCCAAGGTAAATTCAAGGTAAATTTTTAATTCTAGGACACCTTTAAAATCAAGCAGTTTTACAGTATCAAACATGAAAAACTGTGTCAGTGCCTCATTTTATCAGAAGCACAACTTCATTTTGTACTATAAAGCGGCTTTCCAGTGTGTTCATGTTTTCACCCGCGGAGCTCTTACTTCAGTGAACTCAAACACACGAAATGAGTCAAGGACGTGTCCCATGCGAGTGAAGGCAGAGCCTCGGCGCACGCCTCCTGTTACATTATCGTCACTGACCAGTGGTAGTATGAAGGTGTTTTGCAGCTGGAGTGAACTTTTCCTGAAAGTTTGCTTTGGCAAGCCGTTTTGAACTTCCAAAAAGAACACAAAACGAACTTCGTTTTGGCCTGATTTTGTTCGAAATGACGTCACATCAGTTTGTTCTTCGATTTCGTTTGAAGCATATCGGGGCCTTTAGTTGCCAGCAGCGCACCAGCTCCAGACAAACAAAGACACTCAAAACTGTCCTGTTACAATAGCTAACATTATAACAACAGCATATCTTAGTTCTGTGAAACAGAAAACTAATGTTACTCACATATGGAGCAGAAACAAAACAACCTTGACATTCGTTTTCAGGCCTGTCCTCTTCAGTCCATTATGTCTCTCCAGCGCTAGAAAGCTCTTCTAATATTAATGCAGGTCCTAAAGCTCTTGTTTGATCACAACCCTTCTTTTTCCAGTGATATTCCTTAGTGATGGGCAGATCGATATTAAATATCGATATATCGATACTGACGTTGAGTATTAAAAGTATCGATACTCAAATTAAAATATCGATACTAAGGTGTTTTTTTGAACCAGTGATTTTGTTTATTTAACAAAAAATTTTATGCATAAAATATGCATTGGATTGGACAAATAACCTATTTAAGCGAATAATTTGTAGTAAAAGTAGGCTATTTTCCTGCTCATCTGAACACGCAAATGCTGCAAGTCAAAACCAATCGATCACAGAGCGTTCGCTCACTGCCGACACTACATTCAAACAGCTGTAGGGCTGCGTTTAGTATCGTAAGAAACCATTGATGCTTTTGTGAAACGCAGCCCAGAACATATGCTTAACAGAAATATAATATTATTATTAGTTATTTCACAATAAACAAAATGAAATAGCCTACATAGTTTGTGCAATTAGCCTACATTTATTTAAAATGAACGTTAAAAGTTCATATTGATGTTCTGTCAGAATACAAATGTTTCATTTAATGGGTGCAACATCCTGTCAATGGCAGTCCCTTATGAAAATGAACCATTACTACAGTGACCATAGTTCAGCTAGGCATATAAAAGGCTTATTTGTAGATTTTCCATACCAAGTAAACATTTTAACCATGTGTAAACAAAAATATAATCTAATATAATGTTAAGTGTTAAGTACTAATCTTCAATATAATGTTAAGTGGGTATCATAACCCATTTTACTCTTAGTAATTCAATAATTTTCATATTCATATTTCATATCAAGTTCATATTAGAGGTATCGTATCGGTATCGATATCGATATCGGCGATATTGGCCTTGAAAGTATCGGTATCGTAATAAGTGGTATCGCCCATCCCTAATATTCCTCTGACCACAAGTTTATTTAAAACTTGATGATCATGTTTTCAAGGATGATTATCTAAAGAGCAATGGAAGCAATAACATAAGAATGACTGTCCAGAGAGTTCACACAATCTGTGTCACAAATTTGATAATTTTGTGACCTTGAAATAAGTCATAAATACACTTCTGTCCAAAAGTCATTAAGACTTTTTTTCAAACAAATTAATTTTTTATTTACCAAGTATGGATTAAATTGATCAAAAGTGACATTAAAGGAACGTCTTGGAACGCGCAGCATTATTCAATGTGTTGACATAATTTCAACTGAAACAGGAAGACGGCGATATATCGAACAGCCCCGCCCCTTTTTTAAAATAGCCAATAGAGTTTATATCACAGCTCCGCCAGAGCCGTTAAACTCAGTAAAACCTCTGTTTCCTTTTAATATCTAACCGTTTCTCCTCCTAATCTCCTCTATATCACTTTAAAATATAGCATTCTGTGCAGAATTTAAATGGGTCCGATACCTTTCGTGGTCTGAGCCGACTCGCGGATATGATCCTCTCTTACCCCCTTTCCACCAGCACGAACCAGGTGCTAGTTCAGAGCTAGTGCTAGTGCCAGTTCGGAGTTGGTTCAACTGACGAGCCTTCTAAGAACCAGTTTGCCTTTCCACAGGCTAGAGAGCCACCACAGAGCCAGGTCTTGCGTCACTGTATAGGCCTATTTACTGTTTGTAAACATTCGGGATGCGCGCGCATCGTGGTTGCAGAAAACCCGGGAGTGATAACCAGTACGACTAGAGAGTTACGACGAAGCGGTTCAAAGTAGTTAAGATTTAGAAACATTATAGAATATTTTGATTTGTTATTTTTTTTAAAATGTTGTCGGCATATCACAGCAGCTTCACCCAGCGATAAGCACTGTTATTTCAAAAAAATTAACATTACCGAGTGGGATACAGCTTACGGATCCGTTTGCCATAGCACCTTGTCAGTGGTTAAATGATGAAACGAAATGGCCAAGCATCCAGTGGCCAGAGATATATATTTACCTGATTGACACCTCAAGTGTATAGCCTATACTCAGGAGAAGCTAAAAGCGTATAAGTCTCTTGAGGCGTACAACTTTGTTTTGTTTTTGTTTGTCATGAATTAAAAGAATAAAAAGTTAATTTCGAGTTTATATCTCACAATTCTGACTTTTATTTCTCGCAAATCTGAGTTTATATCTCACATTTCTTACAAAGAAAAACAATTGTGAGATATACTCGTTATTCTGTCTTTTCTGAATTGCAATTTATCCCGCAATTCTGACTTTTTTCCCCTCAGAATTGTGAAATAAACTCACAATTGCGAGGAATAAAGTCCGAACTGGGAGTAATAAACACGCAAATGCAAGAAAAAAGTCAGAATTGTGAAATTAAAATTGTATAGACTGTTTAAAAGTTATCTATGTGAAATGTTATAGGTTTAAATATTATTTCAATGCTGTAACTGCTATGTATGTATGTCCTCTGAACTGCATATGTGAATATTATGTAGACTTACTGTTTACATCAAATTCCTGCTTTAATAGTAGACTAATCCTTGCAGGTGTCATCAGTCCAGTCTGTGAAACGTCTCCGTTTAGCTTCAAAGGACGTTTTCAACGATGGTTTTCTTTCAAAATTAAGACTATATTTTTTGATTTCCGATTCCAACATCCAGAGGCACAACAAAACATTTTTCTCTTATTCTCTTATTTTCCTCCAATTGCTACCGCTATTTTTCTGCAACCACTATGCGCGCGCAGCTGCAAGTGACGTCATTGTGACGTCTGCTCCAAAGTGGTCTATACGTCTCATATTTCACAGCAAAGCTAGCGCCGCAGCGCCAAACACAAACACACCAGGCTCGTTTGAGATGCATCGGCTTCTCGCAAAGCGATCGGCGCATGACATCAAAGCTCCGCGAGAACGATCCAAAAGCACAAGGAATCGTATGCTCTACAAACGCTCCCGCGGATCCGCGGCACCCGCCGAATCGGTCCGCGCTGTTCCGATGCATCTCGAACAAGCCTTCTATCAACAATCGCGGATGTTTCACTACTGTTGATGCTCATGGCTTTGCGAACCTACATCGGCATCCAAACACGGCTCGCCGTAATTTGTATATAGACGGAGATTACGATCGAGCTGCTATTAGCTCGATTAGCTGCTATTTCAAAAATGGCGGTCACAAGTTTCTTGTTGGTCACGGTAACCCCGCCCCCAGCCCCTGACGCAAGCGGTTCTTACTTCTAGCCCAGCAATGTTTTGGTGCTACTTACGAACCACTTTTTCTGGTTCGGAGCTGGTGCTTTGTGTGTCGAAAGACAAAGAACTGATTTGAAACTAGGCTCTGGCTCCGAACTAGCACTCAAACTGCCTTGGTGGAAAAGGGGTATCTGTGCTCTCGTGTCCCTGGGCCAGAGCAGACTGTGCTCGCTCTGCGCGGTTCACGTGATACTAACGTGAAAACGGACTTCATTTGCGTCAATGGAAAGCATATTTACACTGTCTGAATCGTTCCCTATTCTCTATATAGTACACTATGTGTCATTCACCATGTAGAAACTAATAAATGTGTGAGCAAATGACCGATTTCAGCCGAAGCTTCAGTGTCTGTTGATAGTGTAGGAGGGGGTGGGACTACAGATTCTAGAGAGCATTTGATTGGACAGAAGATTTGATGAGAAGCTGAAGTGCGATCTGATGTCACGAAAATCTGTGATCCGTTTTAGCTTTTTTTAATTTTTAATTATTTTTTTCTTTTTTAGGTTTTTAAATTTTTGTATAACGGGTCAAAATGGGTTACTGCATATGCTTTTTTACATTAGGAATTGCCCATCAAAAGTTAATTCTTCTGCACATGTGTGACTTATTGCCCTAATGTATCCAATAAGAATTTTAGGTTTCTGAAACTGTTGTGAATTAATAAAACATGATGATTTAACCCAGCAGCTGGACATAGACTGAATTATTCACCCCCTGTCATCCTGACAAAGATGCTGTCTTTTCTTTCTCTCCCTACGTCTCCTCAGCTCCCCTGGCTCTGCTGTTCCTCCAATCTCTGACAAGGAGAAGATGCCGCCTGCTCTGACTTTCCAAAAGCCTAATTCTACAGTCAGGACATTTTTGATGTTACTTCACTTTTATTGATCGGTTTATCTTTTTCATCCTCGCTTTTCATCCCTGGTTCTCTCTCTCCCCTCATTTCTTTCTGTAGCCATAGGATCCTGCTCTCCCGAGGGATGTGTATGTCAGAGCGTGGTGGCACAGGCTCTCTGAACTGAGCTATGGCCGATCTGTGACGCTCTAAGGTTAACGGCATCTCTCCAAGCTGCTTGAAATCATAAGCACTTAAATTTATGGCTTATGAATCATAAAAATTTATAGCTGTAATCTTAGGTTGTGTTCATAGAAAGAGGAATTAAGAAAGCCTGCATCTACTTCAACTGCTTAATCCCAAAAGGAGAATTGGGACTGGATTTGAATTGACATGGATGACTGGTTAAGCAGAGTATGAAAGGCAAAGATAAAGAGATTCATGATTGCGCTTTTGATTTACAGGTATGTTCCCATGATGCACTGCAGCACTGGGGTCACCTTAGAGTGTCCCATAAAGCAGTGTATTTAAAAAGCGCCTTTCAGTTTTTGAGTTTAACAATGTGAATTTACACCTTTGTGGACAGATGGGATCATTTTAGAGCTCCTGTGTGTGTGTGTGTGTGTGTGTGTGTGTGTGTGTGTGTGTGTGTGTGTGTGTGTGTGGTCCTGGTAAACCCTACATTATGGGGACAAAATGTCCTCACAAGGATAGTAATAACAGAAATTTTTGAGGACATTTTGTGGTCCCCATGAGAAAAAGAGCTTATAAATCATACTTTTTTTTTGTAACGTAATGTTTTCTGTGAGGGTTGTGTTTAGGGGTAGGTTTAGGATTTGGAGATAGAATATACAGTTTGTACAGTATAAAAATCATTGATATGTAAAGTCCCCATAAAAGATGGAAAGCCCATGTGTGTGCGTTTGTGTCTGTGAGAGAGAGGTAGTTCAGCAGCCATCTTGACTAGCCCTGTAAAGTGCATCTGAATTCAGCAGAGAGCAGTCAGATACTCCCACTGCAGTAGAGTCAAAAAAAAAAAAAACCTACAAAGAGGTTAAAAAAAATGCATGCACATGGAAAAAAATCAACTTTTGAGTTTTGATAAGACATGTGTACTGTAAAACCCCTGTGTTTGCAGAATATTCTCATCTGCTCTGATGTGTGAGATTTGAAACCTAAGAAACTTTATTCTCAGTGAGAGTGTAAATCTCATTAATGATAAATGAAATCCTGAGAACTGCTTCACTGTGGGATTCTCGGTTTCAGTTTCAGATTAGAGTGCTTTATTGCAGTGTTTCCCAACCTTTTTTGTCTTTTGTACCTCCACAACCCCATAAGGTTCAAATTCTCCAACACCAAACTAAAAATGTGTTCTTATTTGGCACCATCATTGATATCTTACTTCTGTAAAAATAATTATAATAATATAATAAAAATAAAACAATAAAATACAGGTGTATTTTGACCCCACAAGGATAGTAAAACCAGTCAATTTGACCTTATGGGGACATTTTTTAGTCCCATGAGGAAAACAGCTAGTGAGGGAGTTAGTGTATTTTTATTGTACTTTTGATTTCTTTTCTTTTGTGTGTGTGTGTGTTTTTTTGTGACATATCAGGACACAAATTTGTATAATGACATGGGTATGACATAGGTGTTACAAGGAGAGGGTGACTTATGAGGACATTACCCCATGTCCCCATTTTTCAAAAGGCTTATAAATCATACAGAATGAGTTTTTTTGAGAAAGTAAAAATGTGCACAGTTTTCTGTGATGGGTATGTTTAGGGTTAGGGGTAGTGTAGGGTGATAGAAAATATGGTTTGTACAGTATAAAAACCATTACAGCTATGGAATGTCCCCACATTTCACAAAAACAAACCTGTGTGTGTGGAGGATATGTATGTATATATATATATATATATATATATATATATATATATATATATGTATATACACAAGTATATGTACAAGACGTCTGCAGATTCCACTCTGTCACTATGAGATACATTGGGCTTCTGGAACATGAGATGCTGACTGTAAGGAGGAATTTACACAACAAAGCAAAGAGAGTATAAAAGAAGAGAGGGAGAGATACAGTACATGTCACTGCAAGTGTCTGCTGACTATAGGCTTATGTGCAGTTCTTGCACTGAGGTTTTGTCAGTTTATACTGTAGCTCATAGTTTTTATTATTTCAGACCTCCGTGCGGGCAGGGGCAAAATTGCGTTCCGGGGGGAGGAGGTTGGTTGGGAGGGTAGGGTTGCCCCTTGGTAGAAATCGCATTCTGGGGGGCAGGAGAAATGGGAATGCGGGGGCCTGCAAAGGGCACTTTCACTTTCACGATCAAAGGGGCAGGGGCTCAAGCCCCCCGTGCACGCCACTGCTTCACAGGCCTGGTCCTCCTCACTTCCCTTGGACCGCCTCCTCTTCACCACCCTCCTGAACACGGGGTTATGTCACGTTTGGTTTTGGTTCACGTTTGTTTTCATGACTTTTTTGTAGTTTTGTTCATGTTCTAGTTTTCAGGTCTTTTATTTTGTAATTCTCACAGTCTTGTTTCCTTGACATGTCATGTAATTCCCCTCATGTGATCCTGTCATGTTTAGCTCTGCCAAGTCTTTTGTTTATTTTGTGTTTATTTCATGGATTATTCACGTATCTTGTTTAATAAACTGCACTTGGGTTCTTCAGTTTGCCTTCAGCCTTGTTATAGTCATCATGGTACGGAAAAAAACGAAACTGGCGCTGTAAGTAGAATAGGGAAGGGTAGGTCATACAGCGTAAGCATTTTGAAGAATGCAGAAACCGGAAGTACGTTCAAGGCGATATTTTGTGTTTATAAAGCATACAATTTAATTTTTTTTCAAAAATGACTTTTCGTTTCACTAGATAAGACCCTTATTCCTCATCTGGTATTGTTTAAAGTCCTTTGAAGCTGCACTGAAACTGTCATTTGGTCCTTGAACCGTTTGGAGGCCATTTAAGTCCACTATAAGGAGAATAATCCTGGAATGTTTTCATCAAAAACCTTCATTTCTTTTTGACTGAAGAAAGAAAGACATGCATCGTGGATGACATGTGGGCAGTGGCGTACGGGACACCCCCGCAGCCCCCGCGGTGCGTGGGGGCCCCCACCCTATGATGGGCCCCGTCGCAGATTCACCTATTTAGGCTAGACTACTTTATAGCCTTTGCTTCTTTTTTTTTTTTTTTTAGAACTGAACTCAATTGACTAAAGATGAAAATAAAGCATCTAACTGAAGCCCAAAAATGCAAGCAGAAGATCATAGTGCTAAAGACAACAGCAAGCTTTGATGCGCTGTGTTACTGTTAGCGGATGTGTGCCGAGACAAATAAATATGTTCGGTCTTTGCTGAGACATTATTATTGTTATTTATATTATTATATATTGCCCAAACGTATTTACCCCATCGCCAGCTCTGCTAATGGACAGCTATCGGAATGTCTGAAGTTCTTTTCCAAATGTAGCCTAGCCAATAAGTATTGTTATTTCTTTATTATTTTACTGCAACTACATGAATTTAGTTTAGGCCTATATCATTTGATGCACCGATCGAAATTACTGAAAATTTGCGGCCGAAACAGCAATTTACGCGCTTGTCTAGAAGGGAACCTTATACGCAAATTTGTGTCTAACTTAGAATTTAGACCAGCTAAAATATATTGTTAGACCAAAAATATCTTATCAATTAATTAGGTAATAAAGACATGTAATAAAGAAATTTAATAAAAACAGAAAGACGTCTATTGCTTCAGCCCTCAAAGGCCACGGAAACATGGATTTGTTTGTTATGCACTTCAGTCCATTCCACACCCGACGTTCATGGTTTTCTTCCTATTTATTAATTATAGGCAATTGGTTGATGAAACATTGATTGAAATTAAGATACAATTTCTACAAAACGAAATTAACTTTAAAGAAAGACTTACTATAAAACAAAACTTAATGAAGTGGTCAAACTTATGTCTAACCCGCTGCATGTCTCCCGAAATTGCGCATCTGTCACGCTATTCACTTTTCATAATCAACATAGGTGACATTTTTTTTTAAAATATCTATATATATATCAGGCTATAGCCCAATATTTAAATATAAATATGAAACTAAATTGATTACATTTTTATCCCTCTGGCCGACGAAAGCGCCGGCGCGTTCTGATGGATTTTTTCCTCATGACAGCTGAAACAACTTAAAACAGGCCTTCTGTCATTTTTGGCAATAGCCTACAGATTAGTGCAAGACTACAAATGGTCTACTTTTTTTAAATTTTATTTTATTTTATATTTACGATCACAATAACAACGACACCTTGTAGGCTACTTAAATAAAAAACAGGGTGCGCTTTCAGCTGTCTCTCTGCGAGAATCTTTCTGAAACGTCTCAAAAATTAATTTAAACTCGGCGAATAACACCTAAAAGAAAGAAACATCTCCATTTGATAAGAAATGTGTAGGTCTGTGTTAAATAAGAGGCAATCTATCCGCTGGAATGTGTTGTTTCTGAAATCATGTCCAGTGCTCGTTGCGGCTGTTATCCGTTCTCTTGGCGCTCCTTTGGTTTTAATGAGTAAATTAGCCTAAATATTTATTCCTGCCGGTATTTTAGTCTGCGATATCAAAATCACTAAACATTATATAGGCCTATCATATAGGCTAGGCTATAATATTATATATATATATATATATATATATATATATATATATATATATATATATATATATATATAATATAGTATATTATATTATATTATTATTATTATTATATATGAATCAATGCAATGATAATTCACGATTCACTGTTAAATCAGTTTTTGTAAACTGTGGGGCAGATGGACTCAGGTGCACAACAAATTTTAACACATGACATCACTGCTAATGGGAGGGGCCCCATCTCATTCTTTGCGGGGGGGCCTCACAGACTTGCGGTACGCCACTGCATGGGGGTGAGTAAATTATCAGGAAAAGTTTATTCAAAAGTGGACTAATCCTTTAAGTAATTTGTATATGTGGATAAGATTGTTTTTTTATCAGATGCTAATTGCCATTTGCCAAAATTGCCATTTGAAGGGACACATGGTAGCAGATTTTTAATCTGTTCCCTTGTTTGTGTGATTTAACTTTAACCTATGCATTTATGCCATAAGATGTAACAATTTACTATTATATAAAAGTGCCTTTGGTTTTTTAATCTGATGGCTTTTCAGGTATAACCTCATGAGCAAAGTGTCCACTAATTGTGTAGAATCTCAGCGGATACAGCGGATTAAGAGTGTAAGCATTCCAGAAGAGAAGAATGCTTACACTCTTAAAAAATAAAGGTTTCAATATGTTTTTTTTTTTTTCTCCCATAGAAGATCCATTTTGGTTCCCCTTCAGTGCAATTCTCAAAATAAACTTTATTTATTTATTTATTTTGTATGAAGAACATTTTAATAATCTAACAAACCTTTTTCCAATATAAATTACCTTTTGTCCAATGGAAATGTTCCATGGATGTTAAAGATTCTTCAAGTAACCATTAATTAAAGAACCACTGCTGTAGAAAGTCAAGTCTGATTCTTTGATTTAGGTTAAAGGATTAGTTCACTTTCAAATAAAAATTAGCCCAAGCTTTACTCTCCCTCAAGTCATCCTAGGTGTATATGACTTTCTTCTTTCTGATGAACACAATCGTAGAAATATTAATAAATAAGCTTTACCAAATGAGTAACGCCTTCCCTATTCAAATTACCGGAAAAAAAACGGAACTGGCATTGCGTCAGTTCAGTAAGTTGAATAGGGAAGGCATAGGACGTAGCTTTTTGAAGAATACGGTAGGCTGTCTGGCGGAAGCAAAATATTTTACTTCATAACTTGTTAAATATACATTTTTTTTTTCCACAAACGCATCATTTTGCTTCAGAAGGCCTTTATTAACCCTCCGGCGCCGTGTGGAATATGTTTATGATGGACGGAGACACTTTCTTCAGCTCATACTCGTTTGGTAACGCATACTCCCATTTTATAAAGCTCGGATGAGTCAGGATATTTTTTAATATTTCTCCGATTGTGTTCATCAGAAAGAAGAAAGTCATATACACCTAAGATGGGTTGAGGGTGAGTAAAGCTTGGGGTCATTTTCATTTTAAAGTGAACTAATCCTTTAAGATTACCAGCAATCCATCCGAGAGAAAGAAGGTATGCAATCTTCTGCTGTGTGATTCATGTGAAAGCGTCTCCAGCAGCCTTTTCGTGGTTTTGGTTTGCGATGGCATCCACAATAATGCTTTGACGAGGCTCAGAGATGCTATGTCAGTAGTGTGTCACGTGGCCACAAGCTCTCTGTCTCGCGCCACCGTCTGAGCCTCCTCCCTCATCTTCTCAACAAGCAACGGCAGCACACTAGATCAGTTTGGATCAGCAATCATGCGGCCGCGCGGAGAATACGGTAAGGCAACTCTGTGTGTGTACATTTGACAGCAGAACCGCCGTTGTATTTATGCTTTCAGACATCCTTGTGTGTTGCTCATCCCGGTGTAAACTGAGGGGATGCAATTGTTGCACGGCGTTGTTGTGGATGAACCAGATGCTCTTTGTCAGCGCTGTTGAGCCAGTCGACATAACCGCAGATTTTCCATTTAACCAGGCATTTGTGATTAGATATGGGAGTCGTAATGAATCAAATGATTCCAGTTCCGATTTCGAATCATTAGCTATTCTTTTAGTATTCTCGTGGAAAATATATTAGGACAAAGTGAAATCGTATTGCTTGGAGCCTTCAGTAGCTAGTTTCAAACGATGAAGTCATTTTAAATTTTAACAGAAAATATTATAACAATTCCTAAATAAATTTAATATATAGGCTATACACCTACTTTTGAATGACTTTTCACAGACTTTTTGTCGTCCAATAGCGTTATGCTGCAATAAAATAAACAAAAATGCTATTTATTCATTACTTAATTATTTTTAATTAAGTACCATCGATTACACAAATAATATTGTTTATTTGTAACTACATGTTTTCATTTCCAGTTCCATAAGACAGATGTTAACGTGTTCAGAATGTGAATCAGATTATTTCAGCAACCGCTCTGATTTATAAGTAGCCTATTTTTTATTCACTCAAAATAATCGACTCGTAAGAGTCATTCATTCGGGAATCGGATCACACTGGTCGAGCTGTGTGTTTTAGATTCAATTAGAAGAACCGGTTCGGGAATCGGTGTACACTCGTATGTTCAGTCGTGGTGTTGCATTGGTGAATAGTAGTGCGGGAAACACTGTCAGTGTATGTTAGTATGCTGTTCCTTTCACATCTGCAGAGGAATTCCCATTCGACAACCGTTCATGTATGAGAGCGTGTGTGCGTTTGAGAGACTTGAATGTTTTTTTCAATCCACAGCCCATCCTCGCGCCTCCCTCCCTGAACGAGGTCCTTAAATGACCCACGACGACTAAGGAGCTCGTGCTTTCCCTGTCCGGATCATGGCATGCGCCCCATCCCGGACTTCCACACGCGCGGCGCCGAGGCTCGAGAGCAGTGAACATGGGGATCAGGTCCAGAAATGCCACTAACAGCGCCGAGGACTCGCGCGAGCGGAAGAGCGCGCTGGCCGGAGACTTGGAACAGTGCGCGGGGCAGGAACGGGACGGCGCGCTGCTTCTCGTCGGTTCGGGCAGGGAACCGGACTTCAAACGGGGCTCGCAGAACATCGGTCTGCTCGCCAAGACGCCCCTGGGCTACACGCGCCCCGTGAAGAGGAATAATATCAGGAAGCGACGGATCCAGAACCTCATCTACGACGCGCTCGAGAGACCACGAGGATGGGCGCTGCTTTACCACGCGTTTGTGTAAGTGGACCCGATGCATTTCACACCCAGAAGCGCCCACACACAGAGGGAACAGCCCAGTTAATTATCAATTACAACAATTCAGCTAAATCTAATTTGTTTGTACAGCCCTTTTCATTGTTCTAGCAGCAGCTTTACAGACAATGCAGCCCCATAAAGGCAAAGAGAAACTGCCTATAATGAGATTTATTATAACTGATAAATGAACACAAATAAAGAGAGGAAATTTAATGCGAATACATGAAAATCTCATTTATGTCTTTACTGAATCTTGGCTGGAATTGATGTATACAAAGATGTAACCAAATGCTCAAGATTAGGGGAGCAAATTTAAAAGTTTAAAGGAATAGTTCACTTATGAATTAAAATTTACTCACCTCCATGTTATCTAAGATGTTCATGTCTTTCTTTCTTCAGTTGAAAAGAAACATTCCAGTATTTTTCTCCATATAGTGGACTTCAGTGGGGTTCACCGGTTTCAGTGCAGCTTCAAAGGGCTCTACATGATACCAGACGAGGAATAAGGGTCTTATCTAACGAAACGATCGGGTCATTTTTTTAATTAAATTAAAATTATCCACTTTTTAAACACAAATGCTCGTCTTGCACTGCTCTGTGATGCGCCACGCATTACGTTGAAAGGTCACGCGTGAGTCGTGACGTAGGCGGAAGTAACGCGGTAGGGCGAAATACTTCATCTAATTTTCTCCTCCAACTTCAAAATCGTCCAATATCGTTGTTTTACCTGTTTTTGGTAAGGCCGTTTGGCTTAGGCTGCGTTCCACTCCACTTTTAGACATGCATTCGCAAACTTCCCTAAGCACTTTCCCTCGGGGGAATCCCTGCCGCCATTTTAGGGAAGTTTATATGGACAGACACTCGCTTCCTCGATTTTGACCGAGTGAGCGAGTCTACTTCATATGTACACTTCAGGCAGCTCCATAAACCTCAATGCAACACGATTGTGACATCACTGCTTATCGCGTTTAATTTACCCCACCACAAACAACTCTATGATACATAATTAGTTTTTTTTTAAATATATTTACACCAACAAAAACAAACCTATATGCATATAGAATACTGCATTAAAAATATCATATAAGGGAAAAAAATGTAATTAATAAAATCAACTCCATATAGGACGTTCCAATTCAGCGCATTGCATGAGTTTCGCCAGTAGTGGGCACTTGTGCAATGTAAGCAATTAGGGATGGGCATTTTTCAAAAATATTGTATTCGAATATTTGGGCTCGTAAAAAATGAATATTCGAATATTCGTTTATTTAAATGAGGTTAAACGAGAAAGACGTTATTTTTTTAAATCATCAAGGTTTTGTAACTAATTCTGAACAAGCTTACAATTAGGCAATATACACAACAACCTACGTTATATACATAAGCTTACGTTTCTTTTAGTTCAAAGCATTAAACAATATATGCAAACAAAAAAATATAAAGAACAAAAGCATTTAAACTCAAGCAGCGCTAACTGAAAAAACGCTAATAAAGCAGACAGCGCCAGTTATCATACAAAACGTACATAATACACTCGAGTCAGTATATGGTTATCGTGACGTGTTCATATTGTTTCACATGTTCATGTTGAGGAAAACAATATCCATATGCTCGGGTTGAGAAAATGAGCTGCGCTGACGAAACAAAAGATAATGATAATATATAACGGTATGCTAAGCTAAGTTTCTAACAGTAGCACTTTGTGTTTTCTCTTCGTAAATATGTCTCCCTCGACAAAATTTAAAGGAAGCATATGTCTTAAAATCATTTTGCTATCTTCTCAGCTCACTTATTGGGGTAACGTTACAGCTGCGCTTTTACCTGTCGTGAATATAACTGATGGACAGCTGTCTTTCCTCATTCGACGGGTGTTTTGATTTCATGTACTTTCTCATTATGGTGGTGATATTATGATAACTCAGTTTCATTAATTCAATTGATCATACGTAATTACATTTTGTAAGATTATTTTCATCCAAGTAATTCCAAACTTCGCGAGGCAGGTGACAACATTATGCGATGATCAAATAAAATGAACTTGTTAAACGCTCCACAGCGCCACCCGGTGCATTTAGTTATAACTGCGAGTTTTAGTGCTCAGGATTTATCATGGATTCACTGAATTTACGGCCAGCAAAGCAACATAGTAAAATTCGAATAGTATTTTTATTTTTCGAATATTAATTACAGGTCGAATATTCGACTATTTGTGCACATCCCTATAAGCAATGGCATCTGAGTTAACGAGACTGAGGGAAGTTAGCGAGGGAAGGGCATAAAAAAATCTTTGCATGTTCGCTTTGTAGACACTGGATCGGTACTTCTGCCTACGTCACACATGACCTTTGTAACATGATTACGTCATGCGTGCGGATTTCAGAGCTAGTGCAAGACGAGCATTTGTGGTTAAAAAGTATACACATTTTTATTTTTTTTTAGACAATGACCGATCGTTTCGCTAGATAAGACCCTTATTCCTTTCCTGTAAAGCTCTTTGAAGCTGCACTGAAACTGCAATTTAGACCTTCCACCCGGTGAACCACTTTGAAGTCCACTATATGGAGAAGAATCTTGGAACGTTTTCCTCAGAAAGCTTAATTTCTTTTCGACTGAAGAAAGAAAGACATGAACATCTTGGATGACATGGGGGTGAGTAAATTACCAGGAAATCTTCATTCAGAAGTGAACTAATCCTTTAAGAGTCAGTCATTGAAAAAAAAACATACGGATTCAACACTAGTCTGAATATTGAGGTTCTCCTTGATGTTTATGATGGTTAAGGCCCTAGTTATATATATATTTACAGTGGTGTATTGTCTTTTGATCATGATTGTATCATTATTTTCCTGTTTATCACTGCAAAGCTGCTTTGAAACAATGTATTGTATGACGTGCTATATAAATAAAGGTGACTTGTGGCTATGTAGAGAATGATAGCTTGCAGTTTAATGAGCTGGAGCGCAGTGTTTTTATCATACTCTGAGTTTTGTGCTTTTGCAGTGAGCACTTTGAAGTGTATAATGTGTGCCCGTTTGTGCTGGAGCTCTCCATGGTGCTGAGGCAGAGCACGACCTCCAGCTGCTACCACCAGAGCTGAGTGACCAGAAATCAAAGCACTTATAGCTGTCTAGAAGTCGTTTGTGGTAGTATAACAGTGCCATACGTTCACCATAGAGCCAGAGATACTGCCTGTGATCATCGTGGCACTGAGATAAGGACACTGTGTGCTGTTGTGACACTGAAGTAAAGAGCTCCAGCCTTGACAAAGTGCCCCTGGTCTGTGGAGCTGTCCATGGTCCTGATACCAGTATTGGTTAAGCGATTATACAGAAATAATAGCACAGACAACACATAAGTGACCCTTATCTTAACGAGGCAAGAATGTTAATGTTGCTTAAGTGGAAATTGTTCTTTGTCAGGCATTGGAGTGCAGATGAACAACTTCCGTTGAAGCCCCAAGCTTGACACTAAAGCTCTGTCCCATTTTTTGTCCACTGCTCTTAATGCCTTATGCAGGATGTGAATCATAAAGTATCTGCAACTCAGCACAGATTTTCTCCAGTGTGTCTGTGGTTTCTTAGATTGTATCAGGGCTTTTAACCAGGCCCTCATGTGAGGTTAGTCCACACCATATTAATGTGAATAATTGATTAAAAATGCTTTATATGCTGAAAAGTGTTGTGGCATGCGAGTATGTGAGTGAGATGTGTGTATTTGGGAACAATTTGCAATTAATAATTCAACTTACCCCCACCCTACCATAGCAGTGTATCTAGAGGAAGGGATTAAATTAAATTGTTAAACGTAGGGTGGGGCCTTCCTTTTTCTGTTGTCAACTGACGCTTTTGTTGATCCCTGCAGAGCAATATAAAAACCTCTGCAGGAATAATAAAATAAAACAAAAGTAATGTAAAATACGATTCACTCTTTTAAAGATTTAGAGAAATATAAATAATTATATATATATATATATATATATATATATATATATATATATATATATATATATATATATATAAATCTTTATATATATATATATATATATATATATATATATATAGTATATTAGTATACTATATAGTTTAGTATATAGTATAATTATTGAAATTTCTCTGAATTTTTAATTGATAGATTTAAAAAACTCTATATATTTATAGTATATAGTTAATTTTTATATGAATTTATGTTTTAGATAATTAAACATTTAATTCTCAGGCTGCACCTCTAGAGACATAATTAGCTGTATTGCAGGATGGGTGAGCCAACTATTGGTAACTTCCTGTAGTTAATTACCTCAGTTGTTCCCATAGCAATGTGGTGCTTGTGGACTATAGGCTGATATGAGAAAAATATATCAGACCAGCACACTTTTTACTTACGTGTGTGACATCTGTAAGGGGCCGTTTACACAACACCGTTTTCAGCCAAAAATGGGAAACCTTTTATGTTTTGGCTGCTCATTTACATTTTGACATTTTGCGGGCCTGAAAACACAAACGTTTGAAAACAGGTTTTAAAGTGCACGTTTTTGAAAACTATATCATTATCGTTTCCGTGTAAACTACAAAAACACAAATTTGTAAAAATGGTGACGTTCTGTAAATGCATATTATGTGTTCAGTCTAAAGGCACATAGTGTTTCTTTACAAAGTGACATCGCCAACTACTGGCCTGGAATGCATAATACAACATTTTATTCATTTTTGCGGATACATGTGAATCGGAATTTTGACAAATTTGTTGTCTGTACACAAAAAACGCAAAGGAAAAACGTTGCCGTTTTTAGTACATCGTTATCGTGTAAACGTACCCTAACTTGAAAATGTTATAGACAAGTTGTCTCTGACAAGACAACCTGGGCTCTGTTTCCGCCTGATATTAAGATGCGTTTTTGGATCACAAGTGGACGACGCTAAATACAGGTGTAAAGGGGTGTTACACGTTTTGAGTTTGTCTACTTTCAACCACTTCCAGATTTTCGCCTACTTTTCGAATACTGAACTAACGCGTAAACATTATGGAAACTGGAAAGCGCGTTAGCCAGATGAGATTTAAACTTTGTTGGCTGGAGACCAAGACAAAAAACATACCAAGCACAACATTCTCTCACCATTTCTGATTTCTAACACGCACTAACAGAGTTCACCGTGGTCTTGCGGCTGTCAGAGCAGAAACGACAGCTGATGCTCTCTGTATGTTTTTCTGTCTTCTCCGGTCGCATTCATATGTAAATTGCGCGAGTTTATTTCGTCCATTAGATCGAAAGATCTGAAAAAGTGGACCCGATGCATTTCACATCCAGAAGCGCCCACACACAGAGGGAACAGCCCAGTTAATTATAAATTACAACAATTCAGTTAAAACTAATTTGTTTGTACAGCCCTTTTCATTGTTCTAGCAACAGCTTTACAGACAATGCAGCCCCATAAAGGCAAAGAGAAACTGCCTATAATGAGATTTATTATAACTGATAAATGAACACAAATAATGAGAGGAAATTTAATGCAAATACATGAAAATCTTATTTATGTCTTTACTGAATCTTGGCTAGTGTTTCTGTACAAAGTGACATTCCCAACTACTGGCCTGGCATGCATAATACAGCGTTTTTAGTCATTTTTGTGGATCCGTGTGAACAGAAATCGTTTTGACAAATTTGTTGTCAGTATGCAAAAAACGCAAAAAGAAAAACTTTGCCGTTTTTAGTACATTGTTATCGTGTAAACATACCCTAACTTCAAAATGTTATAGATAGAGATGTTCCGATACCCCTTTTCCATTCCCGATACCGATTCCGATACCTGAGCTCAGGGTATCGGCCGATACTGAGTACTGATCCAATACCTGGGTGCAGAGCTCTGAACCGGTTCAAGGAATGAAAACGAAAACCGGAAACGAACGAAGTTTTGACCGGAATGGAAACGGAAACTGAAACAAATTTAATCGTTTTGAACAGAAACGCTCATTTGAAATGGCCATTAACCAGTTAATAACGTTATTTTTTCGTTCTATTTAATATTTTGATTTGGCAGTCAACCAATCACGAATTCAAATAGTACAGCCTATGCAAATGTGACGCTGACGCATCCAACGAGTGAAATGCCCGCGCTCAAGCTCTACAGTGAGCTCACGTGCTGACGCGCTCAGCCCAGCTTCAAGTCATCATAGGTTAGTCACAATGGCAATGCCCTGGCATTAGTTTTTCCGATGATATATGTCACCAACAGTCAAGCATTAGGCCTACATTTAAGTGACAATGAATGTCAAGTACGCTAATATGCAGCTTGTTGTGCGTTTTGAAACCAGCTAAAATTACAGGATATGTAGAACATGAGTTCACACAACGGCACATCACGCACATGCAGCGGTTCAGAATAAAACTATAGGCTAACATAACACATATACAATAAAAGGGAATATTTAGGCCTATAGGCTACGTGAAATATTTCACCATATAATTAGGTCTACAGATTAACAAAACGAAAGTGGTTCATTGTGGCGCACTCCAACGATCTAGGAAAGGAAATAGACATTCTGCTTGTTTTCGTTATTTAAATGTCTTTTGTAAATGTATGAATTATGTCTGGCTTTTAAATTCCGACCATAAACCATAAATTACGGAGTACAGTTTAGGAAAAAACGTTCCAGTGGTCGCGCCGGCACCTCATGCGCGCGCACAAATTCTTGCATTGCTTACTTGATATCGCAGCTGTTAAATATTAAAATAAAATACAATCAACCAAACATATAAAACTTTACACTGCTCAATTAAATTCTGTAAAACAATCTGTGACCACCGCCTGACTGTGCTGTTATGTGAAGGATGTTGTCGATAATGCGAGTAAAGTACAAAGCTTACATAATAAACAGCCTAATAGTTTAGCATTCCTCTTGAAAATGGAAACTGCCGAATGAGAAAGGTAGGCTTCAGATTCACTTTAAATTAATTAGTTTAGCATCTTATTTAGTTTTATTTCTAATAAATAACCCTGTTTTTCACTTATTCGCTGCTCTAAAACAGTCGTTGCTTATGGCAACACAGCACGACTTCCTGTGTTTGCATTCTGAGCCGCGAAGAAGAATTGATTTCCGATTTGCTGCGTTAAGCAAAGATAGCGGGCACAACTAGATATTGTTTAAGAAAATGGTATCGGATCGGTACATGAGTTTAATTACTCGCCGATACCGATGCTAGAATTTTTTCTGGTATCGGTGGTATTTCCGATACTAGTATCGGATTCGGAACAATCCTAGTTATAGACAGGTTGTCTCTGACAAGGCAACCTGGGCCCTGTTTCCACTTGGCATTAAGATACATTTTGGTCGATTGGATCACAAGTGGACAATGCTAAAAACAGGTGTAAAGGGCAGTTAAACGTTTTGAGCTTGTCCACTTTCAACCACTTCCAAAGGTAGTTGAAAACGCATTTGACTGGATTGCCTTTATTGTGGAATATAGTTGCTTTTCATATGGTCGAATGTGTTCGAACAGCCCCTAAAGACTGCCTACTTTTAGAATACTGAACTAACGTGTAAACATTATGGTAAGCACGCTAGCCAGATGGGATTTAAACTTTGTTGGCTGGAGACCAAAGTTTGGTTTGAAGATGAAAAACATACCAAGCACAATGTTCTCTCACCATTTCTGATTTCTAACACACACTAACAGAGTTCACCGTGGTCTTGTGGCTGTCAGAGCAGAAACCAAAGCTGATGTTTTTCTTCTTCTCCGATCGTGTTCATGTGTAAATTGCGCGAGCTTATTTTGTCCATTAGATCGAAAGATCTGAAAAAGTGGACCCGATGCATTTCACATCAAGAAGCGCCCACACACAGAGGGAACAGCCCAGTTAATTATAAATTACAACAATTCAGTTAAAACTAATTTGTTTGTACAGCCCTTTTCATTGTTCTAGCAACAGCTTTACAGACAATGCAGCCCCATAAAGGCAAAGAGAAACTGCCTATAATGAGATTTATTATAACTGATAAATGAACACAAATAAAGAGAGGAAATTTAATGTGAATACATGAAAATCTCATTTATGTCTTTACTGAATCTTTGCTAGTGTTTCTTTACAAAGTGACATTGCCAACTACTAGCCTGGCATGCATAATACAGCGTTTTTAGTTGTTTTTGCAGATCCGTGTGAACAAGAATCATTTTGACAAATTTGTTGTCGGTATGCAAAAACTTACTGAACTAACGCGTGAACATTATGGTAAGCGCGCAAGCCAGATGGGATTTAAACTTTGTTGGCTGGAGATCAAAGTTTGGTTTGAAGATGAAAAACATTCTCTCACCATTCCTGATTTCTAACACACACTCACAGCGTTCGGCGTGGTCTTGCGACTGTCAGAGCAGAAACAAAAGCTGATGCTCTCCGTATGTTTTTCTTCTTCTCCGTTTTTGTTAATATGTAAATTGCGCAAGCTTATTTTGTCCATTAAATCGAAAGATCTGAAAAATGCCATACATTTATCTGCCCATAGACACTCCCCTCGAAGAAATCAGGATCGAAGTGGTTGAAAGTGGACAAAAGAGATGGATTTAAACACCAGGTTCCTGGTTACAACTTGTGATCCAGTCGACCAAAATGCATTATAGATTGATATAATAATGGTGGTATGGGATCAACGGTGCTGCTTAGCTCAGAAAAAAAAAAAAATAGAAGGTTTAGGTTTCATGCATCCATTATACTTGCTCTTTAAAATTTGACAGGATGTGATTTTCAGCATTGAGTTCTCACTTTGCCTTTGGCTATCGATTTGTGACCACCATGTACAACAGGGAATTGCAAAGCATTTCTCAGAACGCAGGAATTCTTTGATCTATATCTCAGAAAAGAACGTCCTACTTTTCTTGAACACACACGCTTCTTTTAGAGATTTATCTTGTATAAGATGTCAGGTTGAAGCTGATTTACTCCGAAGATTAAGACAGTGACGTTAGTGTTATGAAGAGTCGCTTGCTTAATTAAACTTTCCATGTGCTTCATTAAATGAGTTTTGGAAAGGTGTCAGGTCATGTATGAATAATGGTTGAAGCAGACTTAGGTCAGGGCACTGATGATTAAATTAAACCATGCTCTTATGTTACCTTGGATATATGATATTAAAAACTTGTGCTTCTGCAGCCAGGCCAGTCATAGCTTGTGGGTAACACGGGCCAAGGCCGCTGGCAGCACTCTTGGCTAGAAACTCTAAGTGGAATTTGATACTGGCAGCTAAATCACACTAACACAGGGAGTTCAGCAAATACATAATGTGAGAATTTATGACGGATGAATATGACAAGCAGCAGCATTTTAGAATGGTGTGGCAGGAGCAGCTTAATGGTTAAAGATCTGAGCTAGTAATCTGAAGGTTGATGCTGTGATTCATGAAGTGGAGAGCTACTGGGATCCTCCATCACAGTTTCGCCCTTGAGCAAAGCACTTAACTGCAGGTTCCTCTGGGTAGGCCGTTTCTGTCATAAATATACTGTAAGTTGCTTTGGGTAAGAAAGTGTCAGCTGAATGACTAATAAAATAACATGTTGGATGGATTCAAGAGGGTCAGTGAGGAGTGAGTTGCAGTAAACCAGTTCAGCAGAAGGTAATCTTCAAGTGAGGCTGTACGACGGGTGGTTGTCGCAATGCAATGAGAACTGAAGGTCAGCTGGACATCTAGGACGATGGCCAGGGTTTGCACTCACCTGGTGGTGATGACTTGTGACCTTCAACCCATAGAGAGATCTTTCCAGTTTCACTACTGATTAATGTTGATTCATAGCTTTCAACAGCAAACAAAACTGTCCACCTCTATTCCACATGGAGGTGATCCCACCTAATCCATTTTCTCCATTGATCCAGCCGTTCTCCATAATTAGAACAAATGTATGCCTAAAGGAATAGTGTCCACATTAATATTAATATAACAAACCCTTAAGTCTAAATGTGCCATTTTATTAGACATGTTTTTGTTTTCAAGATAATGAATTAAATATAATGTATTTATTTAAAAAAATATATTTGCCACAATTCCACTCAAATACAGAACTTGAGAGTTTTTTCTTGTTTTATGTTTTTAAATAAAAGAATGGAATGTTTTTTTTTAAAGATCTTGTCCCCTTAAATAGCTTTAATGTAGTTTGCTACTTTTTGTTAGTAGTTTGTTGTCTAGCTAAGTACATTTTTAAAAGAGTAATTTTACCATTCAAGTGAATTTGCTAAGCTGCTCATAATTTACTAGTATAGTTAAGCTCCACTTTTATAAAGTAGATATCTTTTTAAAATTTATTTGTAATAGATATATTACCAAGCAGTGTTGGGGGTAATGCATTACAAGTTACATAATCAGATTACTTTTTTCCAAGTAACTAGTAAAGTAACACTCTACTTATAAAGATAACCTATTATGCCCATTTTTACAAGATGTAATATAAGTCTCAGGTGTCCCCAGAATGTGCCTGTGGAGTTTCATCTCAAAATACCCCATGGATTTTTTATTATACCATGTTTTAACTGCCTATTTTTGGGTGGGAGAAAAAAATGTGCTGATTTGGTGTGTGTACCTTTAAATGCAAATGAGTTTGTGCTCCCCGCCCCCAAGCTCGCGATACGCTGGGGCATAAATATTACAGGAGAAGTTCACACAGCAAATATAACTCTCAAAATGGATCATTACAAACTGTGATGCAGCATATCAGATCACGGAAGTATGGCATGTATTTTGTGGATGTTTACATTTGATTCTGAATGAGTTTGATAGCGTGCTGCACGGCTAATGTGGCTAAAGCTACACACTGTTGGAGAGACTCAATAAGAATGAAGATGTTTATGAATTATACAGACTGCAAGCGTTTTCGGGTTAAAAATGAAAATAATGACATGGCTCTGGTCTCCGTGAATACAGTAAGAAACAATGGTAACTTTAGCCACATTTAACAGTACATTAGCAACGTGCTAACAAAACACATTCAGAAAGACAATTTGCAAACATCATGAAATATATATGAAATTGGATCATGAACAGCTGGTATCGATCCATCTTTGAGAATCAACTTCTGTGCAAATTCTGTGTTTTACTGACCCTTGTGTGCAAAGCAGTCTGATGTAAAATGACTTGCACTGGTTTATTAATTTTACCTGGACACATTCCCTTCATAAACAAATTACACCACTGCATCCTTAGTGGCTCAGATGCCAGGAGTTTATGGAGACTCATATGTTTACTATTATAGCCATTAAA
The DNA here is from genome assembly GCF_018812025.1 of Megalobrama amblycephala. Classification (NCBI taxonomy): domain Eukaryota; kingdom Metazoa; phylum Chordata; class Actinopteri; order Cypriniformes; family Xenocyprididae; genus Megalobrama; species Megalobrama amblycephala. The sequence goes on along the minus strand of NC_063060.1, from coordinate 12,359,791 downwards.
GGGTTAGTTCACCCAAAAATGAAAATTCTGTCATTTATTACTCACCCTCATGCCGTTCCACACCCGTAAGACCTTCGTTACTCTTCAGAACACAAATTAAGATATTTTAGTTGAAATCCGATAGCTCTGTGAGGCCTGCATAGGGAGCAATGGACACTTCCTCTCTCAAGATCCATAAAGGTACTAAAAACATACTTAAATCCGTTCATGTGAGTACAGTGGTTCAATATTAATATTATAAAGTGACGAGAATATTTTTGGAGCACCAAAAAAACAAAATAACGACTTATTTAGTGATGGACGATTTCAAAACACTGCTTCATGAAGCATCGGAGCACAGATGAATCAGTGTGTCGAATCACGATTCAGATCGCGTGTCAAACTACCAACGGCTGAAATCACGTGACTTTGGCGCTCCGAACAGCAGATTCGACACACTGATTCATCTGTGCTCCGATGCTTCATGAAACAGTGTTTTTTGAAACCGCTATTTTTTGAAACTGGGTCCCAGAATAGATAAATCTGAAAACGACACCCTTGCGTTTTCATGTGTACAGCCAATCCGTATATTTTGTGAAATGATGATGTCATCACCCCATGTCTCGACCCCTTCTTCTCTTGTTTTAGTGTATCTCTGTGGCAGAATTACAGCGCCACATACTGGTCTGGCATGTATACTACATAGTTTTTAGTCCGTTTCAGTGGTTTCATGTGTACGCAGATATTTCTTGATACAACGGTGTGTTTACAGAATTTTTTTTTAGAACTAGGAAGAAAAAAGATTGCATAGGGAAAGCTCTGGCTTCATGTGGATGTGGCCTAAGAGTGCTTTCTTCTCCTGCTCCTATTCTTCTGCGATTCAGAACGGCAGCACAGCTGAAAGGTTTGTTTGAGCGGCACCCTCTAATGTAGAAATTCAAACGTGAATTTGCATTTCCTTCAGCCTGAGGCTTATTCATTTCCCTTCTGGTGTGAAAGGGCGTTTACAGTAGAGTGGTGCAGGTATGATATCACTTTGTAGGCCAAAATGCGGAAGTGAGTTAGCATTTTAGCACTTCCGGCCCCGAAGTCAATGGGTTTTTTGAATGGGATTTTGGTAAAAAAGGTCTGTAGTGAACGCAAGCTCAAGTCAGTTTCATGTTTTATTCTACGACATAAAATGCATCAATATTACCCCACTCGTGATTTTTTTTAAGCTGTTATATGTCTTGAAAAGGGCGGTTGCTAACAAGTGGCTAAATGGGACTACACAGGCAGTCAGGGACATTATACTCATCACTCTGAGAAGGTAAGCTCAGTCTGCTTTTACAGGCTCCTTATGCTCATAATTGTACTCTTATAAACTATTCTAACTCAAACGTGCTGGGAAAATGTTTTTAGATAAAAACTGAAAAAGTTGTCGGAAGCTTAGTGATGGTGACGTTGAAGCTGTGGTGTAGTTTGTTTATAGCCTACCTGTAGCTTTTTACTTCTGGCGACTGCATTTAGGCTTCAAACTTCATAAAAGTTATGTTCATCTGTGAAAATGATCTTGATCGACAAAACATGCAAGTATCATAACCCTTTGTTAAACACAGAGCTTATTTTTTTGCGATTTTCCAAAAGTCTATGGGAAAAATGCATAGGCTTTCGATCGAGGGAACCCGTGTGCCGCTAACTTCCGGGTTGGCCTACAAAGTGACGTCATACCCGCACCACTCTATTGCCAAAAATAAAACTTTAAAAAAAACAAAAACAAGCAAGCCTAGCCCAGATGAGAAAAAGTAATGCATTACTTTCCATTAAAAGTAACTAAGTAATGTAATTAGTTAAGTTTTTAGGGAGTAACGCAATATTGTAATGCATTACTTTTAAAAGTAACTTTCCCCAACACTGGTGCTGCTAAGGTCTCTTAACTGGTTACTAGATATTTCTAGGATCTTCTAACTGGTTGCTGTTTACTAGTCATTTTAGGGTATTCTTGATACTTGCTAGGTTTTTCTAGGTAGTTGCGAGACATTGCTAGTGTCTTTTGGCTGATTTCTAGGTGTTGATAAGGAGATATAGCTGGTTACAAGGGTGTTCTAGTTAGTTGCTGGGCATTGCTAGGCTGGTTACTAGACATTTCTAGGCTATTCTAGCTGGTTGGTTGCTAGTATGTGTTCTGGCTTCAGATCAGCTAAGCATAATGAGCTAAATTCAAAGGAAAAATTGTTTACTTATATTTGCAACAGGTAAGTGAGTTACATATTATTAATCTCATTTTATATAAGCAGCAGTTTTGTAGTGGGTTAAAACTGGAAACACTAACGGCAAGCGCAGTATCACCTCACACATTTCAGTAGGTGCGAAGTCTCTCCCTAAACTGCATTACCCAGCATTTATGGCCACATAGTGATTCCTCACCTCTAGTTGGCCTCCTCTGCAAGTTTGTGTGTGGGTGTGAGTGTGACCTTCCCAGTCAGATAAAAGGTTAAAGGATTTGTTTTTTTTCAGAGTAAGAGAAAATCCATTTATGTCATGTATGTTCAGCTCTAGGCCAATGTACTCTGTCTCTTTCTCAAACACACACACTCACAATGTGAAGGTAAATATGTTTGTGCGAGTGCACATGCGGTGTGTGTGCTCTCTCTGTGGTTCTGTAATTCACAGATCATTTTATCACGGCAGGTTGTTGTGTTGCTGAGTGAGAATGGAAATGGCATGCTGTCAGAGTGGGAAATCCCTCTGTATGTGTGTGTGTTTGGATATGTGCCAACAAAGTAATGTTTTCTTCTTTTTGCTTAGCAAACTTGCTTGACAAAATGAATTAAAGGTGCTGGAGCAGGTTGGCAACACATGAGCCATGGTGCTTGTATGAGTTTAAATCTTGTAAGATTTCTCATTCACTTTCCCTGCTTTTCTTCCCATGATTTAATGTCTTCCTCTCTTCTGTACCTGTAAATAAAAATGACGAGGAAGCAGCAAAAAGGCACACATAACCATAATTCTTTGCAACAACAGAATAGACTCCAGTTATAAAATTGAATTTTGGCTTCTCATGTAATTTGGTTTATTATGGGGAAGCAAGACAGGTCCTCATCATAGTCTGTCAGTGGTGTGGAGTAACTGTTGCCTGAATCGAGCAGCATTTTTTGTGTGTTGTTCCACTCAGATATTCCAATTCTCAAGTCACATTTTGTCTATAGTCGGTTTTCCTTAGTCAGACATTCCCAGTAGAAAAGGCCAAGAATTGGATCGCAATAAAATGGCACTTTGCCAATAAAGTCTTTAGCCAAATATTTTGTATGTATTATTAATTTTTATTTCAAAATGGTTAGATAGCATTTATAGTGCAGTACCAGAAGTTGAATTAGAATTAAAGTACAATTAAAATGAAATGAAATTAATATTTTTTTAAAATAAATATTTACTTTTCAATATTAAAGGTGCTACAGAGGATGTTTTGTTTTATACATTTTTGCAATATTACTTGAAACTGTCTTTACTAACTGATAAAAGACTATTTATTAGGTGCACTGAAAGGAATAATATGAATATACATCATCTGTGCACGAGGTAGGGCCTTAAAAACATCAGCCAATGTTGGCCCCAAGATTGGCCCTCTGGCTTGTCAATCACTGCCATTACGTTCCTTGTGAGAGACGTGCGCGGCTGCGTGCTCCAGTAACTTTCCACACTCTACAGGCGCCGCATGAAATGTTTTTGTCAGGAGACAGGAGTAACAACTGCAGATTATGAGTTACCTGCGGTGAGTCCGACATAATGAATCCACTAACACGACACAGCGAATGCCAGTGGTAAACACTCGTGTTCCAATACTCGTGCACGAGTTTTGGGAGCTGTGAAGGAGGGGGGTTGTTCTTACGCATGCGCTCATTTCAAAAACTCACTAACAGTCTTTGGTTTCTCAGTCAACGAAAAGATCGTCTGTAGCACCTTTAAGGACATCATTTACTCACCCACATGTTGTTCCAAACCTGCATGAATTTCTCTCTTCTGTGGAACATAAAAGAAGATATTTTGAAAGTTAGTTGTGTCAAAACAACTTTGGAGCTATTGATTTTCATTGTGTTTCATTTTTCAAAATATTCTCTTTGTGATCCACAGAAGAAAGAAAGTCATACAGGTTTGAATGACATTAGGGTGATTAAATGATCTTTTTTGGGTGAACTATCCCTTTAATATTTTATCATACACACAACATATGGGGTATTTTCAGAATTATTATGATTATCTAAAATTTGATGGAATATTATATGTAATCTTATACTGTTTAATTATAATTTTAGTAAATGTTGGAAACCTTAAACAGAACTTCTATGAAGTTATTATTGTTTTTATGTTATTAATCATTTTGTTGTGTCAAACTAATGGAATTCCTCTGTTGTGTGACTGTGTTGAATTTCTTTGAATGGACCCTTCGCTAAGCCCCGCCCTCCTTAGTTACTGTTGCTACGCCTGTCAAGCTTTCGCATCTGGCAAGTCATTTACAGTGTGTATGCACCGGTGTCAGACATTTTCAAGGAGATAATTAGTCATTTTTGGCGAACAGGTGAAATATCTGAGAGAGCAAGACAAAAGGGACTGCAGTATGCATTCGAGGGATATATCCACGACATAATATGCAACTGATTAGAAAATAATTTGATCAAAATTAAAGCTAAAGCTACCAGCGCGAGCAGCAGACCATTCAAATGGGAAACACATAATTTATTGAGCAAAAGCTTTGTTCATCCACAGCAGGTTAAGTGAAATTTGTGAAAATAACCTAATAATTATAAATCAAACAGCTTATCCATAAGTCTTGTGGAATAAACACAAGATGTTAGCCTGACCGCTTTGCAATGATAACATTCTCCCGCTTATATTTTTAGCATGCCAGGCTAACGTAACTCGGTCTTGCCTTTAATCATTTTATTTCACTTTCAAATATATGCATTATGAACAAAGAACCATCATTATTTCCAAGCAATGATGTGCTGAGTTAGCTAGCTAGCTAACCTACCCGTCAGACTGTCCTACCCGGGCTTACTGCATATGCATACATCAATATTACATCATTGTTGTCATGATAAATAACACAAAATTACTGTATGCATTATTATAAGGGTAGGTTCAGTAAAGCCATAGACCATGTTAATATCACACTGGAAGCACAATCTGATTTTTCGGATTTTGTAAGATTTTGCTAACGTTACCTACTGTTTCAATGGGAGGAAGCAAAATCTGACAGGGTAGCACAAATTTTCAGAACACCAGCATTTCTCCACTTGGGTTTTAGGTGTCGGGAAGGGGAAAAAAATTCCACCACCCCGTCCATACTTTTAGGATAACGGGTATCAGGTTAACACAATCCATAAGCACAACGCTTCGGCATGTTCCCTAGCTCGAAAGCTTGACAGACCTCCCGCGCCTAGTAACGGTTACTAAACCACGATTGGCCTGTGGCAGTTTTCGGGCGTGGCTTAGCGAAGGGTCAATTGCAGTTCAGTAAATTCGTCTTCCTGTCATTCAAATTCAACATGCTGTGGGGTGTAGCCAATTCAATTCAAATTTCAGATCATGGCTTAAAGGTAGGGATGCACCAATACCGATACTCGTATCGGTATCAGCCCGATACCAAGCTCATGTACTTGTACTCGTAAAAATACCTCCGATACCAAAGACCGATACCTCACGTGACGCAACTGACAGAGTTTTCCGTGCACAGAGACACTGGCGGCAGCAGCAGAAACAATGTCAGCCTCAGAGGTGTGGTAATACTTCAAAATTAAGGATGACAACACATTGCGAACAGCATGCTTTCAATCACAATTCGTTATCGATTAGTGAAGGCGGGATAGGCAGAATCACACTGAATGACGCAGACCAGAAGCGCTCTCTCTCGCACACGCTCTCTCTCTTTCTTGTTCAAGGTGTTTCTAAGGATGCTGATTTTTAGAAGGCAGCTGTCTGACTCTGAGATTGTGAAACGGTAACATGGTTTGTGTAACATTAGCAACACATTATTAGCTGTTTGATAACGTAATCAAGCCAAAGGCTAATCATATCAGACGCTGTAGAGAACAATGCATAAAATGCATTGCCATTCTTATACATTGACTTGTAGACGACCTTGTATAATTTGCTCTTCCTCCTCTTGTTCTGAATCAGTTACTGGTTCAAGCATGTATGGATGAATTAAACCAATATTTCTACTTGCCATTGTGTAGTGTTTACTACAGTAAAGTTGAGCGAGTGGATTAGTCTGAGTTGGTGTGATTGAGTGGAGGCGGGGACCAATTTGCATATTCATGAGTCCACGTATACTAAATGAAGCAAGGGTGTAGAGTAACATTCAAGCTAATTTGAGGCATGAAGAAATTATTTTCACAGGAAAAAACATTATTATGTTAGTCTATAAAATTATTGACTGCAGGGGGACTTTAAATGTTGAAGTTTGCCCAACACTGGTGTCTGTTAACATTTATTTCATGCAGAAAGAAAACTCCTAAAGACACATCAATAAAGTTCTCTGTACAGTTGAATGTAACTTGCTGAATATAGGATTTGTTTGAAACATTTGAAGGGAAGCATAAAATGATCTACCACTGATTGATCTTGCTGAGTTTAATGAGGCCATGAGCGCCAGCTCTGCCATCAACACACACACACACACACACACACACAGACACACATCTGCCTGAGTCAGGTCTGTCTGGGTAAAACAGTCCCCAAATGTACTGGACAAGCAACAAGGTCCAATTCCCTCATGACTGAAATCTTTGCCTACTCTGTCAGAATGACTTGCAATAAGTCTAATATGCTGCTTGTCATGTGAAAGAAGTGGTCATTCAGCAGCCCTTTTTATCCAAAGCAGCTTACAGTACACTTAGTACAGGGACAATCTCCCTGGTGTCTTGCTCAGAAGCACAACGGTGATCGTTCATGAGTCATTCCTCTTTCTGGCACTAAGTTTTATGCGGCATCACCTTTCTAAAGATGTTCTGTTGCTGTAAAGTACTGGTTATAGTGAATATGGTAAAAAGTGAGTGGCTTGATGTAAGGCCATCAAGGGCTTCCTTCCTGTTTGGAGCTCTTTATTAGATCTGTTCTGTATTAGATCTGTTCGTTTCTTCCATGTATTAAAGCTAAAAGCTCTGCCAAATCATATTCTAATCTTGTTCTGGTTTGCTTCAGGACACAGATTCTACATTGGACATAAGTGGCAAAACTAGACAAGTACAAAAATGTTCTTTAAATCAAACATTAGTTCATTAAGTCTCTAAATATTTTTTATATTTATGTTAATGAATATTATTTATTAAAGGGATAGTTCACCCTAAAATGAAAATGAAGTCATCATATAATCACCCTGCTGTTGTTCTAATGCTGTATGCTGTTCCATTTTTTTTTTTTTCCGGACCACAAAAGGAGAAATTAAAAAAAAAAAAAGTATCTGATATGGTGTGTTGAAAACAACCCGAAATGTTATGTATTGTTTAACTAAAATCCTGACCTTAGCCGTTGGTCTTCTGTGCTCAACGTGCACATTCATGAGACACCGTGACATGAAATACGAAGCCTAGAAGTCCAAAAAAAGTATCCATGTACTTTCTTCACTGAGTGGTATATCTCTGGAATGGAACTGTGTTTGTCTGATGACAATCAGAATGACAGTTGACAGATGTGAATGTGATAACTTTTTGTTGCGACGAACACAACGGATATATTTACCTCAGAGAAGAAGTATATGTATTGTATTTCTTTTCGCATGTGAACTGCGGTGCTAATAGATTTACACAAATGCGCAGCCAAGCAGAGAAGACCAACGGCATTGGTCAGGGTTTGTTAAATAATACTGTAAATTTCGGTTTGTTTTTCACCAAACCCTATCGTATACCCCAGAACACTTGGAACATATGCTGGTCGCTATTTACTGCCATTATATAGACGAGCCCAAGCCCAAAAGCCCAGACGAGTGCAAGCCCAAATTTTCCTTTTGTGTTCAGAAAAAGAAAGAAGGGCATAAGGCATAAAAACAACCATGTTGAGTAAATGATGACACCCTAATTACCCTAAATGAACTAACCCTTTAAAGTACCCCTATTATGGTATTTTAAATGCTCATAATTTTGTTGACATGATGAGAGGTTTACATGCATCCATGGTCAAAAAAATTTCTCATAATATATACAGTGCTTCCCACACATAGACTTTACTTGGGCGGGCCGCCCACGTATAATAACGGCCGCCCAAGTATATTCGGAGACATATTTTTGCTTTTATTATTTTTATCCTCTTATACTTTTATATCCGTGCAAGATAATGAAACCATCCTCGATCGATTAACTAGTCGTTTCGTACCTGCTCGTTATGTGTGCGTCAGAACTGTTTACTCCCGCTGACATTCACACGGGCGCTGCATTTTGCAAAGTCACAAGGGGGCGCTGTTGCGTGTTCTACAAGCTCGCGCAACAGCGCTTCAGTCTGCTTCAAAGTGATTTTCCATCAATGAAAAGCACAGATTTATGCCAAGAGATTGCTAATGAACTCAAGTTGATGAATTATTACAATGTCTACTTTATGGCCTTTATATAAAATGTTTTAGACGATTGTAAGAATCTGAAGGATCAGCCTACAATAGTACAGACATTTCAAAATAAGAGTACCTGTGTATTTCGGGCTTGTTTATAATTAAAAGTCACACGCTAAGTTTTTTCTTTTTCTTTTGGGCATTATTGGTATTTTGGTTACACTATAAATTGTATTTAATTGGATATTTAATTCATAGTAAATTATTGTAGTCTCCCCCACAGAAAGAAAAAACTAAGAACATTATTTGACACATATATTATTCATTTTATAAATTTTACTAGTAAAATCTGTGTCCCATTTACTGAGACACTATATGACAGCAAGGAGAACATAGGAATATGTGAACCATTTAAATGCTGTAATTTTGCATAATTTACAATGCATAATAATGCATAATATTAGTATGTAATTAAATGTAATATGTTATTTAATTAAAATTAATTTCAATAAATAAAAATACTGTTAAAAATCACACATTGTTTGTTTGTCACATGTAGTAGACCATTTTTGTGCCGTGGGTAATAGGAGGATTTTTCACCCGGCTACCACCGCAAGTATATTTCAAATCTGTGGGAAGCACTGATATATCTATCTATATTTCCATTTCAGTCATATCCAACTCTTGGTGATTCTATGGCCATCTCTCACCATACACGAGAGACTGTCCATGAATTTTGTTGGCAATGTTTTTTCCGGGACAGTTGCCAGGTCTTTCCCCAACCCTCCCCATTTCATGGCTAGGGACTCACACACACACACACACACATTCACATCTACGATCCACCTAATCTGTATGTCTTTGGATCTTGGGGGAAACCGGAGGAAACCCACTCTGATACAGGGAGAACATGCAAACTCCACACAGAAAGGACTCCTGGCTCAGACCATGCCACCCTCTCATAATAAACATTGCAGCATTACTTCTTTTCTCACAGTGTCTGAAACAGTTTGATAAAGGATTTGGTCTCTATAAAACCGTGCCTGCTCTTTTCTGATTGGTCAGATGGCCAGTCTGTTGTGATTGGTCTACAGATTACAGCCCATGTCGGAAATGAAACTCCCATTTCCATGCCATTCATTACCATGAATTTCAACTCTGGAGGCTTCCTCAGCACTTGTATACACAGTGCGAACAGTAACGGTTTACCGTATCAATCCGAGCACTAGTCCTCATCCTTTGGAAGTGTGTGCAAAGTTGATTTGCTTTCATAGCACAGAAAACAGCATCTACCATACCTGCAAACTAGTCGCTTTTCAGCGAATTCGCTGTTTTGAATCAAAATATATCATTTTTGTGAATCGTGTAGATCCGAAAGTTTTTTTTTTCCGGGGGCAGGGGGTGTCAGGGTGAGTTTGCAGGCACAATAAATCGAAAATGGGCTACTTTCCCATAGACTGGAGTGAGACCATAGACATCTCTCAAGCTGTCGGGATCTTTTTTGGCGCTCTGTGGTGTGACTGACACATCGCTGTAACGCTTCAGTTCAAACAGAGGCAGAGCGCACGTGTACCGATCATCTCTTCTGCTTTACAACACGAAATAAACATGAATGAATGTTGGATGAATGAATACCAAGGGTATGTTGAAAGACACTGTACAACTTACTGAAATCTGTATCATGTCATATGTAACGTTAATTGATCAATCATTGTTTCAACCACGGAAAAGCGCCAATAAAATAGCTTGTAAAAATGTCACATTTACTGTAACATTTACCTCAGAAAAGCCGTTAAATGTCAAAAAACTCGTTAGTCAGCTACAAAAATGAACTTATGAGAGGAGCATTTTGATATATATATCCACTGTGACTATAGGCCATTGCATATTCATGTACTTAACATGTGCTTCAATGCTGAATGTATAAAACTAACGGTTTTATGACTGTCACCATTTAAAGCAGAACTAAGTAACTTTTTTACCTTCATAAATAGTTTTTTATGATGGTTAATTGACTTGTAGTGGTGTGTTTGAAGCGTGCACTAACCCCCTCTGGTACGTCTACGCCATAAAACAGCACTTGCAAGTTGAGCTGCGCCGACCCGACACAATCTCGCCTCATGTTCACGTTCACGCGAGAGTGACAAAATGCTTTACGGTAATTCAATATACACATAGCGACCTCACTTTATAAGACAATTTTGAAAATTACCCACCTCCATCGAGATTTCTTGTACTGTATTTGCAAAACTACTGTGCTGGTGAGCGTTGTAGTCGTTGTAGTCCAGAGCTGCGCTTGGAGTATTTACGACTCCTTCACTGAAGGAACCTGTAGGGGGAGCTTCGCAAATCTCCGCTTTAAATGTTTAGGCTGATATTAAAAACGAATAGAAACATAGTATTAAAAACGAGTAGAAACATAATTATGTCTTTAAAAATTTATTATAATATAATTATGTTATTATAAAAAACTTCTTTATGTGTAATTTATATGTAAGTACAAATCAATTCATTTTTAACCTTTAATATTATAATGACGTACCAGTTGTGGTTCCCTGTATAGTTTGCAGCAATAGTTGAGAGATATTTTTTTCTTTGAGAAAATTTGCCATGTACTGTACCTGATAGGCCCCAAATTAATCATTATTGAACTGAAGGTGATCAAATTGAAATCAAATCGCAAGCTTCTGAATCAAAATCGAATCCAATTGTGAAATTTGTGTCAATGCCCAGCCCTAGTGTCAATAATTTTTTTTTTTTTGTACTTGAAGTAAATGTTATTTCCATTTATTTTCTTGTCAGAGTGCATCAGAATGCTTAGTTTACATGTTAAAATCACAAAAATTTTCTCCTGGGGGAGGATGCCCCCAGACTGCCCTACTACTATTTACTTTGTAAACATGTGAACTTTTTCACCACTTTGGAGTTTGCAGGTATGGTCTACAACATGTTGACAACACAAACCAATGTCTTCCAGGCCTCAGCTACAACTACAGTGTTTGATGTTGTTCACAGGCAGCCAATGAAGACTATAGGCTAGGGTGACCAAACGTCCTGTTTTCCCAGGACATGTCCTGTTTTCACGTCCTGTCCTGGCCGTCCTGGTTGTTTTTTATAAAGTGATGAAAATGTCCTGGTTTTCATTGTTTTTCATTGGGCCATTAAATTTACCGGTGTTACGAGATTTTCGGTTTCCGAAGGCAGAGCATACATGAATATTAATGAGTTAATATTCATATATTAATAATGCACGTGCAACTGAGAATATTAGTTCAGATTGTATCTCAAGACATTAGTGGATTATTCCATTAAGGTAACTATATTCTCAGCGTCGCGGCTGACTTATGCCTAAACTACAGTTGTTTACTTCTAGGTAACAGTTTATATGTTTTCATTAGTATGCACGATTTGTGCAGTCATCTGTAACTGAATAACAGATACTTCGTGTAACAGCAGAGCAACCTTCAGCTATCGTCTACAATGAGTTCAGCTCGTTGTGCTCTTCCTTTGTACCTTGTACCTACGTAACAGCTGACAGGCCTATATAAATTTCTTTTTAACTTTCATGCTTATTTGTTAGGTAACAAAAAACTGCTGGGAAAGATCAGCTCTACAGCAAAATATATATGGGCAAACAAGGAGGATGAGGAAGAAAAACAGGATGAAGAGGAAAACAAGGATGAAGAAGAAAACTAAAGATATAGATATTTTTTGTTAGTTAGTTTTTTTAAGTTTGAGAGAGCTATTTTCTGTTAAATTTGGATTGCTAATATAGCAGAGGTATTTTTTTTAGTTATTATTTTTCTAATACAGAAGAGACATTATTTATATCATTATTTCATGCGTTATTTTTGAAACTTGTCATAATAAAACATGTTGAGTAACCTCTGAGAAGCCTATCTGAATTTGTGTCTTTGGTTATAGATAGTATTTTGTAATATAACAATTTTCTATCCATACAGAGGAGGCATAGGTCTACTTTAAATGTATTGAAATTATAAGGCATCTTTGAGTAAATTGAGTATAATTTGAGTATCTCATTGCCGGGCCGAGTGTCCTGGTTTTCGGTAATCAAAATATGGTCACCCTATCATAGGCAGGCTTTATGCAAATTTGTTACAAACCAACGTAGGTTTGTGCAGGAAGCAGTGATGTAAAGTATTTGACTTAATGTAATTAGTTACTGTACTCTTTTTGGCTACTTTGTATTTTATTTATTGAGTATCAAAGATATTAGCAACTTTTACTCTCTACTTAACTACATTTACAAGTATGTGCACTCTTTACTTCAATACATTTTTAACGGGAAATGCATTTACTTGTTACATTTTGCATGGCACCTAACTTTTTCTGCAGCAGTATTTTCTGCTACAAAAGCACTACTGGGCATTGAAGGTACTATATCTTGTGCGTTTTGCCCTCACTCAAACTTGTCAACAAGACTACTTTACGTGATTGCGAGTGCATTAGCAGGTAGTTGCTGAATCGCATGTGTTTCATATATAAGATGGTGACATGGCTGCATGCTGAGGCTGAAACCAACATGTCCAGTGCAAGTAGACTTTGACTAGTTAATTTTATTTAACATTATTTTATTTATCCGTTATATTGACAAGACCTTTTTGAAGGATATTGGTTTACTTGGATATTGGCCCTTTTGAGGACTTGAGCTTAACTGATACTTGAGTGTTTGTTTAAGAGGCTATTGTGTCAATCTTGATTTATTGGAATTTTGAGGTGTTCAGTTTTATTTTGATTTTAGAAAATGAACGTGTGATTGCTCTTCTCACAAATCAACTGTTTCTTGTTTTTCACTGGCATATCTCTAAGGTGTTGCAGACTAGTGCATCTTTGAGCCTACATTCAGTACGAGTAAAATACAGTGAAAATCAGATACTCAAAGACTCGAGTCGTATTGGAATTGGTAACTTGTAATGGAGTCATTTTGACTGTAAGGTATCTGTACTTTAAATCAAGTATGGTTTTCAGGTACTCTTTTACACTTCTAGCAGGAAGTGAAGACTGGAATTACTGATGACTCATTTCAGGCAAATCAAAATTGACCCTATTTACTTTGATAGAACATATTACTAGTCTTGTGGTGAACAATTAATCAGTGCAAGTTAATACACAGAAAAAAACTGTTTGTCGTGGTAATCTTTAATCAAAATCTGAAAAGTTACTTCCAGTTTGGAATGGCGTTCCTTCTCTGATGACGTCAGTTTGACGGCTTGGGTTGAAATCGCTTAAACCACTCGCCTCCAACCATTAGTCTGCTATGAGCGAGAGATGGAGAGGAGGAGCGCTAAAGTAAATCCTTGCCCTCTATTCAATATTCCGTTTCACTTGGAAATTGAGACACTTGAGAAACACTTGAGAAAAGTCGTTTGCAACTTCCGGTTCACGGGGACTTTAATAAAATGCATAGTCCCAACAATTTGCAAGATTATTAACACACCACTAATTCACTGCACAAACCATGTTTATCGTCACTACAAGTGAACAAATTTAATGTAGATTACATTGTCATTTATTTTACCTTGCATACTTGTTTTCAAGGCTAAAGGCAAGTCGTGCAACCTCTCCATATTGGGCTATTGCTATGCTAACTGTGCACATTATGTGGTTAGTTTAATTTTATTATTGACATTTAGCATTTTTTAGAGTTTAGTTTTGGCATAGAAAGTGTGTTAATAGTTGTGAATCAAGTGTTCACTGAAGAGTTTGTCTTGAAGAAGGTTGTAGACCAATCTGTCCACTTTTAAAAACAGCTATTGTTAATGCATTTTCCCAAATCAAACAGAAACACTGACATGTGTTTTATAGACTAGAAAATTGATTTAGTTTGATATAAAAATAGCATCTTTCAGTGTATCTCTGTCTTTTTCCTCTCTCGCTATTTGCTATGGCCGCTTTACTGCCTCCTTAAGCACTTAGTCATGTGACATGTTACCACGGTAACATCTCCTTGTGCAGCGGAGGAGGGCTGCTCAACTGTCTGCCAATGAACATACATACTTCCAGCATATTTACACCACTCGCTCCCCTCACAGCACAGACACATGCTTACACACACTTCTAATTTAAGCAGTTGCTGTGCAACCAGCAGCAAACAAAAATAAGTGAGCAAGTGTCAAAGTGCGTTTGAGGGTGCATGCTTGTGTATGTGTGTGATAGTGTGGTGTGAGTGCATGTGTTTTGTTTTCTATGCATGACACAGAGATGTGCTCCTCAGCTTCTGTTGCTCAGCAACTGTCCCAAATTAGAGCAACAGCTAAACGTGAACAAATAGATTATGCCTACCCAGGAAGACTGTGTGTGGCTTAGACTTACATGACACCTTATGTACAAGTATAACTCTATAGGTTTGGTATGTGCTTTAGTGATTCTAGTGCCTTAGGCAAGATATGACATGCCCTAAAAGTAACAAGTACCTTTGTTGATAATATTTTGTTACAGTACTATGTACATATATTTGCTAATAAATAAAATAAAATAAATAGTTTATATATATACTTTAACCCTCTGGGGTCTGAGGATTTTTGGGGCCCTGGAGAAGTTTTGACATGCCCTGACATTTGTGCTTTTTTCAGTTGTTCATAAACATATTAATGGAAAAAGTGTCATTACACTGTATTCAGCACAAACTAGGCTACAATAATATGTGAGGAACATGTATGTACATGTTTGTGTTTTTGAAGGAATAACGTTTATGTGTGGTTATTGAAAAAACAAAAAACTTAAGTCACTGAAATAAAGCCAAAAATGATATATTAAATCTGTGTTCACAAGACTTCTGGGTATTGGAGGTTGTAGACTAGAGTTTTTGCTTCAGAATGATGTAAAAATTATTCTGCCTACTCCTTCATATAAAACAATAGAGAGATTTAAATTTTGTAATACACTTTTTGTCAAGAAACACAGTATGCGTGGAGGCGTGAATCATCATGAATAATGGGTGATTCTCACCTGAGAAGACAAAAGAATCGCATAATAATGACCTGAAATGACTTGCATAATAATGAGCTCTTTCAGTCAGGTAGGCTGTGAAAAAACCTGTGAGACATTGATCATGTCTCAAGCTCATGGTGTATATCAAACATACAGAAAAAACGGCAACACTGTGAAATATTATTACAATTTAAAATAATGGTATTCTATTATATTCTTTAAAATATAATGTATTTCTGTGATGCAAAGTGTCTGAACAATTATGTTACCTCTATGGCATTTCATATAGCCTTTTAGCTTAAAAGCATGCACATTTGGAGAAATATTGATGGATTCTCATGTTTATGTCAATTTTCTATACACAGGAGTAATATTTATTGTCATCACTATGAGCGCTGGATACTGTGTTTTCAATTCATACTTGCAGCCGGAGGGCGCTCTGTACACCTTTAGTCCACAAATTAATCTAAAGAAGGACAACCATGTGACCCTCCAGGAACTAAAAGAGGCCAGAGATCGCTATATCATCCAGATAAACACTTTTCAAGACAATAAATACACGATTGAGACGATGAATGCATGCATTGCCTCAGTATTTGCCTCTGAATAGCGCTGGCTCCGTGGGCGTGGCCGCATTAGCGGATAATGAGCTGAATCACGGATTTCTGACATGGCTCTCTTTTCATACAGATTACATAAACAGAGAATATTTGTTTTCGATTTGACTTACACGATTTAAAACCTGACATTTCATCGTTTTTTTAGCCATAAGTCTAATTTTTTTGTGATTAGTATTCACTAAGTTACAGTTCATTTTCTGAGAACTATCAGATTGGACTTCGTTCAGAGGGAGACGAGAGATCACGCATCATGTTAGTTTTCTTTATTTTACAAAAAGCACAACATTTTGTTTTTACTCTGAGTGTACACAAATGAAAGAAGATATTCCACAGATTAAAATGGTGTATAGCTCTTAATTGTATGTGCAACATTGTCTGAGTATTTTGAGTCTCTTTCACACTGGTTAGAAAAAAAACGCCCGAGGGAGTTAAATAAATATTTATTTTATATAATTCAATGGAAACACTGCAACATTTTTTTTTTCTGAATTCTTTGATGAAGTTCAAAAGAGGAGACTTATTTGAAATCTTTTGTAACATTACAAATGTCTTTACCTTCACTTTTGTTCATACTGACCCCAAACTTTTGAATGTTAGACAGTTTTTATATCATTATTTTATTGAAAAAAAAAAAAAATAATAATCACAGAATACCAATACTGCCCTGTTAAAAAGTAATTGAATTAGTCTTGAAATCAAGTCTTATTTGAATTTAGGCAACTGTCACCAGCATACTATACTGAAACCAGTCCTGTTGAATTTAAATTGGCATATATTGACATTTTTTTAGAGACAAGTATTCACTACAAAGCTTTTACATGTCCACAATTAAAGAAATAATTCCAAAACAACTGAAGGAAAGTCGAGATATATCAGTTTGGAAAGGGTTACAAAGTCCATTTCCTAGACTCAGTTGAACCACAGTGCAAGCCATTACTTTTAAATAGAGTAGTGGAGAATATTCCCAGAAGTGGTTGACCGGGCAAAATTTCTTGAAGAGTACAATAACACCTCATCCGGGAAGTCTCAAAAGATCCCAGCACAACTGCAGGCATCTTAAACATTAGCTTAGTTCAGTGTTCAGAACTCAAATCATCATCTGAATGGCTGAAAAGAAACAAAATGAAAGTTTTAGAGTGGCCTAGTTAAAGTTCTGAGTTGAATCCTATAGAGAGGATGTGGCAGGATGTGAAAAGAGCAGTTCATTCTTGAAGACCTAGTTTGTCAGGGTTAAAAGAGAGCTCTTCAAAGAAGAATGAGATTCTTCAACAGAAACCAACAAAGCTTTTAACAAACCGGTGGTGTTTAGTTAAGTTATTGCGGCAAAGTGTTATCCATCCAGATATTTGATTTAATATTAGGGCATTTACTTTTTCACAAGGTCGATATGACCTTATGTTAACTATTTTCGCTTTTCAAATAACTAATTAATCATTAAAGGGGACCTATTATGCCCCCTTTTACAAGACATAAAATAAGTCTCTTATGTCCCCAGAGTGTGACTGGCTGCATTTACACTGCAAGCCTTAATGCACAGATCCAATCTTTTGACCATATCTGATCTTTTGGCCAGTGTGTTTACATTAACTTAAGACGCGACTGGTATCCGATATCTGTGTTTACATTACTTCCTGTCCCAAAATGATTGTCATTGATAGTTTTACATGCACATAGTAGATATTCGGGTTTTGAATGGCAGTTCTATTAAAATTATTTCTATATTTCATGTTGAGTGGCCATGATAATGTCAGAATGGATAAGTTAACAGTCAGTGTCATGGATGTATTGCAGCGCGAATTCTGACTGAACGGATATAGACCGGAAAATAAAGGTAATTTGCGTTTGATATTTTATCTACAGTTATTAGTTTTAGAATTCCATTTTTTTTTAAATGAATTCAAGCAAGCTAGGGAGAGAGCGGGCATGTGCGAGAGAGAAACTCTAGAGTAGCTACAGTGAAGCTTTTGGCTTATAAGAAAAACAACACGGCGGTCTCTTTTAAATTAAACGGGCAAAGGTTCAGCTGCTGAATATGTGTGTGTGTGTGTGTTAGAATTTCTTTCTAAAAAAAATAGATAACATTAGACATATAAAGTTCCCACCTCAATAATAAAGCTGCATATTTTTAGTGCGAGTGCATACAAGCACGTCTGCTTCATAATACAACATTAAAGCTACCTTTTGTATCGCCCTCACCTTGTGGTGGCTTGGAATTCCAATGGGAATCAGATGTGTGTGTTTAGATGTAGGTCGCATGTCCAGAGATCGGATATATATCGGATTTAAAACCACATTTAGAAGTGGCTCAGATCGGATGCGAAAAAAAATCGGATCTCGTGGATTTTTGCGTTTACACGTGTGCAACTAATTCCGATCTGTGTCAGATGTGAGAACGCAGCCTATGTGAAGTTTTAGCTCAAAATACCACACAGTTCATTTATTATAGCATGTTAAAATTGACACTTTTTGGGATTGAGCAAAAACACGCTGTTTCAGTGTGTGCCCTTTAAATGCAAATGAGCTGCTGCACTCGGCCTAAGAGGGCAGAGCTTCAAAAGCTGATTCTCCAGTGTCAGGATTCAGTCAGGACGCGCTATAATGTCAGAAACTGTGAATATATGCTGCATGGAGATAGAGCAGGTATATTTTAGTTTAATTACGGTTATAACATATTGTCTTCTTTTTTTTATCCACTATACACTGCGTTCCAAATTATTATGCAAGTGACATATCAGTAAGATTTCAGTACAATAAACATTCAGATTTTAGTTTTTCTAAGAAAATGTTTGTTTGTTTATTTATCCATGTCTTTTTAGATAACTGGTATCAATCTCAGACTAAATAATTTGCCAGATGTATGGAAACCCTACTTAGAGGTTGTTCCACATTATTAAGCAAGTCACAGTTCTCATGCAATATGGGGAGGAAGAAAGATCTTTCTGAAGATGAAAAGCATGAAATAGTCCAATGTTGTGCAAAAGGCATGAAAACAACTAATATTGTGTGAAACTGAATGAAGGTTATCGAACTATCATAAGATTTGTGAGTGATTTACAGCACAGCAGAACTCGGTCAGATAAAGGTTGATAAAGGTTTATTAAGGAAAGTTCCTGTTAAAAAAATGAATTGTATTAAAAGGGTAGCTATAAAAAAGCCAGTGTTGAGCAGCAAACAGGTATTTGAAGCTGCTGGTGTCTCTGGAGTCTTGAGAGCCTCACCATGCAGGCTGGCAGTTGTGCGTAAAGATGCATTTCAGCCATCACTAACCAAACCTCACAAAGAGAAACATTTACAGTGGGTGTAGAAAAACATTTTCAAACAGTTTTATTGCTGTGGTGTTTTTTTTTGCAGCATGGGATAGTACATAGTGCATTGTATTTCAGAAGGCACTATCCTCCTTTTTATACCATAGCTGAAAATGGCCAGTTATGAACTCCACATATCTTGAAAAAGTCATTTTAATGCCCCCCAGAGACCCTAAAGGGACCTTCCATCTCACTTCCCAATAATCCAGCACAAATCATCACCCGCCAGCTCCTTGTTGACGTCGCAGTCTTGTTGGAACATGGTGGCCATTCACTAACCATCCAGAAATCCATCCGTTTAGACCATCCATTGTAGTACAGCATTAGTCAGTGAATAAAATTATTTAAAAATGAGTCTTCATGTATTTCTAAACCCACTGTAAACATTTCTCTTTGTGAGCTTTGGTTTAGAGTGGCTAAAATATATCTTTATGCACAACTGCCAGCCTGCATGGAGAGCTTCTTGAGACTCCAGAGACACCAGCAGCTTCAAATACCTGTTTGCTGCTCAATACTGGCTTTTTTATAGTTGCCCTTTTAATACAATTAATTTTTTTGACAGGAACTTTAATTAATAAGCCTTTATCTGACCGAGTTCTGCTGTGCTCTATTTCACTTAAAAATCTTATGATAATTTGATAATCTCCATTCAGTTTCACACAAAATTAGTTGTTTTCATGCCTTTTGCACAACATTGCACCATTTCAAGCTTTTCATCTTCAGAAAGATCTTTCTTCCTCCCCATATTGCATGAGAACTGTGACTTGCTTAATAATGTGGAACAACCTCTAAGTAGGGTTTCCATAGATCTGGCAAATTATTTTGTCTGAGACTGATACCAGTTATCTAAAAAGACATGGGTAAATAAACAAACAAACATTTTCTTAGAAAAACTAAAATCTGAATGTTTATTGTACTGAAATCTTACTGATATGTCACTTGCATAATAATTTGGAATGCAGTGTATTAGTACAAGCCTGTTGTACCGGACCCTGTTTGACTTTACCGATGAGTTTTATTACGTTTATTGTACTTCACACAAAAGATGAAGCGTCTGTTTCACTCTATAAAAAATCACTGTAAGAGCTTAATAAAACAGTGCAAGTGTGCATTAAAATATTATCCATAAACTCTCTCTCTTTCTCTTTCTCTCTCTTTCTCTCTCTCTCTCTCTCTCCCTTGCATTATCATCAACATACACAGCGAATTACACAGAAACACTCGTGACAACTAACAGTAAACAAATATATAAATACCTTATGCCTTTTTGGGTGGTGCTTAATAAACTGGTAAACTTTATATCAACTCCAATGAACTGTAATAAAGTGCTCTCACCTTCAAAACGCTTGGGAGACATTCTCGTCAGTGCAGCAATGGTGGACTGTACAACTGGCTGTGTACTTGCTCAGGGCAGTTCTACATTGAAACGGCAGTGTCTGTCAACATTCATGGGTGGGGCCTGTGACTAAAGTGACGTCACATTGCCAGGGATCTGGAAATGGCTTGTTCTGAGACACTGCTTATGATTTATGGGCATTAAAAAAATGGAGTGGTTGGATTTTTTTTATCATTATAGGGTGGTTGTGTACACACACTGCCAACACACATTTATATCCAAATGTAAAAGTGAATTTTGCATAATAGGTCCACTTTAAAATACTAAAAACTGCAACCATTTAGTTCTCTAAATAATGAAGGGGGTTCATTCATATGTGAATGTTTGATGAATCATCTCTGAGTCATAAGACACATTTTGTTTTTTGTGTTTGTCTAAATATCTGTACAGAGACGCAAATGAGCTGTTTAAACTGTATACTGTATCCAGTGTAGACAGCATCAGTGATTATAATGGGTTCTAGTTGCTTTTGACGTGACACTCACATCCAGTGTTGGCGAATGTCAGCCGTATTAAAGCTTGTCAGAATGTCAGAATGTCAAAGATTATGATGTGAATGAATAAATCATTTATAATAAATACTGCAATATTCCATAAAATAAGAATGGTCAGTTTTGATTTTATAGTTAATTGGCTCATATCAGGAGAAATAAAATGTTTTTGGATCATTCAAAGCATGTATTTGGTGCTGAATTTATGTTATTTTTATTTTATTTTTTTAGCATTTCCCCTGCTTTTTACGGAACAGACCTGCAACCCATTTTTGGGTTGTGAACCACTTGTCAACACATACACCTTCCTGCACATGCTTCCTTCTTTATGCTCTTGTCTCCAGTGAGAGCTGTAATCTGCTGTTCCCTGAAATCAGCAGAGAAATACTGCGCTTTTAACATCCACCTCACTAATAACCTCTAATGGGGCTACATGTCTCTCTCTGGCTCCCTTTCTTTTCCTCACAAGTACTACAGAATAGTTCACCGTAGAACCCAACATGCTCTGGGGCAGAACTGCAGGGCTGTGTGTATGTGTGTGCTTTATTATAAAGGTTGATGTGTCCTGTTATGACTCACCTCATAAATTGATGCTCCCATTACAGCCAATATGCCCTCAACATCGATCAGACAAACAGCCAAGTTACACACACACACACACATTCTCACAGACACACATGTACACACACACATTACTCTAGCAGCATTACCAAGAGAGAATACAGGCATAGGGAAACTTCCATGACAGACTCTTTCTTTCAAAGGACACACAGTATTACTGGTTTTGTACAATTTGTTTCTGCACTTTCTCTGTTCTCTTGAACTTTATTAGTCACATTATATAGCGCTTACAATACAAATTTTTTCAAAACAGCTTCACAGTGATAAACAGGAAAATAACGACCAATGATGCAAACTCCATCAAATATAAGACAAAATCACATATAAAGGAGCTATAAAAAGGCAATAGTGTCATTATTCAGCTCAAGTCAGTTCAGTGTTGATTCTGTTCAGTTCAATAACTGTGTAAACTTCATCAGTTCTGAAATGAGTTCAGCTCTAAGAAGACAATAGTGTCATTATTCACTTTGAGGAAATTCAATTCAGCTCAATATCATTGTCGATGTTACAAAATTAATAATTTATGGAACAAAGTCGAAAAAGCCATAAAGAGATTGAAATGAGAATTCCTATCAAATTTCTTTCTGTAAAATTGTGTTGTGCAGTGAAGCCATAATCTGTACGGATAACAAACTTATTTGTATTCATATGGATTCAGTTATATGCAAACATGGGTGTGGTTTAAACCCGACAAACCCAACAAAATGAAACTGAATGGTTTTATATGCCTGTACAGTATGGTAAAGTTAAACAATGGTAGGCTACTTAGTAGTAACACTGATCATATTTACCATATACAATAAGCATGCTCATATAATTAATATCCTTGCCTCTGCATGCCGATAGTCTTATATGGTGTTAAGTTAAAAACTGCACAGTTGTCTCCATTTAGTGAACTATAAATGACCCCAGATTTTACTCTTTCCTCATACCAACTGAATCACTATTGATTGGTGTGGATGGCTCTCCCTCACCAACCTCTATGTTCAACAAACATCTCTAACAATTCTGTAGTTCTTTGTAAACAGCACTGAAGGGGTCATTTTACGAACAATCCGATTTTCCTTGATTCTATTAGATAAGAGTTTGATATACTGTGGAAACATACTGTAACTTTTACTCAACTTCCTCATATATTCAAAAAGAGCTTTTATTGAAACTAAACTGCAAAAACAACTCATAAATGTCCACAACTTTCTGACGTCAGACAAATTAATTCATTGACACGTGACTGTAAACCGTTACACGCCGATGATGCCTATTGTGTGATCAGACACTTGTATCTTGTTGTTAGATTGCAGTCATCTGATTTGATTATGTAATAAGACACCACCATCATTTTTCAGGCTTTGATATTATAGACCTCACAAACATTTGATTACATGATATTAGATGTGTTGCTCATTTTTACACCATAGAAGTCTTAAAGACATGGCAAACTATAATTTTAATGGTCAAAGAGTGGGTGGAAAAGGGACCATGAAATGCCTAACAATTAAATTTTTATTTTATTTTTTAATATTTTAGTCGAAATACCTTAAAGAATTAGTTCACTCAAAAATGAAAACATTGTCATCATTTATTCATCCTCATGTTGTTCCAAACCCATAAGACTTCAAAACGCAAATGAAGATATTTTAAATTAAATCTGAGAGATTTCTGTCCCTTAGTAGACAGCCCACGCAACTACCACTTTGACGCTTTAAAAAATTCATAAAGAGATTGTAAAACTAATTAATCAATTGGTTTAGTCCAAATTTTCTGAAAAGACACGGTCGCTTTAACAGTAACAGATTGAATAATCTACTACTTGAAATTAGCAGGCAGATTTGTAAAATAGCGCCACCTAGCATATGTTTATTTGAATATCAGCTGTGGCCTCCAGACATTGAGCTCTGGGTCCGTTCTTCGTACCTCGCTTAATACATCTGAGATGATTTGACAGATGCCAGATCTTCTAATAGTGATAACTGAACTCTGGCTAATTTGGTTCTTCAAACGAATTTGCGGATTGGATTAAAATATCTGGATTAAGTTGTCTAAGATTACTGCGCATTCTCGTGTTCCCTGAAAAGGGCAGATACTTGAAACCACGATCAGCTATGCAGCGATTGGCTGGAGTCAAGATGGCAACGTAATGACATCATATATTTAAAAAAGACATAAATGAAATGTGCACTTTTTTTTTTTTTTTTTACGATTACACAGTTATTTAGGCTATATTCATGATTTCTAGTATTTGTACAGGCACTTATTATTTCAATGTTGTAATTAGCAACTAATTTACATTTGAAGCATATTTGACAGCATTAATTAAAGTTTCTTAAGGGTCAAGATCAAGTTATCTGCATCTCCTGCGTTTCATCAAGCCACTCCCATAATAGATGTCGCTGTTCAAATTAATGCACGCACAGCATCTATACATCATGTGTGTAAGACTCCAATAAAATTATTAGGTAATTATTCCCTCATGAATGAATCTCTCAGTGAGTAAAACTGGCTGTTATGATGTACTACACAACATTATAATATTATTTGTAAATTTATTTTTAAATCATTATTATTGTCCCTGGTTTACATTAGGGTACACTTGTAGGAAAGTAGCAGTGGCTGGGACAGACTTTAAGCATCACCTCCTCTTATAAAGATGCAGTCTAATCCTGTTTACATGAAATAAGCCTGCTCTCGAGCAGGTTTGAGCTTATGGACCTGTTGCTATGACAGCCAGTCCAGGATGAGCGTTGAAGAACCGAACAATCCAAGATCATGCCAAATCGGCATCAATCAAATCCAGCTAACTGAGTTAGCGACGTACAAAGAACGGCCCCCTGGTTCTCATTGTCACGTTTCATTTTGTGTTTGGACTCTCTGTTTGTCACATGTTCTCCTTGTTCTCAGTTTCCCGCCACTTGTTTGTATCCTAGGTTACAGATTAATTAGTGTCTTCAGTTCAGGTGTGTTTGTTTAATTAACCTTGTTAGCTCCCCTGTTTCCTTTGTATTTAAGCCCTAAAGCCGAGTTCAGACTGCACGATTTTAGCCCCGATTTTGGCTCGCCGACAGGTTTTGAGAAATCGCCGACAAATGCCCGAAATCACAGGCAAATCGGTGCTCGTTCACGTGAGTGACAATCATGCAGTGTGAATGAGCAAAGACGCGATCTGAGAGAATCGCCGACGAGTCGCCGACACCCGTGAGATATTTGGCATGCTAAATATCTGGACCTGTCGGCGATTCAAAATCCTGCAGTGTGAAAAGTGTTCTGACTGGAAACTACATCGGCGATGACCGACAGCCAATGAGAGAGTAAGATGCAGAGCAGCGGAGAGTTCAGGGAGGAGTTATAGACCACAACATCAGCAAGCATGGCTTTGTACACATAAACATTACAATTATATCAAACAGAACCAAAGCACAAACATTTGCTTGACCATCCAACAGCAGCACATTGAAAAGTTATTTATTTACCTCCAACTCTCATTGCAGAACACACAATCCACAGTCTCCTCAACCATTTCCTCCTCCATATTCTTCTTTTCTTTTTCTTGTTTTCGCTGCAAATCAGCGCACAGGCAATTCGTATTGCAAGCTTCTTGCGGGCTACCGTTTTTAATAATAATAATAATAACTCCGGTCTTGCACGCGTGACATTGTTTCCTTGTCACATCTCGCGTGTTTTTGGTTGTGAAACGTAGTTTTCGTGACAGACAGAGTTGTCGGCGATTCTTCCTATCATGCAGTGTGAAACCTTCTGTCGCCGATCCATCGTGCAGTTTGAACACAGCAGCGACTGAATGCTGGCCAAGATAGTCATGCAGTGTGAAAAGAACAGTGACCCGACTGCTTTGAAAATCGTGCAGTCTGAACTCGGCTTTAGTTTCAGTCCAGTCTTTCTCTAGCTTTGTTTATGTTACTTGTGTTTGTAGTTAGTTTTTGTGGTGATTCTCCCTGTTCCTTGTTCAGTTTACTCCATTAAAAGTTCTTGAAGATATCTCCTTTGTCATGTGTTTAAATACTACACTCATGTGGGAGATGCAAGTTTGAATCTATCCTGCTTTGCATCTTGATTTCAATATATATATATATATATATATATATATATATATATATATATATATATATATATATATATATATATATATATAATATTAAAGGTGCCATCGAACGTTTTTTTACAAGATGTAATATAAGTCTAAGGTGTCCCCTGAATGTGTCTGTGAAATTTCAGCTCAAAATACCCCATAGATTTTTTTTTATTCATTTTTTTAACTGCCTATTTTGGGGCATAATTAGAAATGCGCCGATTCATGTTACGGCCCCTTTAAATGCTCATGCTCCCCGCCCACGGAGCTCGCGCTTGCCTTAAACAGTGCATTTAAACAAAGTTTACACAGCTAATATAACCCTCAAAATGGATCTTTACAAAGTGTTCGTCATGCATACTGCATGCATGCTTTGGATTATGTGAGTATAGTATTTATTTGGATGTTTACATTTGATTCTGAATGAATTTGAGGCTGTGATCCATGGCTAACGGCTAATGCTACACTGTTGGAGAGATTTATAAAGAATGAAGTTGTGTTTATGCATTATACAGACTGCAAGTGTCTAATAATGAAAATAACGACGGCTCTTGTCTCTGTGAATACAATAAGAAACAATGGTAACTTTAACCACATTTAACAGTACATTAGCAACATGCTAACGAAACATTTAGAAAGACAGTTTACAAATATCAGTAAAAATATCATGATATCATGGATCATGTGAGTTATTATCGCTCCATCTGCCATTTTTCGCTATTGTTCTTGCTTGCTTACCTAGTCTGATGATTCAGCTGTGCACATCCAGACGTTAATACTGGCTGCCCTTGTCTAATACTTTGAACATGGGCTGGCATATGCAATTATTGATCCCGACTGTTATGTAACAGTCGGTGTTATGTTGAGATTTGCCTGTTCTTCGGAGGTCTTTTAAACAAATGAGATTTGTATAAGAAGGAGGAAACAATGGAGTTTGAGACTCACTGTATGTCATTTCCATGTACTGAACTCTTGTTATTTAACTATGCCAAGATAAATTAAATTTTTAATTCTAGGGCACCTTTAATATTATTTACTTATTTATTACATATTTATTAAGTCAGTTTTATGAATATTAGGGCTGCGACAATAAATTGATGCATCTTCATTTGTGGATCAAATCTGAGATTTTCTGAATGCATCGCGATTCTCTCTCAAATCGATTCTGAGCTTAGTTTTTAACAGCAGATGGCGCTCTAGGCTAGTTTTTAACTGCACACTCAAATGCTCATGAAGAAGAGCGCTCGTGCGATCAGCTGAGTCTGAGAATGTACTTGCACCTTAGAATGCTTTCATGACACGAGATTAATGTAAAAGGCCACTGCAAACACTCTTGTAATTCGCTTCAACCTTTTCGAACTTTATGAATGATGATTTTATTGAAGGTTCAAGTGGTGTGTGTAAGGAATTGGAAGCAAGCAGAGTACGGCTATAAAGCACACAGTGCCATATGCTGTTAAAAACTAAGACCAGAATCGATTCAAGAGACAATTGTGATGCATTTGGAAAATCTTAGAATCGATCCAGAATCGATCCAGAATCATTTCTCGATTCGCAATGCATCAATGTATTGTTGCAGCCCTATTGAATATTAATTAAATTAGTTTTTAGTTAGTTTTTTATAATCAGCTGGGTTGTAAAAGCAGTTTCCTTTATTAATACCCCTTATCATTAACAACATGATTATATTTTAGATTTTAATTGTCCAGAATGGGCTCCCTCAGAGTCATGGCATTCCATCGTTTTGTGTTAAAGGAAGCATTTCTCTTCAAGAAAATTCTACATACTTCAACTGAGACAGAGAGGTATGACCATTAGAGGTTATTAGTGTGATGATGCTAAAAGCTTTCACTGGAGACCAGATGCTGAGCATGTACCAGTGTGTGTGTGTGTGTGTGTGTGTGTGTGTGTGTGTGTGTGTGAGTGAGTGATGAATATGTGTAACCATGGAAACAGCACAGATATAACCTACAAATGCGAAACCATAGTAACTGCCAACAGGTCAACTGACAAATAGAGTGAGGACAATAAAGGAAATATGTGAGTCTGCATGTGTGCTCTGCTGGATGCCACACAATACATCTAGATTCCCAGACAGAATGGCTTGAGCGTGAGTAAATTATGGGATAATTTTTGTGTAAACTAACCCTTTAACTGCAGTGCGTACTTGGAATAAAAAGAACGTTACTGTCCTCTGGTGTGGACGCTAATATTGTCATCGTTACAGTTATCTTTATAGTTATAGTTCTTGGTGTGAACAGGCCTTTAGCCTTCCAGGTTTTTACGTCATCCCTGCAGCACTCTATAAATGTTGTATGGCCCATACAACTCTATGTACATTTCTAAAGATTTAAAGTCAGAATGTTTCAGAAGTAGCAACCAGTGCCTTTTTAGTATTGAGATTCTAAACTATATGAAACTAGTATATATTTTTGCATTTTCCATATTCATTTTAATTTTAAAGTTAATTTTGTTGCATGCTTTTTGTCATTTTCATTTTTTTTTTATAATTCTATATTTTTATTAATTTTTATTTTATTTTTAGTTATTTTAGTAAATCAAGTTAAACTAAATGAAAATGATAAATGTTGCTTTTGCAACTTGCAGAAATAAAATAAGTTAAATTGTTTTAAATATTTTATTTTATTTCAGTTAACATTTATTTTCGTTTTAGTTAATTATAATAACCTTGGTAGTGATCTCTTTTCTACGGAAGAGGATTAGGGCCAAACAATAATAAAAAAATAAAACCATCTCGAGATTAAAGTTGTTAAATTACGAGAAAAAACTCGTTAAATTTCGAGAAAAAAGTCGAGATAAAATGTTGAGAATAAAGTCATTCAATTACGAGAAAAAAGTTGTTAAATTACGAGAACAAATTCGTTAAATTATGAGAAAAAGTCGTTAAATTTACGAGAACAAATACGTTAAATTACGAATTTGTTCTCATAATTTAACGACTTTTTTCTCGTAATTTAATGACTTTATTCTCAACATTTTATCTCGACTTTTTTCTCGAAATTTAAGGAAATTTTTCTCATAATTTAACGAATTTGTTCTCATAATTTAATGACTTTTTTCTCGTAATTTAATGACTTTATTCTCAACATTTTATCTAGACTTTTTTCTTGAAATTTAACGAGTTTTTCTCATAATTTAATGAGTTTATTCTCAACATTTTATCTCGACTTTTTTCTTGAAATTTAACGAGTTTTTCTCGTAATTTAATGACTTTATTCTCAACATTTTATCTCGACTTTTTTCTCGAAATTTAAGGACATTTTTCTCATAATTTAACGAATTTGTTCTCGTAATTTAACGACTTTTTTTTCGTAATTTAATGACTTTATTCTCAACATTTTATCTCAACTTTTTCTCGAAATTTAAGGAAATTTTTCTCATAATTTAACGAATTTGTTCTCATAATTTAATGACTTTTTTCTCGTAATTTAATGACTTTATTCTCAACATTTTATCTCGACTTTTTTCTTGAAATTTAACGAGTTTTTCTCATAATTTAATGAGTTTATTCTCAACATTTTATTTCGACTTTTTTCTCGAAATTTAATGAGTTTTTTTCTCGAAATTTAACAACTTTAATCTCAAGATGGTTTTATTTTTTTATTATTGCTTGGCCCTAATCCTCTTCCGTACTTTTCTTCTGTATTGTGACATATATCTGAGTGACATGAATTATTGAAAAATAATATAATGTAGTGTGGGGTCTAGGATAAATCCACTGGTTGTCGATTGAATGATGGCAGATGTGAATGCAAACTTGCTGTTGATTGTAAGTAGACTGGAGAATGACAGAGTAGTCTTGTATACTTTATTGTATACTGTGTGTGTATATATATCCCCTTCTCTTAGAGCAGTGTGGCGCTATACGCTCAGTATAGTTGCAATCATGTAAACTTGTGTTTTTTCCTCTCCAAGTTTGATGTCAGCAAATAACAATAAAGTTAATGTGCATCACTCTCTAGTCTGTCTGTCTGTCTGTCTGCTAACCTAGCTGGGCAGTGCATCTCTTGGTCTGTCTGTGTCTTGCCTGCTTGCCAGCCACTTCCAAGGCTGTGACTTTGTACCTGACAAAAGTGAGAGTGAAATACAACTATTAATTACATTTCATAAATGCCAAAAGGTGTTTATAAACTGCAGCTCGGAAAAGATACCCACGTCGTGCGTGAACACGCGTTTATATGCGTGTGCATGAAATGAAATGTTTCCAGCAGCAACATCATATGGGCGTGATGGCACTCCTCATCATAGGCACACATAATTTTAAAACTAGACAATAATTATCTAGTCTCTCAGTCAAGGTTTAGTTACAACATTTATGTTAATGTTCATCTTAAGATTCTATAGAAAATATTCTATTCAATAAATATTGTTTGTTTATACCTCATTTAGTTCTGTATTGTTCTACTTATTATATGACCGATAGATGGAGCAAAACTGGGAGGATTGTAGTGGGAGCACTGGGGTGTCAGGTGTGAATGTGTGGCAATAGCAAATGGTTTACATGGCTCACAGGTCAGGTAGGAGGGCCTCTTAGCAGGGAGGTCAGGACTGGCTCTGCCTTCACTCTAACTCTACTATGCCACATTTATGATGCACCATTTTTATCCTTTTTGGAGCATTAAACAACATATTATGGGTTTCTAGGGAATTGAGGGTGAGTAAATGATGACTGAATTTTAAGATTCTATTTAAATACTCACATTTGTGCCTAAGACTCATAATAAAATATGTACACGGGTCAGCAAGCAAAGCATGCGTCACTCTTTGGCTTGAAATTCAAGAAGGAAATTTAATGAGCATCCTATACAGTATACAGTAGCACCAGGTTTCTGATTACCTGTCGTAAAAAATAAGCTTGTAAATCTTACCAGCTCAGCATCTGGTAATAGGATTGTTGTGCAAGTGTGTGTGGTGGACATATCCAATACATCTCTCTCTCTCTCTCTCTCTCTTCTAATGCAGTGCAGTACATTCACCAGCCCCCTCTGCTGGTAAAATGGTATCATGATTGTTTATATCTAAAGGTAGCTGGTCTTTCTGGAAAAAAAAAAAAAAAAAGATTTTATCATGACTCAGCTAAGGTATCCATAGCAACTACAAAAGATCCTCATCCTAGTGTTTTTTTTTTTTTTCAATTGCTATGTTTTTATATATTTGTGCTTTTTAACCATTTTATTGATATTGACAGTAAATAAAGAGAGTGTGGGTGTGGAAGTAACAACCTTTGGTCAAAGGTCACACTCACAATCTGTTTCTTTATCTCTAGGTTTCTGATTGTTTTGGGATGTCTGATTCTGTCGATTTTAACAACATTCAAAGAGCACGAGAAAGATTCTGCTCACTGGCTGGTGATTCTGGTGAGTGTGTGGTTTTTTTTGTGCATAGACCAGCCTGAGTGTGTGAGATTGAATGGTTGAGAGGAAAATGACAGAATGTTTCTCTCACCTGTAGGAGACATTTACAATCTTTATTTTTGGGGGTGAGTTTGCATTGAGGATATGGGCTGCCGGCTGCTGCTGTCGATATAAGGGCTGGAGAGGACGGCTCAAATTCGCCCGCAAACCACTGTGTGTCCTGGGTGAGTTAAACACACTGACACAAACAAACACACACATATGCACATACTCTATCATTTAAAAGTTTGGGGTCAATACTTTTTTTTTTTTTAATAAATAAATTCTTTCATTGAGCAAGGACACATTAAAGGCACAATATGTAATATTTTTGGATTAAAATATCCAAAAACCACTTGAACAATGTTACGTATTTTGTTGACTTGTGTACTTATATTATCCCAAATGTTTCAAGAGTGTTTAAATCCAGACAAATAAGCAATTTTAACCAGGACATGGACCTTGTCCATGCGTCACCTATCAATGACATCATACATGCGTTACCCTCAGTTTTCGGTTTTATTTTGTAGAAACCATGGACACACCAAAGATGCTTTAATATATTATGTGTTTTATTAGACAGGTGAGCAACTATTTGAATACATTCATCAACAGAAAACTAATCACTGTTATATAGCTCAACACAGTAAGTCTTGTTGTTTAAATCTCATTTTCTTGATTTAATTAATCTTTAATACATTAGCTAATCCGAGAATATGATTTCTGCCTGAGTCCCGTCAGATTCTTTTCCACTGGATGTAGACGTGAAGGCAACACTTTCCACGATTCCGCGAAATCAAGGCATCGTCAAGCTACACCTTTGTTTGAATAAGCGACCTCCAGTGGCTAAAATTACATATTGTGCCTTTAAATTGATCAAAAATAAAGACAGTAAAGACATTTATAATGTAACAAAATATTTCTGTTTCAAATATGATAATAAGAAATGTCATCATATGTCAATGATTTCTGAAGGATCATGTGACACTAAATACTGTAATAATACTTAATAATACTGTAATAAAAAAAAAAGAGTAATAATGCTGCAAATTCAGCGTTGCCATCACAGAAGTAAATTACATTTTGAAATATATTAAAATAGAAAACATTTATTTTAAATTGTAATAATATTTGACAGTATTACTGTTTTTACTGTATTTTTGATCAAATAAATGCAACCTTGGTGAGCATAAGAGACTTGTATATCCCCCCTGTGCACTACGGGTACTCTCTATGTTCTCAGATATCTTTGTGCTGATCGCTTCGGTGCCGGTGGTTGCCGTACGTAACCAGGGAAATGTGTTGGCCACGTCGCTGCGCAGTCTGCGCTTCCTGCAGATCCTTCGGATGTTACGAATGGACCGCCGTGGAGGCACCTGGAAACTGCTGGGATCTGCAATATACACACACAGCAAGGTATCTGTGCGCTTGACATGATGTACGCAAACAGGACGTACCCCTTAATCAACATCTAAGAGCATGTCCTGCTTGTTTAAATCATGTCACGCATGTTCATATAAACCGATGGGGTCGGCAATATACACACAATCCAAAGTACACGCACGCATAATCATCTCTCGAAACTGCTATGGTCTGCGATACACACACTCATACAAAGTATATACGTAAGCACAAACAATCACATATCAGTGTCTGGTGAAGTTTGATCTCAGTACCGCAGACAGTACAACTGTGTGTGTTTCCTGGCTGGTGTGTGTGGTCAGGAGCTAATCACAGCGTGGTACATCGGCTTCCTGTCATTGATCCTGGCTTCCTTCCTGGTGTACCTGGTTGAGAAGGATGACGTCACCGCGGAGCTAATAGACACTGATGGAGCCTCCCCAACACCAGCCCCACAGGACTTTGACACCTATGCAGATGCCCTCTGGTGGGGACTGGTGAGAATTACACACGACACTCACATGCATTCCTAACTTTCTTTGAATTGAATTGAGAATGCCTATCAAATTATTTTCAATTTCTGGTAACAGATAGAATGCAGAATATGAATTATAACAGGGCTTTACATTTGCTTTTTTCCCTACATGTGCAAGCACTTAAAAAAAGTGAGGGGCACAATGAAAATTTATCAAATAATTAGTTTTTCCTCAATAAAGGGTTACAAGACTTTTACATGCAAAATGATTTAAAGGATTAGTTCACTTTCAAATGGAAATAACCCCAAGCTTTATTCACCCTCAAGCCATCCTAGGTGTATATGTCTTTCCTCTTTCTGATGAACACAATTGGAGATATATTAATAAATATCCTGATGCGTCCAAGCTTTATAATGGCAGTGAACGGGACCAATGAGTATGAAGCTCAAGAAAGTGCATCCATCCATTATAAACATACTTCACACGGCTCCGGGGGGTTAATAAAATCCTAAAAATATCCATATTTAACAAGTTATAAAGTAAAATATGGATTTCATATATGGATGGAAGCACTTTCTTCAGCTCATACTCATTGGTATCGCTCAAAGCCATTAAAAAGCTTAGATGCGTCAGGAAATTTATTAATATAACCCTGATTGTGTTCATCAGCAAGAAGAAAGTCATATATACCTAGGATGCTTTGAGAGTGAGTAAAGCTTGGGGTAATTTTCATTTTAAAGTGAACTAATACTTTAAGACATCTTAAACTGCTAATTAAGACTTTGGTTATAGCATTTGAGATATTTATTTAAGAATTTAGAATAAGAAAAAACAAGTGAATTAAGACCTTTTAAGGGTCTGCGGGGACCTACTTTTTTTTTCCACACACATACTCCTAAAGAGAGCTGGGTAGATTACTTTCAAATTATAGATGGTTACTGCTTCCAAATTACATGACAAAAACTGTAGTCCATAATGTAATCCATTACATTACACATTTAAGGTAATGTAATCAGACTTTGTTTTGATTACTTTTAGATTACTTTTGACCTAACTCGTGTATCACATTGATTTGAATAGAATAATCTTGTACCATATTGATATAAAAATACAAATAAAAATAAAACATATTCCATTCTTTGTTATAAACAACATGAAGTGCATTAAATATTACATTACATCAGGGTTTCCCAGGCTGGGGTTGGTAATGGAACTGCAGAGGGTTCATGAGTTCAATGAAAAGCTATTAAGTAATTAAATCAGAAAAAAATAAACAATTTTAAAATAAAAACAATGAAAATAAAACACTTACTAAAAATATTGAATTTGTTTACCAGCATGTCATGTGACCATTAATCAGAGAACCTTGAACTTAATTTTATTATTGACCTAACATATTAACAATCTCAGGGTATACTTAAAGTAAATATATTAGGTCAAAGAGGTTCAGTTGACAAAAAAGTTTTGGAATCCCTGCATTTCATTTAAATATGAAATTCAATGTGTTTGAAAGACAAAAGCCTTCATACATGGTGTTCGTCAATAGCTGATTAGATATACAATGTTGAGAAAACACTTCTTAAAAGTGAAATGCTGATCAAAGGCTGTGTGGGTCTCAGTTTTCAGTGATGGTCACCTGACCAGTGCAATTCCACAAACATGGAAGACCTTCTTAATATATATAACACAGTAGGCTTTTTTTAGGAAGGAAAATGTAAAAAAAGTAGTAGTACGGAGAATGTGAGAATAACATGTAATCATGTAATCAATAGAAAAGTAACTGTAGTCTGATTATGAGTATTTTACAATATAATATAATCTAATTACAAGTACTTAATTTTTGGAATGTGATCATATAATCTAAATTGCATGTAATCAGTTACTACCCAGCACTGCTCCTAAATCAAAAACAGATATTTTTAGTCGCGAATGCGAATGAAATGCTCGCACTGCCATGCCCTGTGTAAGGAAGTAATATTAAAATGAACTGAAATCCAAAGAAATTCTTATAACGCAACTCTAAAAGTCAACTTTAAAAGTCATACAATGCCAATGATGGCCACTTTAAAGTTTGTACGAAACCTGCATGACTTCTCGGTTGTGCAGAGTGAATATATGAAAACTGCTGAAAAGAACAGCTCCACAAATATGCAAAAATATAATTTGTATAAAAAAATATGCTCACTCTTGACATTTTATGCACCCATTCTGTGATTTGAACTGCTATGGTAAACATGTGTAAAAGCTTTTCTCCATATTGACAAGCGAAAGTCGATTTAATAGGAACAAGGTCAAAAGTGATTTGTTAAATGTAAGGCAATACCTTTTACAGCATCTCCATTAACACCACCATTCGTGAGGATTTTACATCAGTTCCATTAGTATTACTGATTGAGATGGTTTTATAGCAGCTCTTTTCCTGACGTTGACAGCAGCTCCATTAATACTACCTTTTTAATGGTTTTATAACTCGAGTACTTTGATAGCCTCTTAGTCGTTCTAGCCTTAATCACACTTGATGACATATGATTTCACTCCTGTGTCAGATCACCTTGACAACCATTGGATATGGCGACAAGACCCCAAAGACGTGGGCAGGTCGTCTTTTGGCTGGGACCTTCGCTCTTATTGGTGTGTCGTTCTTTGCTCTTCCAGCCGTGAGTACAGCTCAACATTTACACTATTACAATATAACTGTTAAGGTGCATCTCATCTTGAAATAGCATAGAGATGTATGAAGCTGACTCACATATCACTGACAAAACTCATTACACTGTGTCCTAACAAGACACATGTGATAAGCTTCCAGCGACAAGCAATTTGTCTGTCCACACTAGATGTGACGTGACTACGAGATGCAACAAAATCAATTCTTGTTTCATTTTATTTATTTTCAAGATCTGAGGTAAATTGTCCATTGTTGCTTTCAGTACAGCTATAAATGACCCACAAAATGATATTCAAACTCACATTAGATGCTTTTAAAATTAAATAAAGCATATTAACAGTACCTGAGATTATCAGTGTCATACTTTGTGTTGATGTTCCAGCTGTGAAGTCACAGAAAAATAGAAACCGTTTCTAAAATAGAATTGTCGCATATCGCCGTCTCGGCTGGAGTACAAAAACACTGATTAACATGGAAAAGATACATTTTATCGCATCTGGCTAGGACATGGTGTTGTGTATCTTAAATTATGCATTGTCATGTGAACAACCAATCAGTAACTGATTGGTAACACACAAGAAATGCAAGCTAAAATTGTAAGTTGTAAGCTGTATGTGTTTGATTCACTAAAAAGAACCGACTCATAAGAGTCATTTGTTTTGGAATCAAATGGACTACACTG
The DNA here is from genome assembly GCF_018812025.1 of Megalobrama amblycephala. NCBI lineage: Eukaryota > Metazoa > Chordata > Actinopteri > Cypriniformes > Xenocyprididae > Megalobrama > Megalobrama amblycephala. The sequence goes on along the minus strand of NC_063060.1, from coordinate 12,323,188 downwards.
CTCTCACCGTATGTTTTGCACTGTAGGAACCCAACATCATTTGGTTTGTGTTTTTTCAAACATTGAAACAGTTTCTTGGTTCAGTATTATAGTATATCTGGTTATGTTTGTAGGGTATTCTTGGTTCTGGTCTGGCTCTGAAAGTTCAGGAACAGCACAGGCAGAAACACTTTGAGAAACGCAGACATCCTGCAGCTTCACTAATACAGGTAAGCAGAAACATGCTAACAAACCCTTGACTATAAACTTACATTAGCAGTAAATGTACTGCTTTTAAGCTTATTCCTCTGCACATTTGCACATTCAATATTTAATATTGGTTTCAGGCTGCATGGAGATACTACTCCACCAACCCCGTCAGAGACGATCTCATTGCCACATGGAGATTCTATGAGACTGTGATCTCTCTGCCATGCTTCAGGTCTCGTACACATACAATATATGTCTCACAAAAAAAATTAATTTGAATCTCTCAGTATTTATGTATTATTTTAGTTTGCTTACCTTTATGTTTGTCATCATCATGGTTTCATTTTATGCCTGGGTTTTTATGATTTCAGTGATAGTCATTTTCACTTACGTTATTCTCATGATTTCTGTGCATCTCTTGAATGTTCATTTATTTTGTTTATATTCATTTGTGTGTTTGTCTGCATGCAGAGACAGCATCATCTAGAGGTCTACTAGAGGTTACAGTGAGGTACTCACACTTGTGTGTGGACAATTTACTATTCCAACATAATGAAAAAAAAAGGCTTTCCTGAACAGCAGATGTGATAAAAAAAAATAAAAAATAAAAATACTTGTAATAAATAAGCCATATTTTAGCATATTAAAATCTTCTCATAATGTGAAATTAAATTTCAGTAAAAAATTCTAAATCAGTGAAATCTGGTACTTGTTTGATTGTTAAAATTCCAAGATTAATTCACATTGTCTCAAATTGTTCGCTAGCAACTATCCTGAGCCTTTTAAGAGGATGCTAGTAAAATATCTACTATAATTAATTAAAATATTTGTAATTTATATGTTGTTTGCATAAAAAAAAAAAAAATCTGTCAGAATACATAAAAAAGTATTCAGACAGAATATTCTTGAATGGCTATCACTGGGGAAAGATGTTTTTTGCAGCCAGATGGTGTAGTTACAATATCTACCAGCAGGGGCTAACGTGATCATGATAAGCAGTCAAACCTTGATCCCTGGACAGGCAACACTGGCTCAAATACTGGCACGGGTTTGGTGGCAGGACTCCAAAATAATAAATAAAGCTGGAATAAAATATAAATGTTAGATGAAAAACGTAAGTTTAATTTGAAGCACGAAAGTTACTAACTGGAAATAATGAAAAACTAAAACAGATATAAAAATAAATTAAACCTAAATAGTAATATTTAAAAAAAAAAACAACTAATAAAATAACAAAAACACACATAACAGAATTGACACTTCTTCAGGAGTTTGATTGACAGGCGATCTAACCAATCATAATGCCGAATCCGCCATTTTGTCCGACAAAGCAGTCGGGAGTGAGCAGATTAACATAGGTAGACTTGAAATTGAAAAAAGGTGTGTACTGACATCTTTCCGTGATTAAAACAGCATTCCTTAATTTTCCTAGTAGGAAGAGATGAGCGGTTCCGTGATGTATTTTTCACTGCGTGAGAACATGATGTGTGGCAAGAGATCGGCATGGCTTGTCGGACATAGCAACAGTAACTAAAGTGGGCAGGTTTTTGCGAACGGTCAATTGCTAAAATCGAAACTAAATTTAAAATTAAAAATGAAAATATTAAAATACAAGGTGACTCAAAATATTAATAAAAATATAATAGTATAAACATAATACTAAAATAACACTGGCAAGACTATCTGTTTGTCCGGCCAATGGAAGTCATTATTTTTATATAATTACTAGTGATGGTCTGAAATTAGTTTTTGTTTTTTAAGTGACATTGTATACAAGCTGTTTTATTGACTTCTTTCCCCGGTTGAAACACTGATTGAGCGATTACATAAGACATGATCCATTTCAGTAAGTTGTACCATTTCTTTCAACATACCTTCTGATGTTCAGTCATGCTTTTTTGTGCTTTAATGAGTAGTAAAAAAGAAGAGGTGATCATTCCACGTGCCGCTTGAACTGAGACGGCTACAGCGATCTGTCACACCACATTAAAGTACACCAAAACTACATTTATTGTTTTAATTTTTAATGATAATGTTGACAGAATTTGAAAGTTGCGACTTTCTTTCATATAAGCACTCAGCTCATTGTGATTATTGGATGGCAGGTGTGCTACAAATAATGTTTCATGAAGTTTTGTTCAAGCATCAACAGAAAACAGCATAGACTAAAAACTATTTCGGCCAAAACCGAAAACCAAAATAGTTTTCGGTTGCCAAAATTTCTGTGCATCACTAGTAATTACTTTTACAATTATGTTTGATGATGCTAAAATTACACATTTCATTTTAAAAAACGAAATAAATTTAAACTTTTAATTTAGTATTATTTAAAGTGCTACCGTTGTGGTTTCATTTCAGTAACTTATAACTAGCAACATATAAACAAATTATATCTTGCATTATTCTATTGATATATATTTGTTATTCTATATATTGATATATTTGTTATTAATATATATATATATATAGTGAATATTCAAATTCAAAAGGACTGTTGTGAACGAACATTTTTGTTGCTGTTGCAGCTATCTGGTTAAACTAAATGTTTGTGTTGTTCCCGTCATCTGCAGGAAGGACCCTCTTGAGGTCATGGCTAGGTAAGTCTTTCGCTCTCTCTCTCAATCGTTCTCATTCCCTTTGTCTCTTGCTCACTGTCTTAAAGATTTACAGCATCTCTGTGAAGTGTGAGATTAATGAATCTGTGAAATGTGTTTCCTTAAATAACTCCTAATAACCACCACCTCCATTAATTCAGTGCCAAAGGCGTAATGACCAACAGTGCGTTTCTCTGTGTGTGTGTGTGTGAGATTGTGAGAGCTCGTTTCTTAGTTTGGGAACCTGTGGACAGTAGTTCTATATGTGATATTACAGAGTCCATTAGAAAAGAGTGAATTATGGATCACTGATAGATGATGGTGTCAAAGCAGAGCGAGGGAGAGGGACTATGAGTGTGTGTGGGAGAATTTAATGGACGGCTGGATGTGTGACGTCCGTGTCACTGTAAGGAAAATGATGGGAAGTGTTATTAGTGGTCTAAGCATGACGAGCCGTGACAAAGATGGACTGCGCATGTATAATAATCATGAGTATCAGTTGTCCTTGACCTGGACACTTGCCTGACAGTCCGTTTATTAAAAGACAGAAGATTTACAGATAGAAACAGGGAGAGTTGGATTGAGTGCTGTGCTTGTTTGTGTCGCCTGACCCGAGACCTGTAATCCATGTTCAGTCCAGATCAGAGATCAGATTACACATTAATACTGCTAATACACAAGTGCAAAACACACACCTACGCAAACATCCATGTAAACAAGTTGGCTGGGAAACTTGCAGCCTGACATTATCACTGCCAGTGACCTACCAAACAAGTCCAAATGGAGAAACCAGACCACCCACACATTACTGAGCTAAAGATATTTTATCTACCTACAGTAAGGTTGTGAATCAAGAACTGTTTTTTCTTCAGAACTGGTTTCTCCTTTTCTTGATGTTTAGTTTGGTAAACATCAGACCTCACTAACCGAGTGCTGAACGCAGTTGGACATAGTGGTGTATTAGAGGTAAAAAATGATATAAATACTGTTCGGTTTCTTGCACAAACCGATCGTTTCGTGTCTTAGGACATCAATGTGTCGTCATGAGCCGCAGGGTTTAATTTGGATTTGTCTATGCATATTTTTTGACTCTTATAAATTGTGTTACCATTCACTCGCATTATAAGACTGACAGACGGCAATGGTTCGAGTTAAAAATCATAATTTGTGTTCTACTGAAGAAACAAAGTCACCTACATCTTGGATGTCCTGGGGGTAAGCAGATAAACATCAAATTTTCATTTTTGGGTGAACTATCCCTTTAAGTCGTCTCGCTAAGGTATTACATTCCCCCGAAAAACTTCAGCACTGTCTCGCAAACCCACTCACCACATAATATTTCCATCATAAAAAACTTTGAGAGAGTTTTGAGAGAAAGAAAGTTTTGCAGATGAATGCAAAATTTATTGGGGGATGCATAAAAGTTTTGCGAGAAAATGCAAAATTATTGAAATAGAATTTTTTCTCCCATCTCATTTTTTTCCATCACATTGTCCCTTTAGGGGCTCTGTACCAAAGTATTGTATTGTTTAGTTAAAACTAATTATTGATTGGGAACACTGCTTTTTCGAAAGCATTCAGTACAAGAATCGATAATAGATTTGTTAAAGGGTTAGTTCACCCCAAAATGAAAATTCTGCCATTAATTACTCACCCTTATGTTGTTCCACACCCATAAGACATTCGTTCATCTTCGGAAAACAAATTAAGATATTTTTGATAAAATCTGATGGCTCACTGAGGCCTCCATTGCCAGCAAGATAACTTTATTTATAGAGCACATAATAAAACAACATAATTGACCACCCTGCTGTACAATAAAAAAAAAAAAGAAAATTACAAAAATTAAAAACCACGACAAATTAACACTTTCAAAAGACATATTTAAATCAGTTCATGTGACTACAGTGGTTCAACCTTAATGTTATGAAGCGACGAGAATACTTTTTGTGCACCAAAAAAAAAACCAAAATAACAACTTTATTCAACAATATGTGATGGATGATTTCAAAACACTGCATCATGATGCTTTACAAATCTTTTGTTTCGAATCAGTGGTTCGGATCGAGTATCAAACTGCCAAAGTCACGCCCCCCAGTGGTGAACCATTTAAATTTCGAAACACTTATGACGTAACGAAGCCTCGTTTACTGAAATCACGTGAATTTGGCAGTTTGATACGCACTCCGAACCACTGATTCGAAACAAAAGATTTGTAAAGCTTCGAAGCTTCATCAAACAGTGTTTTGAAATCGCCTATCACTAGATATTGTTGAATAAAGTGGTTATTTTGGTTTTTTTGGCTCACAAAAAGTATTCTCGTCACTTCATAACATTAAGGTTGAACCACTGTAGTCACATGAAATATGTCTTTAGTAGCTTTCTGGACATCTGAAAGTGTCAATTATCTTGCTGGCAATGGAGACCTCACTAAGCCATCGGATTTTATTAAAAATATATTAATTTGTTTTCCGAAGACGAACAAAGGTCATACAGGTGTGGAACGACATGAGGGTGAGTAATTAATGACAGAATTTTGTTTTTGGGTGAACTAACCCTTTTAGTGGAATCAGAATTTCTTATGATTCCCTTCTTTATATATCCGTTAAACTGAATCTTCACACAAACCTTTCTGCGGTTTTGCATTTTCATTACAAGTTTATCTACTGTGTAGATGATTTCAGACCTTAACATCCTTTAGCAGACATTTTGTCCCTGCAATGTAAGCAAAACCTGACCCACTGGTACAAATACTCACACACACACACTCACAAAGGCAAATAGCTGGGAAACCTGCAGCCTGACATTATCAATGACCTACTAAAACAAGTCCAAAATGGAGAAACTGGATCGTACACACACTGTTAAGTAGCTCATGATATTTTGCTCCATTCATTTTTTCACATGAAATCTATGCGTTGATTCTCATCCTGTCTGTTCTCAAGTTTTCACTGCTTTCCTGTATGTCCTATGAGCTCCTGTCTACAACAACACACACACATACTGTAAACACACAGAGTCATTTTTCAATCATTAAAACCCTCTCAGACAGTTTGAATCGACTGTAGACAGATTGTGTTTTGTGTGTGTGTGTGGGAAAGTGTTGTATCAGTAACTGGTTGGTAATCAGCTGTAATTGTGGAGCATTTCAAGATGTTTCAGTCCCTCTCACCACTTCAATCTTCTTCTTTTCACTGTACTCAAGAGATGCTGTGTGTGCCGCAGTGCATAGTCTGTATGTGTGTGTGAGTGTGAGTGTGTGTGTTTGTGTGTCCATCCTTGGGGACCCTTCACAGTAGAATGCCCTGCGTTGTTTCTTGGGAAGGGTTTAGTTTCTCCTGCAGGAAGAGTTTGTGTATGTGTGTGTGTGTGTGTATGTTTGGTTCAGGTGTACCCTACGTCCCCACAAAGATGGCAATATTCAAAATCCTTTTGGTCCATTTGATCCCTATTTTTGGTCCCTATGTGGAAAACAGCTTATAAATCATATTAAGTAAATTGATACATTTCAGGATTCTTTTATGAATAGAATGTTCAAAAGAACAGTGTTTATTTAAAATAGAAATCTTTTGTCAAATTATAAATATCTTTATTGTTAATTTAATGCAGCCTTGCAAAATAAAAGTACTTATTTCTTTTAAAAAAAAATGATGTGAAAAAAATAATGTGTATCCATATGTGGATATATTGTAATAAGTTTTTAGAAATATTTTTACATTAAAAATTGTAAGTCTAAGGATTTTTTTTATTATTATTTTGTACGATGCTATCATCATCCATTCCTCTCCCACTTCAAACAGAGAAAGAGATGGTTTTGTCTTATGAGAACATTCAATAAGAATTACAAAATGATAAAGAATAATCAAAAAACGTGTTCAGAGCTCTGAGATTCAACTCATCTGTTATTCTGTCTCTTCATCAGTCAGAAATTGAGTTTGTTGGAACGCGTGCGGCTGTCGACTCCGAGACCATCGACGGTAAGGGCCCGTGTGATGATGCCTGCTGCGAATCCTGAAAGTGTGTCGGGGAACTGTGGCCCGGCGGAGGCGATTGAGGAGAGTCCTTCAAAAGAGGGCAAACCAGCAGGGTTCAGTAACAGAGAGAGATTCAGAACTGCTTTCAGAATGAAGGCCTACGCCCTGAGACAGAGCTCAGAGGGTATGACACACACACACACACACACACAAACCACATGTTCCTGCATACTCAAGATGCATTTTTAAAAGCTGAACTTCTTTAAAGCAGTGGTTCCCAACCTGAGGTCAGCACCTACTTAGGGGGGTACCAGAGTTCACGGGGGGCCTTATATGCTTTGAGGTCAAATGGATATGAAAAACCTTTTCATTGGTAGTTTCTAGCAAAGTCCCTTTAAGACAAGTCATTTCACTCGGCGGCCATCTTTGAAATGCCTCTCGGGCATTCAAGTGCAGCTCCTATCTCTTTGAATGGGGAAACATCAAATTCTCCAAAGCTTTTTGGCAAGCTTTCGATTAAATTTCATATTTGAAATCACCAATGAAATCTGACAACAACTTTCTCATACCTTTTGTTTCTAAACGCTGGAATCATGACAAAAAAAACGGTATTTTCCAGTCTGGATCGAGCTAATGCGCATGCGCAATCCTAAATGCGCGTCTCATTTTGGAGACGTGCGTCTGACTGTTTCTATAGGAACCAGAGCTTCTAACGGCCGCTGCAGTGACACGATGAATTTACCAATCGGCGATTGGCTCCTATTTAGAAGGCGGGACTTATTGCGCATTTCACTTTCTCCCATTCAAAACAATACGAGTGACGCGTCTTGTGTTATTCTATAGTCTTTGTTTCTAGGAATGCTCTAAATGGTAGGCCAGTGATCGGAACCAGCTGATAATTACTTCCTTTGATTCTATATGTGGTCTCTCAGCTTGCCGATCACATAAACCGATCACATTTTTGCGATCACAAATGCATTAAAAGTGTGTTCTCCTCATTAGAGTTCCTGGAGAAGGGTTGCAAGTAGTAGGGATATGCCGGTCGACCAGCGCAGCGCTGCTTTGTTTACAGCTGTAACCAAGGAAACGCTATATTTCTGCTGTTCCATAAGTGCCACCTACTGGCAGAGAGTGAATTTATATGTTTGTTTGTTTTTTGGGGGGTGGGGGGGTTTGGGCGTCCTCCAACGTCTTATATGTAAGGAGGGGGGGCATCGAGGACAAAAGTTTGGGAATAACTGGGTTGAATTACTAAACTTCTAGAAAAAAAAAAAACAGTACCAATGGACAACACACACACACACACGTACAGTTAATATGCATACACAATATACATAATCATAAATATGTACATTATAATAGAGTAAGTATAGTAGAAACTCACACAGTGCAATTAATCTGACTTCATTTTGGTGTTTCATTGTAGATACAGGTGGTCTTCCTGACCCCACCCCTGAGGAGAAGGGCTTCCCACCTGACATACTGTTGGAGGAGATGATTCCAACTCTCAAATTAGTGATAAGAGCACTGCGGTACACAAATATCACATTTTTCTAAAACAAAACTATCACTGTTTTCACAAAAATATTTTTCAACTTTGATAAGTTTTTTTTTCTTGAGCACCAAATCAGCATATTAGAATGATTTCTGAAGGATCATGTGACACTGAAGACTGGAAGTAATGATGCTGGAAATTCAGCTTTGAATTTCAGAACTTATTTTAAAAGAACTTTCAACTACTCTTGCTAAACTCAAGGTTTTAGGATTTTACTTTTTTTCTCATTTGACCTGAGGAATCATTTGTGTTTGTGTGTGTGTTGAAGGATCATAATGTTCCTGTTGAGTAAAAAGCGTTTTAAGGAGACTCTGAGGCCGTATGATGTAAAGGACGTGATTGAGCAGTATTCTGCAGGACATCTGGACATGCTTACCAGAATCAAATATCTACAGACACGGTAACACACACACACACACACACACATTAAAACATGCTCATATTTTTAAAGAAATGTTATATAAAACATTTACATTATGATGATAAAATTGTTTTTTTATTTCAAATTGTTCACTTGTGTCATTTAAGCTGAAATTATTATTTTTATTTTGTGTTAAAAAAAAACTAACTTTTTCTTTTTGTTTAATCTTCAGAATAGATCTGATTCTGACACCTGGACCGCCTCTTACTCCAAAACACAAGAAACCCCTGAAAGCACCATTCCCGTACCCCTCTCAGCAGTCACCTAGGTAAAAACACACCTGAAAACATCCTTCAAGGAATATTTCATGTATCTTTTTATGTTTTTAGTAACTTTTAACTCTTTGCTCGTCAGTGTTTTTTAAAGGTGCCCTAGATTCAAAAATTGAATTTACCTCGGCATAGGTAAATAACAAGAGTTCAGTACATGGAAAAGACATACAGTGAGTCTCAAACTCCATTGTTTCCTCCTTCTTATATTAATCTCATTTGTTTAAAAGACCTCCGAAGAACAGGCAAATCTCAACATAACACCGACTGTTACGTAACAGTCGGGGTGTACGCCCCAATATTTGCATATGCCAGCCCATGTTCCCAACATTATGAAAGGCATTAGACAAGGGCAGAACGTCTGGATGTGCACAGCTGAATCATCAGACTAAGTAAGCAAGCAAGGACAATAGCAAAAAATGGCAGATGGAGCAATAATAACTGACATGATCCATGATAACATGATATTTTAGTGATATTTGTAAATTGTCTTTCTAAATGTTTCGTTAGCATGTTGCTAATGTACTGTTAAATGTGGTTAAAGTTACCATAGTTTCTTACTGTATTCACGGAGACAAGAGCCGTCGCTATTTTCATTTTTAAACACTTGCAGTCTGTATAATGCATAAACACAACTTCATTCTTTATAAATCTCTCCAACAGTGTAGCATTAGCCGTTAGCCACGGAGCACAGCCTCAAACTCATTCAGAATCAATGTAAACATCAAAATAAACACTGTACTTACGCGATTAGACATGCTGCATGACGAACACTTTGTAAAGATCCATTTTTAGGGTTATATTAGCTGTTTGAACTTTTTTTATGTTGTTTAAGGCAAGCGCAAGCTCCGTGGGCGTGGAGCACGAGATTTAAAGGGCCACACACCCTGAATCTGCTTATTTCTAATTTGCCCCAAAATAGGCAGTTAAAAAAATTAATTAAAAAAAATCTATGGGGTATTTTGAGCTGAAACTTCACAGACACATTCAGGGGACACCTTAGACTTATATTACATCTTTTTAAAAAAAGTTCTAGGGCACCTTTAAAAATAGTTAGCAGCCAGCACCAGCATTTTTGATCATTTTTACAAAACTTTCATGTTCCCCAGAATATTTTGTTGTATGAATATCTGAACATGCCATATATTAAAAGAAAGAACAGAGCCACTGCTTTTAAACAACAACAAAAAACATTGTATTCTAGCTTCATGCATTCTTTTTATCAACACTTAAATGTGGGTAAGTTTCATTAAAAACATTTTGAACAAAAAGGTGTCAGTAACGTTAGGCAGATTTGATTTATATGCTGTTAATGTTTGATGATCGCGGTAGTTTACATGTGCGTAAGCAATGCTTCTATCACTTGTTTCATTAGGGTGTTCACTGCAGAGTCAATGGGTGGAGCTAGATGGTCCAACCACCCCCTTACCCTACCCATAACTAAATACAACTCCACCCATTAGGTCCACAGAGATGGAGCTGGACATTACTTGCCTCTGCAGTGAGCACCGCTTGCTTGTTCCTGCTTCTTCAACAGTGTTTTGATCTGGAGATTCTGCACTCTTTCAGAAGATGCGTAATAGCGCCCCCTACCATATAAAAGTGAAAATCATAGATTCATGAACCCCAGTCATGTAAATCTTCCAGCCACATGTTGTTAAACGTGCAATAAATCCATGTTATGCATTATGGCCTATATTGATGCTGAATTTCTGAAGTCAAGAACTTTTTTATTCATTCAAATTAAGTAGATATAACCACTCTCATTTGAACTCTTTCACTCAGATTTACTTTCTCTCTCAGACATGAGTCATATCTTGCCAAAGCAAGCCTGCCAGATCCTGAAGACCAAAGCATGATGGGAAGATTTGTGCGAGTTGAGAGACAGGTACTCATGCGCTCTGACAACCCGTTGTATGGCTTAATTAATCGTTTGGCTAAACTTTGTCGCATCACCCTCACAGGTGGAAGACATGGAGAAGAAACTGGATTTCCTGGTGGATATGCATATGCAACATGATTTCTCGGGCCCCGGCCACATGACCATGGAGCGCTGCGACCCCACGTTGACCGTCAGCGTCGCAGGCGACCGCGTGTACTGCAGCTACGGCCCGCCGCTGCACAATACACCGTATTACACGCACTCCAACGCGCACCCACCGAGACCAACCGTCCTGCCCATCAGCCCACTGCCAAGCCACTCCCCGTCCTCCAATGTCAGCCAATCGGGAGGCCACAGGGTGGGCACACCGCTGTCGCTGTTGTCGGTCACTCACGAGGAGCTGGAACGTTCGCCCAGCGGATTCAGCATCTCCGCCGAAAGAGAGGAGGTCACGGGCAAGGCCTCGGGGTTAACGACGGGGTCGAGCTGGGGCCGCGACCGCCGATATTTAGCGGAGGGCGAGACGGATACGGACACTGATCCCTTTACCCCCAGCGGACCTGTTCCACTCTCGTCCACCGGAGACGGGTTCCACTCCGATGGAGCGTGGGGAACACCACCCTAAAGACACACACACACACTCTTTATAAAGACTACAGACTTTGTACAGCACAAAATGTCACATAAAGACACAGACATAATACTCGTCATATCTAAATATGTATCCACTTCACGCTTTACCCCTGCAAAGTAGGGCTGCACGATATATTGAAATAAAATCGATATCGCAATATGGCTTAGTGTGATTGTCAAATCGCACACACTGCGATTTAATTAAATAAATAAATGTGCTACCGGCTCTGGAGTGGCACTGCTCATCCACACGCGTGCAGCCCATCATACAGTGCTTCAAGGGACCACGAGCTGCCTGTGTGCAAATCGCAGAGATTCACTCTGAAACTGGCAGCGCATACATCTGTTTGCCAGCAGCCCATCAAAAATAAACACTTAATGGTTTACATTTAAAAATAAAGAAATCAAGACATAAATATTAGTATTGTAATTTTACATTTACAAAAAAAAGTCGCCAAAGTATCAAAATTGACAAATCGTATTTTTTTTTATGGAATATTGCAGTATTTATTATAAATGATTTATCTGTGCACATCATTATTTTTCATGTGACTCATAATCTTAAGTCAAAATTTTTTGCAGTGACATCTATTCTCTGATGATGTGTTTACTGGCCTGAGGGTGGGGCAACCTGTCACTCACATGACATCACAGCAATAGCAAACCACAACCATCCAATTAATTACCAAGACAAGATCATGTCCCACCCTACATTTTTTCTTGTTTGAGAAGCTGTTTCACTCTGATATACATCATAATAGGGAAGAAAAGTCTATCGTATTTTCCGTTTCATGCCGACTTTAATTTTACAGTTACAAAAAAAAAATATTTTTATTAAATAGTCAATTTCTTCTTTTACAGTACAATTACAATTTTAAAATATATTTATTTTTTGTTTCATATATTATATAATATATAATTATATAATCGCAACAAAAATCATTATTATTATTATTTTATACTGAATTATATTGGTCAAAACAGTTGGAATGTGCCCTATGCAAACACAAGCGGAAATATATATTTTTTTAACCTCACTCACTGAAAGCGGTTTGTGTTAGTTCTTAAACCAAAGTGTGAACACCCAAAGTTTAAAAAATTGATGGTTCGCACTCAAAAAGAAGCAAAAAATCATTTTCCAACTTTTTAAACATTTATTTTGCACTCCGCAACAAAATCACCCCACACATTCTAGAATTATTAATTATTTCCAAAAATGGCTATTAAAGTCATTTGATGAACATTCCTGTATTTCTGCAACATATAGCAGAAAAAGTACATTTCGCAATGTCAGTTTTTTCCAGTATCGTGCAGCCCTACTGCAAAGCAAAGAGCACTGCATGGAATGCATGCGTTTTATCTCTAGTGGTAGACACTGCACTTGGCAGATTGAGACTGTGTGGTTGTATTTGACTGGGAACTTTAAGGGAGGAGAACACAACAGATGCTATGCCATTTTTGTAAACATTTATTTTTCTATTTACACATCTTTTCATATGCATGGACTGCATGATTCATCCACGGAGCAGCTAAATGTATCGACGTCTCCTCCGGTTTGCACTTGCTTTCATTTTGAATACTTCGGTTTGAGGAGAGATCGCGCAAGCTTCTTTCTCTGCACATCTTGAGCTCGTTTTTAGTTCTCTTTGCAGATTGTACAAACCTTTTTACTCTGGTCAGCATGAACTGCACTCTGGGATATTGCATATTTTCTGCAGAATGAACGTCGCCACTAGCTGTTTAAGGACCAAAAGCAGAGCCTCAGTTTGGAATTCCTCAAGTGTCTGGCCTTAATCCAACCAATGAGCACATCCCATCTGTGAGCGGCGAATAATACTGCCAGCTCAAAGAATTTTCGACACCGTACCACAGGACCAACGTTCCCATGGTAACCACAGCTTTCTTACAGTAAACCAATATCCATCACACAAGTCATTCCAGGGAAAGGCAGGGCTTGTTGTCGCTCAGTTGACTGTGGGAACTTAGCAAACTTTACCTTTAGACAGTAGAAGTATTTTTCAACACAGATCAGATCATCTCAAATTACAGTAATTAAAGGTAGGGTAGGCAATTTTTTTGGTTGAAAATTTCTTCAAATCCTGATAGCAATCAATAATGAAAAATTGTACAAATATCATCTGTGGAAGTCTCAAATGACCAAAAAATTAAATTAGAAAAATGTCATTTGTAAAAATTTGAGTTGTAGACAGACAGTCGCTGAGCGCCACAAACAAACAGCAGCTGCCCTTTACAGTTCCTCCTGAACCAAAACAATGAGCGGCGACCCATGACCCGTTTTACTCTGAGCTGTTCACGTCCTCAGACTAAGATTTATGTGTTTCTATGTCGACACTATTAACGGCAAGATGAATCTGCAGCAGTTTACGTTCATTATTATTGTAATGTTATGTGCTTTGAGACAGGTAATTTAACGGCATCTCTTATGACACTTTGCTGAATCTGCTCTGGCTGTGCGCGACCTGCGCGTTCATGTGTTTTGGATGAGGCGTGGCTTTGGAGATGCTCTGAAGGGAGGGTGGGATCTAATGCTTTCAAAGCTAGCCACTCTGAAATTGCCTACCGTACCTTTAATAGTCACACTTACTGAATGTTTGACTCCAAAACAAATACTTAGGTCTTCCAAAATGTTTCATGTTGAACAGATCCTGCGTAAATTCACTGTTCAAATGTTTTTCTTGTAAAGTAAATTTTTTATGGTTTTAGTTTTAACTATAGCAACCCTGCCCCAGGTTATGGGTTATGCATATCTACTTCCCTTTAATAACTAATTATTTTTAATATGTTTATTTTACAATTGACAGTGTCTAAATTTCATATCACTCCAGTATATCTAGATTCAGATCGATTGAAAGCAGATTAATCTGAGGTTCAGGTCGTTTGTCAAGTCCAGTGTGAATTAAGCGTAGAGTCGAACAGCTGGTTGTGTTGTTCCAGTCAGTGTTGTCATAAATTCTGTCGGCATCGTCTGGAATAGTTTTATTCACCATCTCATTCACCTGAACAAGTAATTCTGACTCAAGGGACTTGATGCTCAGTAAATCTCCTTGAATTGCACAAATAATTCAACACATGCATTTAGGGTTTGAGATATAATTAGTACATAAATATAAGTAACAGCTGTAAATCTGTAACAATCAAGACTATGAATTCAGAGAACAAAAGCCATAATATGGAAATTAACAATTACTCTTAATGCTATTTTCATTTATCTACTGTTTATGGGCTTTTCTCTTTGTTCTTTATCTTCTTAATCCTTTCCTTCTCTGTGTTTTTCTGCCTGCTAAAAGCCTGGGGTTATGATGAGGTCAAGGCAGTAATATGAGATTTAGTATGATGTTTGATGCTTAAAGGGATAGTTCATCTAATGAAACTGACTTTCTTTCTTCTGTGGATAAAAAAGAAGATATTTTGTCCAAAGAAGAATGTTTTTGTCCATATAATATGGAGCCCCATATATGACATGAGAGGGAAAAAATATGTATATAGTGGTCATGAATTAATGATTCTTTACTGCGACTTTACGACCTCAATACTTCAGCACGTTTTACTAATTTGTTCCCTCATTTTAAGTAAATCGTGCACACAATATAATGTTCTTGTGTTGTATATAATTCTCCTTGTTTTACTAAAACATGCCTATGTTGTAATAATTTGTTCCCTTGTTTTAGGTAAATTGAAACAAGGGAACAAATTAAGTCATGGGAACTAATTCTTAATTTAAAGGGTTAGTTCACCCAAAAATAAGAAAATAACGTAATTTATTACTCACCCTCATGCCGTTCCACACCCGTAAGACCTTCGTTAATCTTCGGAACACAAATTAAGATATTTTAGTTGAAATCCGATGGCTCCGTGAGGCCTGCATAGGGTGCGATGGACACTTCCTCTCTCAAGATCCATTAATGTACTAAAAACATATTTAAATCAGTTCATGTGAGTACAGTGGTTTAATATTAATATTATAAAGCCACGAGAATATTTTTGGTGTGCCAAAAAAACAAAATAAAGACTTATATAGTGATTTCAAAACACTGCTTTAGGAAGCTTTGGAGCGTTATGAATCAGCGTGTTGAATCATGATTTGGATCACGTGTCAAACCGCCAAACTGCTGAAATCACGTGACTTTGGCGCTCCGAACAGCTGATTCGACACGCTGATTCATAATGCTCCGAAGCTTCCTGAAACAGTGTTTTGAAATCGGCCTCGCACACCAAAAATATTCTCGTCGCTTTATAATATTAATATTGAACCACTGTACTCACATGAACTGATTTAAACATGTTTTTAGTACATTAATGGATCTTGAGAGAGGAAATGTCATTGCTGGCTATGGAGGCCTCACTGAGCCATCAGATTTCAAACAAAAATATCTTAATTTGTGTTCTGAAGATTAACGAAGGTCTTACGGATGTGGAACGCCATGAGGGTAAGTAATAAATGACAGAATTTTCATTTTTGGGTGAACTAACCCATTAATTAAAATGACAGAACAAATTCTTAATTCATGTCCATGATATATATTTTTGTCTGCATGTCATGTGTACAAAAAACAGACATTTTTCAAAATATCTTTTTTTGTGCTCTGTAGAAGAAAAAAATTCATACAAGTTTTGAATGATATGAGGGTTGAGTAAATGACAGAATTTTCATATTTGGGTGAACTATCCCTTTAACTGTCCTGTAAACCTGTGATCATATGACTAAATCATAATCTCAGACTAAACACTGGCATTATTACTCGAGTTATGCTGTGTTCACGACACGTCATGTCGTAATTACCGTAATTAGATGATGAGCTGTGATGCGCTTCCTGATTTTGTTGAGTTAGACGCGTTCAAGCAAGCTGAAGCATATTTTGTTGATCCTGGAACAAAATTCCTGTCTGATGATTTAGTCCTAACCATATCACTACCCCTAAATCTAACACTACCCATTGGTTATCCCTAAAATCATAGGGAAATGTTGTTGAAGCACCTAACCCTGGTTGTAAGCCTAAACCTGACATAAACTGTAAACTTGTCCCTCAAATCTGATTGGTTGACTGAAATGTTGTTCCAGGATCGACAAAGATGCTGATCCAGGAACATGTTGTACTTGGTTCTGCTCCCGTGACGTTCTACTCGGAGCTATTTACGTCCTTGGATTCAGAATTATTCGTTTCTATAGCAGCACAATTAATGCCAAAGTGAATCTGCAGAGGTCAGGTGGTACAAGTAGGAGCTCTCAGAAATTCAGAGTTTACAAGTTGTAATTACAAGTTCTACAGGGACGTGAACGCTTTTTACAAGTCAGAATCACGTGATTCTCGTGAATGCACCTATAAACTCATATGTTCGTGATCTCAAAACTAAACACTGCGATATTTTAAACTAGTCACTAAGTACAGATGTCCACTGTTAACTCGGTCCAAACACTGTTGCCCATTAGGATCCTAAACTAAACCTCTCAGTTCACTTATCAGTCTAATAAACAGCCCATTTTTATCTCTATTTATTTGATCTCGGACTAAAAACTGTCAATTATTATGTCAGACCAAATACAGCTGCCCATTATTATTATTATTATTACCCAACTGCAATGACTGCTATCTCTTTTGCTTTCTGACTATTGACTGCTGTCTGTTCTGATGTACACAGAGACACTGCTGTTTATTGTTTGTGCCTTGGCCTTTTAGAGCACCAGTCCCTCTCTGCCGCTCATTACGTTCTCTTCATCATGAATCAAACCTGCCATCATTTTGCTTTTTAGGCCATCCATAATCGTTTTGCTCTCTGTGGTATCAGTAAAGCATCTGTTCATTTTACTAGGACCTATTCGGTTGTGTACTTTCCTTTTAAAGACCCAACAAAAGATGTTTTAGTTCTCTCTTCTTTTTGGTTTCAGACGAAATGATTTCACACTAGTGGCCTTCTAAGCTCTTATATTCATTCCAGTTTTTGAATAATAATCTTTATTTACATTCTGGCCAAGGCCAGTTTTAATAGTTTAATTTGATGAGATAATATGCAAATGTTATGATGAACTTGATTTTTTATGTTAAATCTTCAAATTGCACCAGTTAGTAATAAAGATATATTAAAATAAATATTGTAGTTTGTTATTGTATTATAATGACTTTGATTCAAACGTAACAGCATCTGTATCTAAGTGTTGTTGGGGAATGTTACATTTAAAGGGGTGGTTAGGATTTTACTTTTTTAACTTTAGTTAGTGTGTAATGTTGCTGTTAGGGCATAAACAACATTTGCAAAGTTACGTAGCACAAAGTTCAAAGCAAAGGAAGATATGTTCTTTTAAAGGTGCCCTAGAATTAAAAATTGAATTTATATTGGCATAGTTAAATAACAAGAGTTCAGTACATGGAAAAGACATACAGTGACCCTGTGTCTCAATCAGCTCCCTAGTTCAGTAGTCAGGGCACTGACCAGGGAGTCAGCCATTTTAAGGGCTGTCTCAATCGCAGAATTCTTCCAGGGCACTGAAACGTTCGCTCCCTGAAAAGTCCCACAATGCACCGTGAAAACCAGGGAGCATCGATGCTCACTATGCTCCCTTAACGGAAGTTCTGAAGCGCGAAACTTGAATCACGTGAGCCAACTCACTACACATAACTATACGCGATAGATGTTTTAAAAAATACAAACCGTTATTTTATTATATTTCAGCATAAACATACATCGCTAGACAGGTAATGAGCATAATCTAGCTAACACTTATAATTTATTCACGGCTGAAATGTTGCACGTAAGCAAATAATTAATCATAATGTACTTTAAATAACATTACAAGTAATGTCAGAAAATATCAGCTCTGTTGTTGTTCATAAATACCAGTAGTGATGTTGTACAATGAGGACGTTGTCACGTCGCCGGAAATAGAGTCATAAGTGTCCCAATGTGTAGTGAACCAGCAGCTTTTACTGTCCTTACCAGTGCCCGAATTCGTGTACACGATATACTGATTCACGAGCTCGGCAGCTAGGGAACTGATTGAGACACACCCTGAGTTTCAAACTCCATTGTTTCCTCCTTATATAAATCTCATTTGTTTAAAAGACCTCCGAAAAACAGGCGAATCTCAACATAACACCGACTGTTACGTAACAGTCGGGGTGTACGCCCCCAATATTTGAATATGTCAGCCCATGATTGAGGCATAACACAAGGGGAGTTAGTATTATACAAGGGCAGAACGTCTGGATGTGCACTGCTGAATAATCAGACTAGGTAAGCAAGCAAGGAAAACAGCGAAAAATGGCAGATGGAGCAATAATAACTGACATGATCCATGATAACATGATATTTTTAGTGATATTTGTGAATTGTCTTTCTAAATGTTTCGTTAGCATGTTGCTAATGTACTGTTAAATGTGGTTAAAGTTACCATCGTTTCTTACTGTAATCACAGAGACCAGAGTCGTCGCTATTTTCATTTTTAAACACTTGCAGTCTGTATAATTCATAAACACAACTTCATTCTTTATAAATCTCTCCAACAGTGTGTAATGTTAGCCGTTAGCCACAAACCATAGCCTCAAACTCATTCAATATCAAATGTAAACACCCAAATAAATACAATACTCACATAATCCGACGCATGCATTCAGTATGCATGACGAACACTTTGTAAAGATCCATTTTGAGGGATATATTAGCTGTGTAAACTTTGTTTATGCTGTGATAGAGTCGAGAGCTCGGGAGGGGGCGGAGAGCACAAGCATTTAAAGGGACCGCAACCTGAAATCGGCTCGTTTCTAATTATGCCCCAAAATAGGCAGTTAAAAAAATTAATTTAAAAAAATCTATGGGGTATTTTGAGCTGAAACTTCACAGACACATTCAGGGGATACCTTAGACTTATATTACATCTTTTAAAAAAAAGTTCTAGGGCACCTTTAAAGAATTCTCTGTTTACAACAAACGGCTAGTAGGGACTACAACGAGCTTCTTCCCGGGTTAGTGACATCACTAACCATAAAATTTGCATAAACCCTGCCCCCCAAGTACATGCAACAAAGGGGGTGAGGGCATGTTGGGCTGCTTTAGAGAAGAGGAAGAGTTGTTGTAGTAGAGTGTTGTTGCCATGCCGTCATTTTACGCTGGACTTCTTCACAAACGAGGGTCAATTCAACGCTGAATTTGCACCAAAGAATAACATGACGGCATATGCTAGTGGATGAGCTGAACTCCACAGCAACTACATAAATTTATCCACTAACCATTCAGAAACGTCCAGTTGCATTCTAAAAGTTCTAACTTCTTCCTAAGTCTCTCCATCAGTGTCCGATTCCGGTTTGAACAAGGTAAGGCTGAACGCCGTTACTGACAATCATCATTTTGACAGCGTGAGATTCTCCAGCGTTGTTGTTGAGCAACCGAAGCGTGAGCTGTTAAAGCTCCGCCCTCTTCTAGAAAGGGGGCTGGAAACAGCAGCTCATTTGCATTTAAAGGGACACACAAAAATGGCGTGTTTTTGCTCACACTCAAACGGGCAAATTTGACAAGCTATAATAAATGATCTGTATGGTATTTTGAGCTGACATTTCACTGACACATTCTGGGGACATCAGAGACTTATATTACATCTTGTAAAAGGGGCATAATAATAGGTCCCCTTTAAAAATAATATGTGAATATAGCATTATTTAAAAAATTAACTAGCTATGTTACATTGTTACTTGTTATGGAATGTAACACGTTATTTCTTCATACAGGTAACTATATTATATTCAAAAGTTTCTGATCAGTAAGATTTTTTATTTTGAAAATTCTTATGTTCAACCAAGGCTGTATTTATTTGATAAAAATACAGTAAACACAGTAATATTGTGAAATATTACAATTTAAAATAACTGTTTTTTTTTTTAAATATATTTTAAAATGCAATTTATTCCTGTGATGCAAAGCTGAATTTTTAACATTACTCCAGTCCTCAGCATCACACGATCCTTTAGAAATCATTGTAATATGCTGATTTATGCTAATTATCAATGTTAAAAGCTGTATTAGATTTTATCCTTACCTTGAAAACAGTAATTGGATTAAGCACATTTAAAACTGCAGTGAAAAACAGAAAAAAAAAATTAACAGACATTTAGCGGTTCCAGGTGCATCATTTCTAAAATGTTGCATAGAAACCATCCTATATTTGATCTTACAATCATTTCTCGCAAATGAACTTGAAATTGTGCACAGCTGAATGGCTTCAGATCTCCGCCTTGTAAACGCGGCCTAATTAATGTCATTAACATATAAAAGAGCTCAAGGTCCAAATCATTTACTTGAGAATCGCAAGCTGCACGAATTGCTTAGATGTCTAAATACCTGCAGTACACAAAGACCGTTTTTATATGAACATTGACATGGATTTTAGCGTACATACTCGAAGTTCAAATCTGTGCATATGCAAGTTTTATAAATGAGGCCCCTGGTCACCAAAGAGCCTGCCACTGAGTTCAGAGTGCAGTAGAGTCACAATAACGGAATATAGGTGGAAATATTGTGCTGAACACAAGTAGAGGGGTTGTTGTGGGAATGGCCTGCTGCCTAGCTCTTGGTCTCCAGGACAACTGAGTTTCCCAGGCCTTGTGTTGTCCCAGAAATCATATGCTGCCAAAAACAACATAGTGCATGAGAGGAGAGGGTTAGCATATACAGGACATGAGATTTTCATATTTAAAGAGAGGCCAAAAGTGTGTACAAGTTTCAAACTCAGCTCTTTAAGTAGGTAGAAAGACAAGCTACATTTGTGAGTGAAAAGAGGCTATACTATAATTTAACCAAATGCACTATAGTGAAACGCCAAAAACTCTCTCTTTAGGAAGTTTGAAGTCATTTGAAATCACCTTTGTATAATAAGAACTGCATCTATGAAATGTCCTCACCAATACATGTGTGTGGGTTTGTATAACTGTGTGTTACGTTTAGCGGGAGGGAGAGAATCTATATCTGTGAGAGTTTCTTTGTGTGTGATTGTGTGTGTGAGAGAAAGAGAGAATGATTCTATATCTGTGAGAGTATCAGTGTGTGTGTGTGTGTGCTGGTTTGAGAGCAGGTCCTCTGTGTTTGCCAGCTGAGCTCAGGTGACACACTGGAGGGCTATTACAGCCTGTTGCCCTCTCCAGGGACCATGATGCCCTGCTGGTTCTGTGTGTGAGTGTGTGAGAGACAGCGGACAGCGAGCAGACGGCTGTCTGTGTCCTGCAGCGTCTGCGTCTCTCTTCTGCAGGTGAGTGTGTTTTTTTTTTTATTATTTAGTTCACACTCTTCTTTGCACACTCTGCGTTTCAGCTCATGTGCACTTTGAATATTTAGCTAATGTTGCACACCTGTTTTGTATTATGTACTTGTTTTATTATTTCTATATTTTTTATTTTTTATGAATAGTGAAATTTTAGTTTGAATGAATAATTCTATGTGGAAAATTTCAGATTAAATAAATGGTGTTAATTGATCTTCGTACTACTTTTGTAATTGTACTGAATTAGCCTACTTTATACATTTTATATTTCTTTTTTTTTTCACTTTACTGAAAGAAATTCTAGTTTTAAAAAAAAAATGAGTTAAAGGGATAGTTTACCCAAAAATGAAAATTCTGTTATTAATTACTTATTTTTTATTCTTAGTTCATGTTAACTAAAGTAGTTAACTAATGTAAACTAATGAAACCTTTTTGTAAAGTGTTACCGAAACCTCTCTCTCTCTCTCTCCCACACACACACGCACACACACTGTTTGTGTTGGAATTGCAGCAGTAATTAAATAGACAAAATCTGAAGGACTAACTGAAAGATTAAACATCCTAGCTGTAACTTTTCCAGACCAGCATTAAAAGGATTTTTGTAGCTAAATTTCTCTAGAGGATTGAGCTGGTGCTGTTGTGCCGTTACTAATGATGTCTTTCATCTTTAATGATATTTGCTCAGCAGTGAAAGACCCATTTTAACTTGTGAACATCATGATCTGTGTACAGAGCTGGAGAAGAGCCACTGATAGAGGCTAATTGAGTTTGCAGTGACTGATTCACTCTCTGTGGAAATTAATTACAGTTGTGAAATCTTGTCATAATTAGCAAACAAATAAAGAGCCCTGAGCTGAGTCAGAAATTAACCAGGACCCAGGCAAAAAAAAAAATAATAAAAATAAAAAAAATAATAAAAGGTAGTTTTTTTATCATTTCATTCCATTTCATTCAACTTACACCAAGGCAACATTTCTAATTTTTGTTTAGTTAAAGGTACACTGCATAACATTTAGTCCTCTAGCGGTTAAAAAACAAAACTGCATGCATTTTGCGGACGATCATTATTTTTTTTGTGCTTCGGCTTCGCGTGCGTGACTATAGTATGTAGATGAATATGACCCTTCATAATCCACCTTATTTTTCAACGTGGAAGTAAGGTGTTTTCTGTGAATGTGCGAGACTTACAATTTATTAGCAGCTATAGGGAAATAATAAGAAGAATATCAAAGTGCAGTAAACTGTTTGCGCTATAAACCAATGTGTTTATAATAAGGACAATACATTAAAATAATATGTTAAGAAATACCAGTTTGCAATATCAAGGAGCATAACGAGCTGTTTTGTACATCTAGAAGCGAATGACACCGCAAGCCAGACACATTCAATTTACAAATGGCCGTGCCCGTCCTTACCTGAAAAATAAGGTGGATAGAATATGCTTTACAATGAACTCATATGGAAATGTGTAAGAGACAGAGGACAGCGAGCAGATGGCTCAGGTATTCAATAAAATACCTTAAAGGTGCCCTAGAATCAAAAATTTAATTTACCTTGGCATAGTTGAATAACAAGAGTTCAGTACATGGAAATGACATACAGTGAGTCTCAAACACCATTGTTTCCTCCTTCTTATGTAAATCTAATTTGTTTAAAAGACCTCCGAAGAACAGGCGAATCTCAACATAACTGTTACGTAACAGTCGGGATCATTAATATGTACGCCCCCAATGTTTGCATATGCCAGCTCATGTTCAAGGCATCAGACAAGGGCAGCCAGTATTAACGTCTGGATCTGTGCACAGCTGAATCATCAGACTAGGTAAGCAAGCAAGAACAATAGCGAAAAATGGCAGATGGAGCGATAATAACTGACATGATCCATGATATCATGATATTTTTAGTGATATTTGTAAATTGTCTTTCTAAATGTTTCGTTAGCATGTTGCTAATGTAGTGTTAAATGTGGTTAAAGTTACCATCGTTTATTACTGTATTCACGGAGACAAGAGCCGTCGCTATTTTCATTTTTAAACACTTGCAGTCTGTATAATTCATAAACACAACTTCATTCTTTATAAATCTCTCCAACAGTGTAGCATTAGCCGTTAGCCACGGAGCACTATCAAACTCATTCAGAATCAAATGTAAACATCCAAATAAATACTATAGGCTACTCACATGATCCGATGCATGCATGCAGCATGCATGATGAACATCTTTTAAAGATCCATTTGAGGGTTATATTAGCTGTGTGAACTTTGTAAATGCACTGTATTATAGTCGAGAGCTTGAGGGTCAGGGAGCGCGCGATTTAAAGGGGCCGCAGCCTGAATCGGTGCATAGTTAATGATGCCCCAAAATAGGCAGTTAAAAAAATTAATTTAAAAAAAAATTATGGGGTATTTTGAGCTAAAACTTCACAGACACATTCAGGGGACACCTTAGACTTATATTACATCTTGTAAAAACTGGTTCTAGGGCACCTTTAAGCCCGTGACACATCAAGCCGATGATCAGCCGTCGGGCAAGGACGGACCATTTTTAAGTGTCGACCGACTAAGTTTTCCCAGTGTGTTCTGAACCGTTGGCTATGGTCGGACGTCGTTGGTTTTGTTGGGGGGGGGGGGCGATTCAACATGTAAAATCAGTGTTGGGTGAGAGAGAGAACTCTGATTGGCTGAGCAAAACAGTGAGCTAACAAGTCAAGGTGGTACAGACAAATGGCTGTTCTAATTTTACGTTTGTGTATCTGCGGCCTTCAGTGCCGGTCTCCCTTTCTGAATTACGAATATAGACGAATATGAAAAAAATAGACAGCGGTCTCAGGATAACACAAAATCATTTAAAAAAAAAAAATACATAATGTACCTTTAGTTAAAGTTTTTTTAGTTAAAGGCACACTGTAAATTTTCGCCTCTGGTCACTTATTGAAAACAAAGGCATAGCCTGATGTCACCTTGATTTCGCAGAAAATTTCTGCGAAACACCTGAGGTGTTGTCTTCACGTCTACAGCCGGTGGAAAAGAATCGGGCGGAAATCATGTTCATGGATGAGATTATTAACGTTACTGTAGTATGAAGTAGAGCAGGGCCGAGTGCCTTGCGAGCAGAAACGAGGCCGCTGGAGCGATAGATAATGAAAGACAAACGTGACCGTGTCTCGAGAGCAGTGGAACTTTTATTATGCTGCAGTCGCCGCTTCCGCTTCTTCCAGTCATGCGTATGTGGGGTAATACAGCTCTGTTTTATCATATTAGATACATTTGAGTGTGTTGAAAGTTGTTATCGTACTACTCTGTGTTCACTCAGCAGCTACTATGAGACACTTGTTGCACACTGCAGTAAGCTACATTGATATTAGGCATGGTAAAACATGGTACTCGCAGTAAATCAAGAAAACGAGATTTAAACAAGACTAAACATGTTGAGCTATATAACAATGATTAGTTTCTGTCAATGAATGTATCCATCCAAACAGTTGCTCTCCTGTCTAATAAAACATATAATATATTAAAGCGTCTTTGGTGTTTCCATGGTTTCTACAAAATAAAAAACCAAGGTAACGCGGGTATGATGTCAAAGATAGGCGATGCGTGGACATGGTTAAAATTGCATGTTTCTCTTCATTTAAACATTCTTGGAAACATTTGGGATAATGTAAGTACACAAGTCAACAAAATATAAAACGTTGTTCTAGTGTTTTTTGGATATTTTAATAGAAAAATTTTACATATTGTGCCTTTAACATAAATGTTTTAATAGTTAGCGATAGTTAGTTAATGATAATAACTCTGGCTTTATTGAGTTTTTTTTCTTTTAGTTTGTTTTTAATAAACTATAGTAGTTAGGCTATGCAATTAAATAAAATGTCCATTCAGAGTAGCGTTACTCGCACATTGATGGCAGCACAGTTTCAACTCACTGAAAACTCACTGCTTAAAATATATGTAAACATTATTCTATATATGTAATTTCTTCAGCTACAAACAGTTGCAGATATAATATGAAATCTGTGTAATGTTGTTCATACTGTCATACTGTTTTTAATAAATGTGTTTGCTTTGCAGAGATGGCTAATCTCAAACTAAAACATTGGATCAGCATCAGAATCTGTGCTGTCATAGTAACTCTGTTCCTTATTCATGTACAAGGTTGGTAACTGAAGAATAAAAAAATACAGACTTTGCATTAATATAGGCTATCTGTTAGTCAAGAGGTAAACAATATGTGTTTTTCAGTTAAAAGACAAAGCCAGCTGATGCAAACAGAAAAACGAGAGCTCCTTCTATCCACAGGTAACCAATCAGAGACAGTCAAATGAACAGGACAGAGCTCTTAACATAGAGAAACACATATGAAGGCTTTTAAGTGTTTATGAATCATTGCATACACTGAATGTTTAAACTTCCTCAGGCAATTAGTCCCATTGATTAGGTCAATGTGAAATGATGAATGTAGTGGTGAAACCTGGTGATGAGGTTCATGTGTACAGGGTCAGCTTCAGTAATAAGAGTAATTACAGGGTTTTAATGAATGGTTTTGCAAATCAATAGCTGGGATGTTTTGCGAGGTATAAATAAGGATAATCTTCATTTACCCAGAGATCCCAGCAGAGCACATTGACCCCGCCTCTATAGATCTTACTGGACTCGTCAACACACTCATCAATGCTTCACAACCAGGTATTACAGTATATACACACATATGGGTGTTTATTTGGCTATGGGCACCGTATGTCGTGGGGGCTGATATTAAATTTATTGTTTTTAATGTTCTACCTTTGTCCCAGACCCAGACATTTAATTCTAAAATCAAAAGTCAATCATGAAAATATTATTACGTAATAATATTTTCATGAAAAAAAACATAAACATAAACATAAAACATTTCAATTTTATTATTTTTTGGGGGAAATTATTTATAGTTTTATAAATTATTATTTTTAATTATGTCATAGTATTATATCATTTATTTGTATGTATTTAGTCTGTCATTTTATTCCAAAAATGTTTTACAGCACAGAATACTATTAAATGCAATACAATATTTGAAATGTGGTGAAAATGACAGAAATCTCCTGTGATGCATGTAGAACATTGGGTCACCGTGATTTTGCCAAGTAAGACATGTTCCTGGATCAATATCTTTGTTGATCCTGGAACAACATTACAATCAACCAATCAGATTTGAGGGACAAGTTTACAGTTTATGTCAAGTTTAGGTATGCAACCAGGGTTAGCTGCTTCCACAACAGTGTTATTCACACTCTTTCCCTCTGATTTTAGGGATAAGTTATGGGTAGGATTAGGGGTAGGGGTAGGGTTAAGACTAAATTTTCAGACTGGAATGTTGTTCCAGAATCAACAAAATATGTTGATCCAGGAACATGTCTTACTTGGCAAAATCATGGTGACCAGAACATTAGACAAATAAACTAGTGTGAGATTATTTTCTACAAGTGATTAAAGTTAAAACACCCATATAGATGAACATGCAAATGCACAACACACATCTCAAAATGCTGTTTTTATGTATGTGTGTTTTCAGGTTCACAGCATCTTTTCTCCTTACTCAGTGTGACATCACACAGTTCACTCTCTCTCCACAAGCTCACGCTGCTGGTCTACAATAGTAACTACCCTTATCCAAATAACACTGTAACTACAGCACCAATATGACACAAATATGATGTAATTCTGTGTGTTTGCAAGCATGTATCTGTGCATCATGTACACATGTGTGGGTGTGTGTAGTCTCAAACTTTCAGGACATTGAGAGCAGTTTATTTTCCTTGAGATACTGTTACTGTCTGACAAACAGGACCAATGACCTCACAGGTGAAAAACCTCCTTCAGTCGACCTTGATTGCTAATTTTATAGTAATAATAATATATTTCTAAATCATTTTTGTGTTTTCCAGATTTCACAGCTATTCTGTTGGATGTGATGGGAAATTCCACCAGTTACCTGCAAGAACTATTTAAGTCCAACTCTATACTCTCAGGTAGAGCTACAGTACTACAGTATATCATACCTCAGTACTAATGTACTATATTGTTGTAGAACTGGTCCTTCTCACATAATATGTCATACTGTCATTTTGTCTTTATGTGTGTGTTTGTGTGTGTGTGGTCATGGTAAACCCTATGCTGTGGGGTCATTTTTTGATCCCCATAAGGAAAACAGCTTATAAATCATACTAAATTATGAAAAAAAATTTAAAAATGTAGAAAGTCATCTGTGATGGGCAGGGTTAGGGGATAGTATATACAGTTTGTACAGTATTAAAAATAATTATGTCTATTGAAATTCCCCATGAAACATGTAAACCCAATGTGTGTGTGTGGTGTGTGTGCTATTATCATTATTCCAGTCAGTCAGAAGAACAGTTCTGATTGCATCTATATCTGTGTCATGGCTGGAAAGACAGGTGAGTTCTAGTATGCACACAATCAATCAATCAATCAGTCAATCAATCAATCAATCAATCAATCAATCAATCAATCAATCAATCAATCAATCAATCAATCAATAATCAATCAATCAACCAATCAATCAATCAATCAATCGAGTACCTACCAGTATCTACACTATATTGCCAAAAATATTGGGACACCCCTCCAAATCATTGAATTCAGGTGTTCCAATCACTTCCATGGCCCAAGGTGTAACAAATCAAGCACCTAGCCATGCAGACTGCTTCTACAAACATTTGTGAAAGAATGGGTCACTGAAATTTTCTCACTACTAAATATTCCACGGTCAACTGTTAGTGGTATCATAACAAAGTGGAAGCAATTGGGAACAACAGCAACTCAGCCACGAAGTGGTAGGTCACGTAAAATCACAGAGCGGGTCAGCGCATGCTGAGGCGCACAGTGCGCAGAAGTCGCCAACTTTCTGCAGAGTCAATAGCTACAGACCTCCAAACTTCGTGTGCCCTTCTTGATTATCTCAAGAACAGTGCGTAGAGAGCTTCATGGAATGGGTTTCCATGGCAAAGCAGCTGCATCCAAGCCTTACATCACCAAGTGCAATGCAAAGAGTCGGATGCAGTGGTGTTAAGCACGCCGCCACTGGACTCTAGAGCAGTGTAGACGTGTTCTCTGGAGTGACGAAGCATGCTTCTCTGTCTGGCAATCCGATGGACGAGTCTGAGTTTGGCAGTTGCCAGGAGAACGGTACTTGCCTGACTGCATTGTGCCGAGTGTAAAGTTTGGTGGAGGGGGGATTATGGTGTGGGGTTGTTTTTCAGGGGTTGGGCTTGGTCCCTTACTAACAGTGAAAGGAACTCTTAATGCTTCAGCATACCAAGACATTTTGGACAATTTCATGCTCCCAACTTTGTGGGAACAGTTTGGGGATGGCCCCTTCCTGTTCCAACATGACTGAGCACCAGTGCACAAAGCAATGTCCATAAAGACATGGATGAGTGAGTTTGGTGTGGAGAAACTTTACTGGCCTGCACAGTCCTGACCTCAACCCGATAGAACACCTTTGGGATTAATTAGAGCGGAGACTGTGAGCCAGGCCTTCTCGCCAACATCAGTGCCTGACCTCACAAATGCGCTTCTAGAAGAATGGTCAAAAATTCCCATAAACACACTCCTAAACCTTGTGGAAAGCACAACTGTTGAGGCTGTTATAGCTGCAAAGGTTGGACCAACTCCATATTAAACCCTACAGATTAAGAATGGGATGTCATTAAATTTCATGTGCACGTAAAGGCAGACGTCCCAAAACTTTTGGCAATATAGTGTATATCCATCCATCCATCCATCCAAGTGATTTGTAAGAATCAATTCTAAATGCCACATGCTTCTTTTAATATTACACTGCAAAAAGTCATTTTTGTAAAGGGATAGTTGAAATGAAATGAAATGAAATGAAATGAAAAGCAATGAAAAGAAAATTCTGTCAGCATTTAGACCCTCATGTCAATTCAAAACCATGAATTTCTTTCACAGAAGCATGCAGACAAGAGCAATGCAAACTTTTTGTAATATTTGGAGACTGTTTAAAATGGTGCATGATGATATGATGAAATGATTTGATTTGATTATTTTATTAAACCAAAAATTGCACATTCTTACTTAACTCACTCACTTTTAAATGAATGCACTCTGCATAAATGTATTACTAACAATGTATTAAATTAACTAGATTGTTTATGTAAAAAATTCAATAATAATAATAAAACTGAAACTAAATTAAGGGCATGTGTTCAGACAGTGATCTGTCTCAGCTGTGGGACATGGGCTCAGTCACACCTCTGTTTAATCAGACCATCACAGAGGAAGTAACCAGAGGTACACAGACGCACGCACACACACACACACACACTTATATTTATCACTCCAACACTTTATGTAATTGGAAAAGTGCTGGTCAAATTCTATTTTTTTTTCTTCCTGTAGGTAATATGACATTTCCACTGCTGCCCTTTGGTAAGTGAGTTCAGAGAGTGTCTTGTTGTCAGCTATGATACTATATGCTGTATGAACACTTTCTTTATGAAATTATATATGAACATATAATGAGATTGTGAATGTATACTGACCAGTCAGAACCCTGTCTTACCTTACAGTAGTGTGGCATGACCTTCCAAACAACAGTGACCTGGTGCTGTGGCCTAAAGCAAGTACAGACTCCTACAGGACTCCCAGTACAGCTTCCCACATGAGCAGAGGTATCTTGACTATTTATCAGTTTATTTAGAGGAATACAGGTGCTGGTCATATAATTAGAATATCATCAAAAAGGTGATTTATTTTACTAATTCCATTCAAAAAGTGAAACGTGTATATTATATTCATTCATTACACAGAGACTGATATATTTCAAATATATTTTTTTTAGTTTTATTTAGTTATAGTTTATTTCTTTTAATTTTGATGATTATAACTGTCAACTAAGGAAAATCCCAAATTCAGTATCTCAGAAAATTAGAATATTGTGAAAAGGTTCAATATTGAAGACACCTGGTGCCACACTCTAATCAGCTAATTAACTCAAAAACCTGCAAAGGCCTTTAAATGGTCTCTCAGTCTAGTTCTGTAGGCTACACAATTATGGGGAAGACTGCTGACTTGACAGTTGTCCAAAAGACAACCACTGACACCTTGCACAAGGAGGGCAAGACACAAAAGGTCATTGCAAAAGAGGCTGGCTGTTCACAGAGCTCTGTGTCCAAGCACATTAATAGAGAGGCGAAGGGAAGGAAAAGATGTGGTAGAGAAAAGTGTACAAGCAATAGGGATAACCACACCCTGAAGAGGATTGTGAAACAAAATCCATTCAAAAATGTGGGGGAGATTCACAAAGAGTGGACTGCAGCTGGAGTCAGTGCTTCAAGAACCACTACACACAGACGTATGCAAGACATGGGTTTCAGCTGTCGCATTCCTTGTGTCAAGCCACTCTTGAACAATAGACAGCGTCAGAAGCGTCTCGCCTGGGCTAAAGACAAAAAGGACTGGACTGCTGCTGAGTGGTCCAAAGTTATGTTCTCTGATGAAAGTAAATTTTGCATTTCCTTTGGAAATCAGGGTCCCAGAGTCTGGAGGAAGAGAGAAGAGGCACACAATCCACGTTGCTTGAGGTCCAGTGTAAAGTTTCCACAGTCAGTGATGGTTTGGGGTACCATGTCATCTGCTGGTGTTGGTCCAATGTGTTTTCTGAGGTCCAAGGTCAACGCAGCCGTATACCAGGAAGTTTTAGAGCACTTCATGCTTCCTGCTGCCGACCAACTTTATGGAGATGCAGATTTCATTTTCCAACAGGACTTGGCACCTGCACACAGTGCCAAAGCTACCAGTACCTGGTTTAAGGACCATGGTATCCCTGTTCTTACTTGGCCAGCAAACTCGCCTGACCTTAACCCCATAGAAAATCTATGGGGTATTGTGAAGAGGAAGATGTGATATGCCAGACCCAACAATGCAGAAGAGCTGAAGGCCACTATCAGAGCAACACCTGAGCAGTGCCACAGACTGATCGACTCCATGCCACGCCGCATTGCTGCAGTAATTCAGGCAAAAGGAGCCCCAACTAAGTATTGAGTGCTGTACATGCTCATACTTTTCATGTTGATACTTTTCAGTTGGCCAAGATTTCTAAAAATCCTTTCTTTGTATTGGTCTTAAGTAATATTCTAATTTTCTGAGATACTGAATTTGGGATTTTCCTTAGTTGTCAGTTATAATCATCAAAATGAAAAGAAATAAACATTTGAAATATATCAGTCTGTGTGTAATGAATGAATATAATATACAAGTTTCACTTTTTGAATGGAATTAGTGAAATAAATCAACTTTTTGATGATATTCTAATTATATGACCAGCACCTGTAGTTCATCCTAAAATGAAGATCAAGTCATCATTCACTCAACCCGGTGTTGTTCTAATGCATGCCTGTCTTTCTTTTATGGGCCACAAAAGGAGAATTTTTACAAAATGTCCTGTTCACTTTTGTCCATATAATGGGAATAGTGACTAGCATCAAGTTTTTTTTAATAAATGCAAAAGTATCACAGAATGATCCCATGCTGTATATTTCAAGTGTCCTGGGGCTATACAATAAAGTCTGATGAAAAATAAACCGAAATTTAATGTATTAATTAAATTCTTGACCTTGGCCGTTGGGCATTTCTGCACTGCTGCATGACATGCGCATTCTTGTAACACCATTAGCACTGCAGTCTCACCCAGAAAAAGCACACAAGTAGTGAGAAATCAAGATTAACATAAACGCGACATGAATAATCCATGTACTTTCTTCTTCAAGGTGAATATACAGTTGTGCTCAGAATTATTGGCACCCTTGGTAAATATGTTCAAAGATGGCTATAAAAATAAATCTGCATTGTTCATCCTTTTGATCTTTCATTCAAAACATCTGCAGAATTCTAACCTTTCATTGAAGCAAAATAATTGAAAGTGGGGGGAAATCACATTATGAAATACATTTTTTTCTCCAAAACATGTTGGCCACAATTATTGGCACCCCTAGAATTTGACATGAGTAAAATATTTCTGAAGTATATTCCCATTCATTTTTACATTTTTAGCACACCTGGGTGACTTTGAGCATGAAATTGTCCAGCCATGACTCCCAGCCTTGTTTCACATTAGTATAAATACGAGGAAACACAAAGACCAGACTCCCTTAATCATCCATCACGAGGAGTAAAATCAAAGAATATAGTTCTGATGTGCAGCAAAAGATTGTTGAGCTTCACAAAATAGAAAGTGGCTGAAAGAAAAAAGCTAAAGCACTGAAAATCCCCATTTCCACTATCAGGGCAATAATTAAGAAGTTTCAATCAACTAAAGATGTTACAAATCTGCCTGGAAGAGGACCTGTGTCTAAATCGTCCTAATGCATGGTGAAGAGGAAAGTTTGAGTGGCCAAAGATTCTCCAAGGATCACAGCTGGAGAATTGCAGAGATTAGTTGAGTCCTGAGTCTCAGAAAACCTAAAATAAAATGATCAAACAGCCCCTACATCCCCACAAGTTGTTCGGGAGGGTTTTAAGAAAAATCCTCTGCTCTCATCTAGAAACAATCTCCAGCATATTCAGTTGTCAGACAAGACTGGAACTTCAAATGGGATGGGCTTCTATATGGTCAGATGAAACTAAAAAAAATAGTTTTTTGGCAGCAAACCCACCAGATGGGTTTGGTGCACAAAAGGATATAAAGTACTTCATGCCCACAGTTAAATATACTGCTGGATCTTTAATGCTGTGGGCCTATTTTTCTGCTGGAGGTCCTGGACATCTTGTTCAGATACATGGCATCATGGATTCTAGCAAATACCATCAGATAAATATCAAAACCTGACGGCCTCTAGAAATCTTATATTGGGCCGTGGTTGGATCTTCCATCAGGACATGGTTCCAAAACAAACATCAAAATTTTGTTAGTTCATTATGTTCATCGTAACAATAAGTTATCATGTTCACAATCAACTGTCAACTGTCATTCTGACTCTCATCAGACAAACAGAGTTCTGGTCCGGTGATATTTGACTACTTTTTGGGGATTTCTAGGCATTGTATTTCATGTTGCGTTTTTTTTTTATCTTGATTTCTCACAACTTGTGTGCCTTTTTTGGATAAGTAGGAGTGAACTGTACCACTAATTAAGGTAAAATAATAAATTTAAACCAGAACACTTGGAATATACAGCACATTGTGTCATTTTTTAAGAAATTTGAACAATAAAAAACGTTTTGTGGCTCTTTAATGTGTCGTGACAGATTGCTGTAGTGCCTCAGCTCATGAACCGATCATCTCTTCCTACTAGTTAATTTAAAGCATCAAATAAACATGAATGAACATGAGAAGGAATGTTGTTTAAAACGCGGAAAGACGTAAATACACACCATTTTTCAAGTTCAAGTCCACCAAGGTTAATCTTCTAACTCCTGACTGCTTTGCCGGACAAAATGGCGGATTCAGTGTTATAATTGGTTAGATCGCTTGTCAATCAAACTCCCGGCGAGGGTCAATTATATGGGCATGCGTGAGCGGGACTTTTTTTTAAATTATTATTATTATTTTTTTTTTAATTCTTCTTTTGTGGTCCATAAAAGAAAGAAGGGCATACAGCATTAGAACAACACCAGGATGAGTAAATTAATTGACTTAATTTTCATTTTAGGGTGAACTACCCCTTTAAGCAGACATTTGATAGACAATTACTCCCTTAACAGCTTGATTCTTCTACTATTTCCACAGTATCAACCAGCGATGAATCCAAAACTGAAGTGCCAACCACTAGTGCTACAATAACATCATCACCTCTTATTAGATGGACAGTTGCTCCTCCCACTACTGCCACTGTGACGACCACTGCTACTGTTTCTATGACAGACAGATCCACTAGTGATCTCACAACTGCTGTGATAACCCAGTTGAAAGCTGAAACCATGACAACACAGCCAACAAAAACCCCACATGCGACTGTTACCACAGTAACCTCACAGACCACAACAATTTCATTGCCAACACAGAAAAAAACAACCACGACAAGCATCCAGCAGCTTACTAAAGTATCTCATACAGAAAAACCAGGCAAGACCCTCCATCACCACACACACACACACACACACACACACACAATGGAATCTGACATGTTTGACCTTTTATTCTGTTAAAGCAGCAACGGCGACACAGTGGTGCCTTGGCACAGGCTGGCAGGGTTAATTTCATTGTTGCCATGACAATGATTTGATTTGAATGGAGTCAGGATGGAGTCACTGATAGTATCCATAGCAACAGTCCATTATTTTCCCTGGAGATTGTTTTGATTTGGCTGGGTCAGGGAAGGTTAAAAGCACATTAAAAATCAATATATACACGCTTACCTCTGTCTCATCGAGTCAACACAAAACGGCCACAGCATATGCGAGAGACAGAGAGTGCTATGAATCATATACAGCTGAACTGCTTACCTGATGTCCATGTCAACAGCTCTCGATACAGGTGCCCTCATTCAGAGTGGGAGACAGAGAAAAAGAGAATGAGAGCCCTTATTGACACTTGAGTGGACATTTATTCCAGCAAATTAAAATAGATATGACCACTAGATGGCACCAGAAGCTAATGCAAAATGTTCAGCTTTGAAGAGAGGCACTGTTCCCCTCAGCAGAACCTGATTTCACCAAGTGCAACATGTTCCTGGCAAAATCAGGATGTGCGGCATCGTACTGAAGCATTTAATTTCTGCACTGCATTACTAGTGTCACCAAGCAAAAGTATACATGGCTTGCTGAGAATTTATACATTTACTAGAGTAATATTTTTTCAGGATATCTTTACTTTAACTCACATAATTAGTTTACTCTATTCATCAGTGAGGTATAAACATTTCCAAATTAATTTAATTTTTCTCCCTATGAGTGATCATAAAGGCTTTGTGAATTGGTATTAAGTCCCATGGTTCACACCAAGAATGATAAATATAATGCTAACTATTTACGTCCATACCAAGGGATGATATCGTTGCGTTTCTCGTAAGTTCGCACTGCAATTTTGTTCTCTGCCGAGCTCTGGGTTCTGATTGGCTGTCAAGGATTTTATCGTTCATCAGCTGGAAAACAATCTTTCGTAAAGTGATTACAAGATATTGTTCCTCTGGGTCTTTACTCGTTATCGTTACAGCTGTTGTGTAGACTTACTTTTCTCACAGAATTAGAATCAGAATTAAATCTGTAAGCAGTGTTGAAAGGGCCCTCGCACCCGGGGCCGTCGCCACTCAGTGGCCTTACGAAAACAGTGAACAGAGGGCTAGACATGCATTTAAAGGATTAGTCCACTTTCAAATAAAATTTTCCTGATAATTTACTCACCCTCATGTCATCCAAGATGTTCATGTCTTTCTTTCTTCAGTCGAAAAGAAATGAATGTATTTTGATGAAAACATTCCAGGATTATTCTCCTTATAGTGGACTAATAGTAGACTTCAATGGCTTCCAAACAGTTGAAGGCCAAAATGACAATTTCAGTGCAGCTTCAAAGGGCTTTAAACGATACCAGACGAGGAATAAGGGTCTTATCTAGCGAAACGATCGGTCATTTTCTAAAAAAATACAACTGCATATGCTTTATAAACATAAATTATCACCTTGCACGTGTTTCCGCTTTCCGCATTCTTCAAAACGCTTAAGCTGTACGTCCTACGCTTTCCCTAATTCTACTTACGGAACGAACGTGGCGCCAGTTTTGTTTTTTTTCCATAAGTAGAATAGGGAAGGCGTAGGACATACGGCCTAAACACTAAACCCACCCTAAACCCTCACGTTCTTCCTCTGAGTCCGTAAAGCCACTTTGACTGTCGGGTAAAGTCCTCTGCATAGCTCGCAGACTTTTGGGCTCAGCTGAAGTGTGCGTTGAGAGCAAAGGGGGCGCTCACAAGCACCCTTCTGAAACCTAAAATGATTAATGGGTCACCCTATGGTCTCGTGGACTTAACGGACACGCACACGTGGCAGCCATTGTAAGTCCGCAAGACCGAAAGTGCATAGAAGTGTGCCATTTGGGATTCAGCCACTGTATGCCTGACTTCCAACAGCTTCATGGCGAAACATCAAACTTTGTCAGGCCACTGACACGGCCTTCACCAAAAACTCAAGATCTTCGCAATTTAACGTCGCTAAGGCCTTAAGATTAGACTGACCATATATGATGTTGATCTTGTTAAATCTCTGTTAAAGTTTGTTAAAGTACAATGTCAAGTACAAATGGCAAAAACTGCACAAATTTTGCAAAGAAAATTCAAAATATCTGACTTCCTGATTTTGCACCAAGAGACTTTTTTGTAGGTATTGGGCTGTTACATGTGTCTACCGAATTTCACATGAAACGTAGCCGGAGGAGCACTTTGTTGAAATTTATAGGTGGCACTATCAAAGTCCCTTTAAGACAAGTCATTTCACTCGGTGGCCATCTTTGAAACGCCTCTCGGGCATCCTGGGCATCATGCAATCTCTTTGAATGGGGAAACATCAAATTCTCCAAAACTGTTCGCCAACCTTACGATTAAATTTAACATTTGAAATCACCAATGAAATCTAACAACAACCGGCTCATAAATTTAGTTTCTAAACGCTCGAATCATGACAAAAAAAAAAAAAAATTTCAGGCTGGATCAAGCTAATGCGCATGCGCAGACCTAAATGCGCGTCTCTTCGGAGGCGCGCTTCTGACTGTTTCTATAGAAACCGGTGATTCAGTGACGCGATGACTTTACCAGTCGGCGATTGGCTCTTATTTAGAAGGCGGGACTTATTCCGCCATATTGCGCGTTACACTTTCTCCCATTCAAAACAATACGAGTGACACCAAAGACTATAGAATAACACAAGACGTGTCACTCGTATTGTTTTGAATGGGAGAAAGTGTAATGCGCAATATGGCGGAATAAGTCCCGCCTTCTAAAACCAAGAGCCAATCGCCGACTGGTAAAGTCATCGCGTCACCTCAGCGGCCGTTAGAATCACCGGTTTCTATAGAAACAGTCAGACGCGCGCCTCCGAAGAGACGCGCATTTAGGTCTGCGCATGCGCATTAGCTTGATCCAGCCTGAAAAAATAGTTTTTTTTTTGTCATGATTCGAGCGTTTAGAAACTAAATTTATGAGTCGGTTGTTGTTAGATTTCATTGGTGATTTCAAATGTGAAATTTAATCGTAAGGTTGGCGAACAGTTTTGGAGAATCTGATGTTTCCCCATTCAAAGAGATAGGAGCTGCATGATGCCCAGGATGCCCGAGAGGCGTTTCAAAGATGGCCGCCGAGTGAAATGACTTGTCTTAAAGGGACTTTGGTGACACGTCTTGTGTTATTCTATAGTCTTTGGCACTATCAAGCCATTTTGCCACACCTAATTCTGACTCCCTTATCAGATGTAAATTTTTGCCACTTCTGACACATGTGCAAAGTTTCATGAGTTTTCTGAGCATGTTTAGGCCCTCAAAAATGTGATTCATTTCGGAGAAGAATAATAAGAAAAGGAGCAATTCCAACAGGGTAATAATTATGGCGAGTCAGCATACAAATTATTTGCTTATAATGGTTTCTGTATATTAAGCTGGAGAAAATATATGTAACCTTTGTAGTATTGATTTTTTTTTTTTTTTTTTTTTTTGTCCACCATTCTTTTTGGATTGATATTATTTTATTATTTTTCTCTGACAGGATGCCCATGGAGAATAGAGCTACTTCGTCAAGGAAGTGAGAAAGAGGACCTGAAAGAGACCCTTGAAGAGGAGCTGATCTGGGGCAGAGCGACCATCAGCTCAGTGAAGCTGCAGCCATGTGTGTTTGAGCTGTGCAAGTTTTACTCTCAGTGCGTGTGCAGAGGATTCAGTCACAGAGCTGCAGCGTTACAGAGGTACAGCTCAACTATTCACACGGCGTTTTCGTGTGTCCCTTTAAATACAAATGAGCTGCTGCTCCCGGCCGCTTTCCAGAAGAGGCTTGAGCTTTAACAGCTTGTGCTTCGGTTGCTTAACAACAACAAAGCTGGAGAATCTCACGCAGCCAAAATTATGACTCAGGAAGAAGTTACAACTTATAGAATGCACCTGGACATTTCTGAACAGTTAGTGGATAAATTTATGTAGTTGCTGTGGAGTTGATTCAGCTCATTGACTAGCATGTGCCATCATGTTAATCTATTATGCAAATCCAGCATTGAATTGAACCACATTTGTGAAGCAGTCCGGCGTAAAATGACGACATGGTAACAACAACTCTTCCTCTTCTCTAAAGCAGCCCAACATGGCCTCGTCCCCTTTGTTGCGTGTTCTCGGGGGCAGAGTTTATGTAAATTTTAGGGTTAGTGATGTCACTAACCCGAGAAGAAGCTCATTGTAGTCCCTACCAGCCATTTGTTGTAGACCTTAAACAGCGAATTCTTTAAAAGAAAATATCTCCCTTTGCATTGAACTTTGAGCATCGTAACATTGCAGATGATGTTTATGCTCTAACAGCAACATTACACACTAACTAAAGTTAAAAAAGTGAAATCATAATCAACCACCCCTTTAAGATTTGAATAATAATATTTTTTTAAGATTCTACATTATTTCTAAGTCACTTATCAAATATGCAAATTTGTGACACACTGACCATTTGACCTCCATTGTACAAAAGGTAATTTCCTTGCTTTCATGAAGCTTGACCTCTGCTGTCATTGTCAAAAAGGGACAAACCAAATACTAAGACATTCTGAAATTCATGTTAAATTCATGTTTTTCAATGTTTATATTACATCTTAGAAACCTGCAAAACAGAACTGACAGCTTAAGTGATCTCATTTGGACCCCATGTCACAGTTTTTGGTTATAAAATCAATAGTATCCGGGAGCAGGATAGTAATTTT
Organism: Megalobrama amblycephala; assembly: GCF_018812025.1. Lineage (NCBI taxonomy): Eukaryota > Metazoa > Chordata > Actinopteri > Cypriniformes > Xenocyprididae > Megalobrama > Megalobrama amblycephala. Next base: position 12,283,517 of record NC_063060.1, on the reverse strand, counting down.
GCATGTATCCTCAGTATTATTAATTGTAAACGGTCCATATTTTGTTTGTGTTTGTGTTCTACAGATACTGTGTGGACAGCCATCACTGGTATGAGAGACATACAGCAGAGGTCTGCAGTCGGATGAGGAGAGTCACTTTTTCCAAAAGTGAGTTACATATATATATATATATATATATATATATATATATATATGTTATATGTATGTGAACCCCTTGCAGAATCTGTGAAAATGAGAATTATTTTAATAAAATAAGAGGGATAATAAAAAATGCATGTTATTTTTTGTTTAGTACTGTCCTGAGTAAGATATTTTACATAAAAGATGTTTGCATTTAGTTCACAAGACAAAACAATAGCTGAATTTATTAAAATAACCCCATTCAAAAGTATGTGAACCATTGATTCTTAATACTGTGTGTGGTTACCTGATGATCCACGACGTTTTTTTGTTTTGTGATGGTTGTTCATGAGTCCCTTGTTTGTCCTGAGCAGTTAAACTGAGCTCTGTTCTTCAGAAAAATCCTCCAGGTCCTGCAGATTCTTCAGTTTTCAAGCATTTTTGCATATTTGAACCCTTTCCAGCAGTGGCTGTATGATTTTGAGATTCATCTTTTCACACTGAGGACAATTGAGGGACTCAAACTCAACTATTAAAAAGGTTCAAACATTCACTGATGCTCCAGAAGGAAACATGATGCATTAAGAGCCGAGGGGTGAAAACTTTTGAATTCAAATATCAAGGTAAATTGTACTTAATTTTTTCTGCCGGGAAACATGCAAGTATCTTCTGTTGCTTCCGAAGGGCAGTACTAAATGAAAAACAATGATATTTAAACAAAATAAGAAAAATTGTGACATCTTCATCCTGTTCAAAAGTTTTCACCCCCCGACTCTTAATGCATCGTGTTTCCTTCTGGAGCATCAGTGAATGTTTGAACCTTTTTTAATAGTTGAGTTTGAGTCCCTCAGTTGTCCTCAGTGTGAAAACACAGATCTCAAAATCCTACAGTCACTGCTGGAAAGGGTTCAAATATGCAAAAATGCTTGAAAACTGATGAATCTGCAGGACCTGGAGGATTTTTCTGAAGAACAGAGCTCAGTTTGACTGCTCAGGACAAACAAGAGACTCATGAACAACCATCACAAAACATAAAAACAGTCGTGGTCGTGGATCATCAGGTAACCACACACAGTATTAAGAACCAATGGTTCACATACTTATGAATGGGGTTATTTTAATAAATTCAGCTATTGTTTTGTCTTGTAAACTAAATGCAAACATCTTTTATGTAAAATATCTTACTCAGGACAGTACTAAACAAAAAATAACATGCATTTTTTATTATCCCTCTTATTTTATTAAAATAATTATCATTTTCAAAGATTCTGCAAGGGGTTCGCATACTTTTTCATGCCACTGTATATATATGTATGTGTGTATATATATATATATATATATATATATATATATATATATATTCTATTATCATATAAAAAATTTCATCACACACCCTCACTAAGAGTCCATTAAAATCAGCACCAGCAGAAAGAAATTCAAGATTATTGAAAATCCTACATCATTCCTTCTACAATTAGTTTAAAGCTGCAGTCTGTAACTTTGTTTGGTTAAAAATGATCCAAAATCAATTTTTGAGCAAGTACCTGTACATAACCAGCCAGCGTCCATCTCCTTACCTTAGCCCGATTCACAACGGTAAGCTTGTAATAATGTTTTCTAATTCAAGTGGTACTGGTAGCTTTCCACAGGAAATTCGAGCATGCTGCCGTTCATCATTGCGTCATTACATCACATCTGTTTATATAAAGTAGGAGTCCCAGCTAGTAGACTACATCGCATGTGAGGATGTTGCAGGTGACGGATCATTTATAGTCTTTCCTCACAGCAGCTGGAATAATTAAACTTATCATTTTGATGGCAGACTGTATGGTATGATAAATTAACATTAGAGATTAGACTGTACAGAAACTGAAATCTACATGTAACGCTAATACACACTAAAATACATAGTCACGCAATGCTTCTCAATATTGCAATATAACAATTTGAGAACAAACTATAATAATAATTGCCATTGTTTGATGTGATATGAGCTGAGAGATCGTTAGATTTGATCACCAGTGGTAGCACTTTATTGCTTTTTTCTCAGTTGTCAGAACAAAAGTGGTTGATTTGTTACTTGTTCACATTTTCCTGTGAAAATTCCTATTTTGGTCATGCTTCCAAGACTACAATCAGTGATTCAGATTGTATCAATCTATGACCGCCAGCCACACATTCTCCTCAAAACATTAGATTTATCCGCGCTGAGGAGCCGTGCCGATGCACAACCCACATGAAGATGATAATTATGCAAATAACTTCAATTGCAGGATTCAAACAGAGATGGCGACAAAGAGGCAACTTACGGACTGCAGTTTTAATTCGGCCGAAGTTTTAATATCCTGTAAAAGGGTTCTCACCATTCTCATATCTTCATTTGTGTTCCTCATTGAATTGTTCTGAGTTATTTAATGCTATTACTGTCTGTGGTTAAATCTGTGTGTGAGCAAAGAGATACTGTCTGTTTTCCTTGACGAGTAAATGGATAAGATCTGTTTTCTCATTAAAAAAACACACACACCTCTCAAACACACACACAATGGTGACCTCATTAAAGAATCTGTAGATGATACCTGCATGTGGATCTGAATTCATTAAAGTGTGTGTGTGTGATCCCTTAAAGCACACTGTTCCTATAGGACTAATGATGTCTAAGGTCAGTCTTGATGGTGAGGAGTATTTTTGCTGGATAAAGATAGAATAAGATGAATTAGGCTGCAGACAGACTTGATTGTAGTATGTCTCCAGTGGTGCAACTGAAGAACATGTCGCTTAGTTGCTGAAGAATCTCACACAGCTCCTTGTTTATACCACACAACCATCCTCAAATATAATTTTCTGTCAGACATGAGCTGATAAAGCAGAAATACGCAGATAAGCTACTACACCAGTCACCCAAGGGCAAATCCTACAGGAATACATACAGTATGTAGAAAGATCATAATGGAACCAAATAAGAATAAAATGCCCTACTGGTTGAAATGAAATTGTTTCAACATAAAATCGAGTTATCACATTTTGATTACAAATTTAGTTAAAAAACATGCATGAATAAATCATTCACAATTACATCAAGATGAATTTAGAAAGTGAATTTTAATTTTATTTTTTAATTTTGCAGGTTGTTAAAAGTTGTTTTTAAAGTCTGCATTAAAGGGTTAGTTCACCCAAAAATGAAAATTCTGTCATTAATTACTCCCCCTCAAGTCATTCCACTCCTGTAAGACTCCTGTTCATCTTCGGGAAAACACAAATTAAGATATTTTTGATAAAATCCAATGGCTCGTGAGACCTGCACTGAAAGCAAGTTAACTTAGACTTTCAAATGCCCAGAAAGGTACTGAAGACATATTTAAAACAGTTCATGCGACTACAGTGGTTTAATCTTAATGTTATGAAGCGACGTGAATACTTTTTGTGCGGCAAAAAAATAACGACTTTATTAAACAATATTCTAGTAGTTGTCACTGAATTAAACACTGGTTCATGAAGCTTCGAAGCTTTACAAATCTTTTGTTTTGAATCAGTAGTTCGGAGCCTGTATCAAACGATCTCAAACTGCCAAAGTCACGTGATTTCAGTAAATGAGGCTTCGTTACATCATAAGTGTTTTGAAATTTCAATGGTTCACATGACTTTGGCAGTTTGATACATGCTCCGAACCACTGATTCGAAACAAATGATTCGTAAAGCTTCAAAGCTTCATGAAGCAGTGTTTTGAAATCGCCCATCACTAGATATTGTTGAATAAAGTTGTTATTTGGGTTTTTTTTGCCAACAAAAAGCATTCTTGTCACTTCATAACATTAAAGGGTTTGTTCACCCAAAAATGAAAAAAATTATGTCATTAATGACTCACCCTCATGTCGTTCCAAACCCGTAAGACCTCCTTTCATCTTCAGAACACAGTTTAAGATATTTTAGATTTAGTCCGAGAGCTTTCTGTCCCTCCATTGAAAGTGTATGTACGGTATACTGTCCATGTCCAGAAAGGTAATAAAAACATCATCAAAGTAGTCCATGTGACATCAGTGGGTTAGTTAGCATCGAAAATACATTTTGGTCCAAAAATAACAAAAACTACGACTTTATTCAGCATTGTATTCTCTTCCGGAATCCTTTCCATTGAATTGATCCCATTGAATTGATTCCATTGAATCCTTTCATCTGTCGGCATTGGTAATGCACTTTTATGTCGCTGTGGTTGTTTTTGGCGATTAGGACATCCGCGACATGCACACTTATGCACCATTTTTAAAAAATGGATTCGAAAGGATTCAATGGAATCAGTTCAATGGAATCAATTCAATGGAAAGGATTCCGGAAGAGAAGACAATGCTGAATATAGTCGTAGTTTTTGTTATTTTTGGACCAAAATGTATTTTCGATGCTAACTAACCCACCGATGTCACATGGACTACTTTGATGATGTTTTTATTACCTTTCTGGACATGGACAGTCTACCATACATACACTTTCAATGGAGGGACAGAAAGCTCTCGGACTAAATCTAATATATCTTAAACTGTGTTCCGAAGATGAACGGAGGTCTTACGGGTTTGGAACGACATGAGGGTGAGTCATTAATGACAAAATTTTTTGGGTGAACTAACCCTTTAAGGTTGAACCACTTAAATATATTTTTAATACCTTTCTGGGCATTTGAAAGTCTAAGTTAATTTGCTCTCAATGCAGGCCTCATAAGCCATCGGATTTTATCAAAAACATCTTAATTTGTGTTCCGAAGATGAACAGGGTCTTACGGGTGTGGAACGACATAAGAGTGAGTAATTAAAAAACAGAATTTTCATTTTTGGGTGAACTAACCCTTTAAGCAGCATTCAAACCCCACTTTACTTCCATAATGTGATGTATTTTAAACTTTAACATTATTCGGTGAGAAAAAAAGTAGTATATGACTTGATCAAGAATTTATTGGATTATTAAAACAAGCCATTCCATACAAGAATGGTACCAGACCTGAATAAGAGTGACTACTGAAACACCACCTGCACCTGAAAAGTGGCCATAGTGACGTCAAGAAAGCTGTCTTATTACATTTTGATGAAAGATTACAGACAAACATCTTTTTTACTTGAATATCATGCTCTGATGACTCTTGTACAGTACAACCAGGTCAATTTTGAGTTCATGTTGAAGCAATTTCTTTACTAATACAATCACAATCTCTTTCTCAGATCTGAAGCAGAAATGTCTGGCGAGAATGTGTGTGAAGATTTAAGACAAGAACTGAGATTCTTTTGCGGGTGACAGACATCTGAACCATCTGAACTCAAGAATGTGTGTGTGTGAGTGTGAGTGTGTAAGAGAGAGAAACTGTGTTCTGTTAAACAATGAACTACATTAAATCATCACTGAATCTGAATAGTAGTGTGTGAATCTATAGTGTCCAGATTGTACTTTTGTCTCTCCTGTACATGAATAAAACCAAACATATTTACCCATGTCTAATTTTTGATGTCTATAACTACCCCAACAAACACACTAAAATCAAACCTGGAAACATCTAAAACGAAAAAAATAAACCCAAGATGGTGGACAAGATGAGAAAAATTTTTTAGTGTGAAAATACTTATTATAAAAGTCATTCAGTACTGAAATATATTGCTAAAATCTCTTCAATACAGTGTCATTACAAATATATTACATAATATTTGTGTGTGCTGTGTATTTGTAGTTTATTCAGAGTATTGGGCCATTAGCAGCATGCTTATTTCAAATAGAAACCTAGAGAATACAAAGAATCATTTACAACCCCCACTTTCTGCTTGATCCTCACCTGAGTTCCTGTCACACACACATTCACAATGGCTAGTTGTTTGAGGAGGTAAATTTTCAGCTGGGGTCAGGACCTTTACCCTGGGTAAAAGAGAGGCATAGAAGGTGTGTGTGTGTGTGTGTGTGAGATCTTCATCTCTTCACGTGTGACCTGATGCAAACATAAAGAGTGTGTACTTCCTGCTGCCCTGTTACTATGACAACCACTCTGCCTTTTGCCCTTTGACCTTTTAGAGTGTCCTAAATAGGGCTTTGTTCATTTTTTGGGATTGTTTTCGCATCTCTTACACACACCTGCATTAGAAGAGATTCTGAAGTGAAGAGTTTGGACGTCTGTGTGCCGTCTCGTTGCTGAAACTCTTGGTTTGGCTTTGCCTGGCCACTGTGCAGGACTGAACCTATGAATACTGGATGGTACAACTGATTCTTTTGTATCAGGATAAAGATGAGGCTGCTGTATCTTTTTCTCCTCTTCACCCCACAGAAAGGTGAGAAAATTCCAACAACCTTCTGTCAGTAGTGATGGTGCAAGTGAGAGTGAGTTCTTCACTCTAGAACTGAAATGTAAATGATAATTATTCTCAGTCCCTACACTTTTTTTAATCAGCATATTAGAATGATTTCTGAAGGATCATGTGACACTGAAGACTGGAGTAATGGCTGCGGGAAATTCAGCTTTGCCATCACAGGAATAAATTACATTTAAATAATTATTTTAATATTTAAGGACAAAAATACTTTTACGCAACAATTTAGTATCAAATTCTACAATTTTGCATTTTCAAAATGTACGGTTTTTTTTCATTATCCATGGACTCAATGCATATGTTACAATATACATTGCCCTCCAAAAGTTTGGAACACACCTGGCAAAGTGTGGTTTTGGACGATATCAGCATAAATCCTTATCATTTTTTTGGTGCAAATACATTACAGTAACTTGACATTATTGAAGACCAGCAATAGTAATTTTCATTTTGATTACGTAATAATGGCAATATATACATGTCAAAGTCAGACATGGCCCTTTGCCAGCTGTGATGCCTGGTTACTGGTTTAAACTTGGCCCACGTTTGTAAAAGATTTTTGGGTCAGCACACCTTAATAGCTTCAACAATTGATTGCCAATTAAGTTTAGAATACAATGAACCAATTAGAACCCAGTTTAGGTCAGATAGCTGCTAATGGTGGATATTTTGATTAATCGAAAATGTAAGTTTTTTCTATGTATAAACTGTTTATATAATAAAATATGTTTTCGTAGTTTGTGTTGTCCCATATCAGTGCAAAATTATCACAAATTAAAAAGGATTCATGCCAATATTGTCCAAAACCCCACTTTTCTAGGGCGTTTCCAAACTTTTGGAGGGCAGTGTATGCATATATATATATATATATATATAGATATATACATATATAAATAGATAGATATGATTAATTTTTGTTGCATAAATCAGACCTCAATTTTAAAATATTTTGAAAAATAATATTTGGAGATTTGTTTTAGGTTCGTAGCTTGACTGTTCGTATCTTCAAACTATTTATGTGGTCCCACTTTATATTAAGTGGCCTTAACTACTATGTACTTGCATTTAAATTAATCATTTGATACAATGCACTTATTGTGTACATACATGTTTTTACATTGTACTTATATTTTAAAAACACCTGCATGTAATTACATCTGTAATTCATTTCTGTTATTACATTTATAATTACACTGTTGACCCATCCCTTACACCTTACCCCTACCCTTAAACCTACCCAAACCACCAAAGCTTTCCCTAACCTTACCTGTATCCCACCTCAATAACAGAAAAAGTGTTTTGCAATTCAATATGAACCCAATAAGTACATTGTACTTATTTTTTGATGCAAGTACATAGTAGTTAAGGCCACTTAATATAAAGTTGGACCATTTATGTTAACTTTTGTATAATTTTGCTGATTTGTCGAATTTACAATATTAACATTGTATAATACAATATTAATAACAGTGTGACCAAGAATTTTATTGGCCATCTAAAATATGCATTTTGTGCCATTCTAGATAGCTTAATGAATTTTGATTTCTTATCTAATTTTGGCAAACATTCTTTGTTGACATCATAAAAAAACGCTGCATTAAGATTATTCAGTCTATTAGAATGTTACGGGGATAACTTGGTAATGTTATGTTAAAGGTGCAATGTGTACATTTTAGGAGGATCTATTGACAAAAATGCAATATAATATACATATGTTTTCGGTGGTGTATAAAGACCTTACATAATGAACCGTTATGTTTTTATTACCTTAGAATGAGCCATTTCTGTCTACATAAACATGTAAGGGGACCCGCGGTGTAAGTCGCCATTTTGCATGTCTCTACAGTAGCCCTAAACGGACAAACTGTTCTACAGAGCGCGTTTGATTGACAAGCTACTCTCTGCTGTCTCAGACGACGACATATTTGTCCTGTGTTGGCCACCCTGACCGTAGCTTCTCAATATTGCAAATTCGCAACATCACCGCTAAAATTTACACACTGCACTTTTTTACACACTGAATTTACAACAAAGAAAAGTGGAACATTTGTACTTTCTCTGTGCAGTTCATGGCACTGCTGTTTTCTGCCCAGAAACAAGTGATCTCAGCTCTGATGAGCTTCTGATTGGTGAGTGCATTTAACATAAACAAACAAATGCACAGGAGACATTAGACAGAAAATGTGTGTGGCTTTAAAATATGTGTGTGGCTTACAGGTTGTCTGGGTGTGAGGTTCAACTGGCTGTACTCTGTGTTTGATGACCTGCGGTCAGTGCTGGAGTTTGCGGTCAATCTGCGCTGTGAGACTGGACTTTGTCCCGCGGACATTCACAACCACGGACATTACTGCAGCAAAGCAAACACACGGGACACCGCACACACACACATACAGCCTGCCGACACACTCGACCGGTGAGAACACGCGCAGAGAGAGAGAGAGACAAATGAGCAACGGATGGAATTAGACTCAGGAGGGGGTAGAAAGATTTTAAATGGATGTATTAACTTCTCAGTGGAGTCCACACACACTTATTGCATGCTCTGACCCCTCTTTCTGTCTGTTGCTTCTTTATGCAGTTGGAGAAAAGAGATTAAAATGAAAACATGCAGAGAGAGCAGTGAAGTGTGTAAAAAACAAACATGCACTTTATATTAATGTGCATAAATTAATATAAATGCACACATAAATATAAATGCCAACATAGCAAGGAACAATCTACAGTGAGATTTATTTTGCCCTTTTCTTCTATTTTCTGTAAAGCTGCTAAAAAGATATAATGCTAAATACATACAAATAAATAGAAAATTGAAATGAATGTGATTGTAGGTGTTGTCTTAACCACTGGAGATGTTCTGAAGAGCTAAAGGAGAGAAACTGCAGTCGCAGGACACCAATGTACAACAACTACACCTGCAGCTACAACTCCAGCTGTGGTAAATACAGTTTCAAAACATTTTAATTGCAGATTTTTACTTTTCAAAGCGCCTTAAAGGCACAATATGTACGATTTTTGTATTAAAATATCCAAAAACCACTAGAACAATGTTATATATTTTGTTGACTTGTGTACTGACATTATCCCAAATGTTTCCAAGAATGTTTAAATCCAGAGAAATAAGCAATTTTAACCAGGACAGTGTCCGTGTGTCACCTATCAATGAGATCCTATCCGCGTTACCCTCAGCTTCCGGTTTTATTTTGTAGAAACCATGGAAACACCAAAGATGCTTTAATATATTATGTGCTTTATTAGACAGGTGAGCATACATTCATCGACAAAAAACGAATCATGTTATAAAGCTCAACACAGCATGTCTTATTGTTTAAATCTCATTTTCTTGATTTACTGCGAGTACCATGTTTTACCATGCCTACTATAGATCTAGCTTACTGCAGTGTGCAACAAGTGTCTCACTGTTGCCGCCGAGCGAATGCAGAGTAGCACTATAACAACTTTAAACACACTCTATCTAATATGATAAAACAGCGCTGCGTTACCCCACATACGCTTGAACCGGTGGCGGAATTGGTGACTGCGGCATAATAAAAGTTCCACTGCTCTCGAGACGTGTGTCATACTCGTCTCTCATTAGTAATCACTTCTGCTCTGCTTCATACTACAGTAATGTTAAAGGTGCCCTAGAACTTTTTTTTAAAAGATGTAATATAAGTCTAAGGTGTCCCCTGAATGTGTCTGTGAAGTTTCTGCTCAAAATACCCCAAAGATTTTTTTTTTTATTCATTTTTTTAACTGCCTATTTTGGGGCATCATTATAAATGAGCCGATTCAGGGTGTGTGGCCCTTTAAATCTCGTGCTCCACACCCCAAGAGCTCGCTCTTGCCTTAACATAAAAAAAGTTCAAACAGCTAATATAACCCTCAAAATGGATCTTTACAAAGTGTTCGTCATGCAGCATGTCTAATCGCGTAAGTGTTTATTTGGATGTTTACATTTGGTTATGAATGAGTTTGAGGCTATGCTCCGTGGCTAACGGCTAATGCTACACTGTTGGAGAGATTTATAAAGAATGAAGTTGTGTTTATGCAATTATACAGACTGCAAGTGTTTAAAAATGAAAATGCGACGGCTCTTGTCTCCGTGAATACAGTAAAAAACGATGGTAACTTTAACCACATTTAACAGTACATTAGCAACATGCTAACGAAACATTTAGAAAGACAATTTACAAATATCACTAAAAATATCATGTTATCATGGATCATGTCAGTTATTATTGCTCCATCTGCCATTTTTCGCTATTGTTCTTGCTTGCTTACCTAGTCTGATGATTCAGCTGTGCACATCCAGACGTGTAATCCCTTTCATAATGTTGGGAACATGGGCTGGCAAATATTGGGGGCGTACACCCTGACTGTTACGTAACAGTCGGTATTATGTTGAGATTCGCCTGTGCTTCGGAGGTCTTTTAAACAAATGAGATTTATATAAGAAGGAGGAAACAATGGAGTTTGGGACTCACTGTATGTCTTTTCCATGTACTGAACTCTTGTTATTTAACTATGCCAAGGTAAATCCAATTTTTGATTCTAGGGCACCTTTAATAATCTCATCCATGAACATGATTTATGCCCAAGTCCCATCTAGATTCTTTTCCACCGACTGTAGAAGTGAAGACAAAACCTCCCATGATTCCGTGAAATCATGGGCGTCATCAAGCTATGCCTTTGTTTTGAATAAGCGACCTCTAGTGCCGAAAATGTACATACTGTGCCTTTAAAGTCTGCGTGAACCGGAAGTTGCAAACGACTTTTCTCCAGGGTTGTGACGTATTTCCAAGTGAAACGGAATATTGAATGGTGGGTGGGGTTTTATTTTAGCGCTCCTCCTCTCCATCTCTCCCTCATAGCAGATTAACCGTTGGAGGGGAGTGGTTTATGCGTTTTCAACCCAAGCTGTCAAACTGATGTCATTAGAGAAGGGGCACCGTTGCAGAGGGGAGGAGCATTTTCAGATTTTGATTAAATATTACGAAGTCAAACAATTTTTTTCTGTGGATTGACTTGCACGGATGAATTGTTCACCAAAAAACTAGCAATTTGAGCTAACAAAATAAATAAGTTCAATTTTGAATTCATGTGTACTTTAATGGATGAAGGTATTTCAATGAAGGAGCCAAAATATTAATCACTAGCATATAGTATTTATATGATTACGCTGTTATGTGGAAAAAAGAGTTAGCTGACCCCAATTGTGTCTAACTTCTGCAGATATGTTGGATTTCTGTGAGGAAGGATTCTGCCATTGTGATTGGACAGTTATAGACTGCATCAGCTCCAACCATCCAGTCCCAAAACAGGATGGAGATAACAAACCAATCACATCACAGACAGGTAACAATATTAAATCAGAGCACATGCACCTTTACCTTTCAAAGATGAGATGAAGTCATTAGATGTTCACAGTCGTTTTTATCTCGTAGTTGATTTTAATCCTCCTATCATACAGTATTCATCTGTCTTTTATGTTCCCTTCAGTCTCTCCCTTTGTGACGGATATACCTGATAATGACACCTATACCAGTGATGTGCTCAATGGAACAGGTGAGGCTGTTGAGACCCACATTAGCTCATTGTTTTATCCTTTATTTATTTAGTTTGGACTTAGATAACCTAGGTAGGTACTACCTAGAGACCTGCCTACAGGCTGAGCAAGAGAGAGAAAGAGAGAGACTTAGATATCTTGCTGATCAACTAACAGTGTGGTTTGTGTCTCAGACAAGGTGGAGCTTTCTCCATCAGACATCGACATGGAGATCATGTTCTATGGTAATGCACAGAAATATGAAATGTGTTAATATAAACAAAGATATAATAATTTTTAAATAAATATAACAGTTTATACATTTATAAATATATAAATATGAAGCTTTTGTAAAATATAAACTATTGATAAGTCTGGGTTCAGTAAGATAAAAAAAGAAAAGAAATTCATACTTTTATTTAGCATGGATTCATTAAATGAATCAAAAGTCACAGTAAATACACAAAAAATAAGAACACTGTGTGTACAAGATGAAAATCCAGCTGGAATTTTGCATAAGAACATTTTCTGTGCACATGAAAATCGCATAGGATTTTTTTTTTTTTTTTTTAAATATCATACCTCCTTCTTTTACAGGAGTAAATGGCACAATGAATGAGACTATGAGCAACTTCACGAATGAGTTGGTGATGGTCAACAGCTCTCAGAGCAGCAATATCCAGAGCACAGAGTACCCTGGGATATATCATTCAGGTAACGTGCTTCACTAAACTCATATTTAGTCTCTTTTCTGCACCCCGGTGGATAATTTCCCTCCTATTGCAAGTTCTGATAACTCTAGTAATCCCCAGCCACCTAAAGACTTCACTGATCTAAGCAGAACTTCATCTTCAGGTCCAGAGGAAGAAGAGAATGAAGCAGAGGAGAGAGAGTTGGACAGAAACTCAGAGAAGGGAACTACAGTTGAGAAAAAGGGAGAGGAGCCAATAGAATTTGAGGATGGGGTCTCCCATGGTAAGAGTTAGTGTTTTTCACAGATAATTTGGCTAACAGCCTCAGATGCACTGTGTTGGTTTGTGTATTTTGAGCTTTTAGCCACTCACAAACAAATTCATCTCAGTTTGTACATCAAGGACTTCTTTGAAATTCCAGCACACTTGCTGCTCACTGTTCAAAGACACTTGATCAAATGATTCTAAATGAAGACAAGCCTTTAAACCCACACAGTTTGAAATCAACTGAGGCTCTTAACATTTATATTGCATTCATTTTTGGCCTCTTCTAGTTCTTAGTTAAGCAATTTAAAAGAAAGAAAGAAAGAAAGAAAGTCTATATACAGTGGCTGAAGAGAGGTAAGTTAAGAACCAACGGCAAAAAGTAAACACCAAGGATCAGCAACAAAACTAATTTAGTACAATAATTATTCAAAACAATATAAATAAACAAATTTAAATAGAGAGTTCACCCAAAAATGAAAATTTGGTCATCATTTACTCACCCTAATGATACTTTTTGATACTTTTTCTTAAATTTTTCCTCACTTGATCTTGTTTCCCTTGGCAAGGAGGTTTCACAAATGAAAGCTGCCACTTCCATAGTTGATCCCATACCTACCAGTTTGTTTAAATTGTGTTTCACTTCTCTATGCCCTGTTGTCCTGAGTATAATAAATGATTCTCTGCTTATTAGTGTTGTGCCTGCTGCATTTTAAATTGCTGCTGTAACACATGTACCAAAAAAGACTAACGTAGACTGGGACAACCTCAATAATTTCCGTCCCATTTCCAATTCTCCCTTTCTTGCTAAATTGCTTGAGCGAATTGTGGCTTCTCAATTATACACTCACCTCACTTTCAACAATCTTTTTGAGCCCCTCCAATCTGGCTTCCGTAAACTACATAGCACTGAAACAGCATTAGTTAAGGTCACAAATGACCTGTTAATCACGGTAGATCATTTTCTTTTACTCACTCATTTGAAAACTGTTTTTGGTGTCACTGACACTGTATTAAACTGGTTTAAGTTTTTCCTCTCAGATCGTAGGCAGTTTGTGTCCCTGTGGGGATGTAGGTCCAAAGTGGGTTCAGTGCAATTTGGTGTTCCCCAGGGATCAGTTTTGAGTCCCTTACTTTTTAGTATGTGGGTCAATGACGTCACGGGCCATTTTTTTGTCCAAAGGCCTTAATGATAATAAAAAACAAATATATGACATCCAACGTATGTAAGGTAGTACAGCTAGATCACTTTTATTGAATCCAAAAGGTTTTAATTATATTTTGCTACATATAAAGGTATTTTAATGATTTTGACGTGTCAGAAGGTCATTCGGTTTAACTATCCAAAGGCCAATACAACCATTTCAATTGTGATTAAAACATCTTAAAATGTAATAAATGTATATATTTTTTATTCTGGCATGATTTTATAACATCATATAACAACATAGTGCAAAATGGTATTAAAATTATATGTAGAAGTCATTGTTTTGTTATGAGAAAGAATGTCCGGAAAAATGAATTTCATTGATGTTATTCAGAGTAACCAATATAAAAGAACCATTTTGGATCAAGTCATGCGGTCAATATCATGTGACAGGATGTGACATCATTCAGACACCTGCAAAGGACCACATGGTTGTGAAGCAAAGTAACTAACTCTCTTTTAATTATTTGAAAAATTCATGTTTTCACTTGCTCATACGCATGTCCTGAAACATCAGGTCATTCGGTACATCCGCTATAAAACATAGAAAATGCTGTAATATTTTAAAAACTTGTACTAAATATAAAATGTTTGATTGTCCTTTTGCTAGCTAGCTATCAGTCTGTTAGCATTGTTTGAAAATATCATCATTTGGTATAACCAAAATTGTATTTAGGTAAAACCGAAATTTTGGTTGAACTGAATGACTTTTTTGGTGAAAAATTTTGTCCATCTTGTAAAAAGATGACAAAAGCAGTGTTAATTGATTATAAAAACCACATTATCTCATTGTTAACACTTAATAAAACTTCAAAATTAATTATATCTCCATTAGGTTTTTTTTTTGTTTTACACTTTTAAAAATCTTATTCATCAGTGACCCATGTACATTTTCCCCCTTGGTCAACTTCTCAGATCCTTAGGTCCTAAGTTTTATTTTTAAACAGACGACACTCAAATTTACATTCATTCAAAACCTGGTCCTGGTGATAATACGGCTGTTGTCTTTCTTGAACATTGTATTTCTGAGATAAAAATATGGATGTCTCAATTTTCTTTCTCAAAATGAGGTTATGCTCATAGTTTCACCCCCCAAAATACGTAAAGCTGACACTGTAACCCTAAAGGTGGATGGCTCTGCTATGGAGTTTCCAACTAAATAAAAAAAAATTGGGGGTGATATTTGATGCAAATAACATTTGATAACATTTGATCCTCATGTCCAGAATATGGTTAAAACTTTTTATTTCATCTCAGAAACATTGCAAGACTGCGCCCCATATTATCTTTTTCCGCGGCTGAAAAACTGATCAATACGTTTGTTTTTTCTCACATCGACTTTTGTAATGCTCTGCTTGCTGGGGTCTCTAAATATACCCTAAACAAATTACAGTATGTTCAAAACTCAGCTGCCAGAATCCTGACAAAGTCACTACAATCTTGGAGTCCTTGCACTGGCTCCTTGTCAAAAATTCTCATGCTCACCTACAAGGCCTTGCATGGTTTAGTGCCACATTACCTGAACTTTTATCTGTCTACACCCCAAGACGAAATCTCCACTTTTCTGATTCTGGCTTTTTAATTGTTCCTTCAACGCGTTTACGTTCTATAGGTGACCAGGCTTTTTCTTTTTTGGCTCCAAAACGCTGGAATGCTCTTCCCACTGAGATTAGACATGAGCAGATAAACATCAAATTTTCATTTTTGGGTGAACTATCCCTTTAAATTTGATTTGATGTATGTTTCTATTTTTTTAATTCTATGTATTTTATTTATGTTCTTGTAAAGCTCTTTGAGATGCAACTTTGATAGGCGTTATAAAAATGTTTATTATTAGTATTATTATATTATTATATTATTAAACTTACAATACTAATAATATATTTATTAAAAATAACAAAAACATTTAATCTTAAGAACATGACCTTTGACCTGTGCTGCCACTTTCTGTATTTTAGTTACTGCTGTGCTGCTGATGACAGAAGAGTGGGGCAGAGACAAAGAGGAAATCCTTACTACCCACAATACAATGGAGTGGAGCACAAAAAGTGAGCATGTCTAATCATACTGAAAACACACATGCAAATGACCTCATTAAAACATTCAGCATGCTTTCTGACTGTAATATTTTGGTTTTATTACAGATGAGCTGACTGTTAGCATAGCGCTAACCACAATAACAGAATCACAGACTGTCACAGACTTAACAGAATCATACAGAAACACGCATTCAAACACAAGCAGTCCTCAGTATGCACCCCACACAACACCTCCAACATACACACACACTCACACACAACCTGAACACCATTCATCTGAGGAGGACGACAAAGACACCTTTCATTTAGCTGCAAGCAAACCTGTCAAACACACACCTGCACATAGTACATACACTGTAAAACCTGTTACACACACATCTGGTTCACATACTACAACTAATTACTCAAATGACATTGCTAAACCGTATGTCAGCCCACCTTTAGACATCATAACAGAGGAAAAAAGTGATGAGTCAATGGAGGAGAGAGAAGAGGCAAGAGAGAGTGACAGAGAAATAGAAGAACATTCAATGCAAACCAGTCCTTATATAGTTCAGATGACCACACCCACTAAAATAACAACCAATCAAAACTCACTTCACAAAACAACCCTGCCAACAGCTACCAATAAAGACACAGTAGCTGCAACCACTTCTGTGCAACTTCCATCTATGAGAGGAAGCGAGGAGAAAGAGATATCGGTTGAAAAAATGGAGAAAGAGAGCGAGGAAGATAAAGAGACTGAGAGAGAGAGTGATTTAATAGTAAACCCACCAAACAACAGTCAAGAAAGCAGCACAGAATATGGCAAGATAAGCACAACCAAACCGACAATTCAAACACAAGCCAACACAAAGCCATCTCTACCTACAGAGGACGCAAGTCACAATATAGAAAGCAAGGAAGATCTACAAAGTGATGAAGAGGATGAATCCGTCAATAACCAAACCACTACAATACCACCCAGGGTCAGCAAGGTCAGTCCGTACATATGGATCATTCCAGCACAGTTCCCTAAACCTCCCATACACAGTGCATCACCAAGACCAACAGCTCACCCCGCTGCAAAACCAACTAGGAACATCAGGACCACATCTACAGTTCCCCACAAGCCTGTCAGCACACGGACCACAACATCAGGACATGCTGCTGCTGAAACAGTTCCTCATCCCCAGAAACCTCCCCGTCCCATCCTGGATCAGTTACCATCATTGACCACTACTGCTCAGCCGGAGTCTGCTGAGGAAGAGGAACAGGAGAACGAGGAAGAAAAAGAGCCATCTGACAGCTCACAGGAATCGGAGAAAATGGGTAATGTTGACAATCCACTTCTGCAACTTAAATAAAAACAATATGATTTAGCCAAGCAGGACATGTTCCTGGATCAGCATACTTATATCAACCAAATAGGCCCAAACTTGTTCATAACATACTCATGAAGTCAGATGAAAATGATTAGTTGATGATAATCCTGTTCCTAAAATCTAATTGGTTGATTGGTATGGAAATGTTGTACCAGAATGTTCATCCAAGAACATGTACTGCTTGAGCAAATTATGTTAAGCAATTCTCCAAACACTCCTGCACATGTGTCTGTACTCCAGAGAAATCATTGTGTGTGATTCCCAGAGTCTCACCAGGTCCGGAGACGGGCGGCGCCATTCTTTTCCTGGTCTCTACTGGAGGCTGCTGGACTGTCAGACCTGCAGCAGCAAGAAGACTCTGAAGGTGAGAAATTTGGAGAGAACCTAAGACCTAAACATACATATACAGATAACAAAACATTAAGTATGTGTACATGTGCAGTTATAATCAAGCTACAATGGGTTATTGGTTAGTCGAGCTATAGTCTTCATCTCTCTGTTCAAGAATACATGACACATTGCGTAAGTGAACATTTGAAGCATTAGGGAAAGACCCCACAGATGAATAGGGTAAAAATTTTATTTTTAAATTTGATTAATCACAGTACACAGTACATTAAGACTTATATTACAAGTTTTCTGAAAGTGTATAACTATACAAATGAGGCATTAAGTAATTAAATACACACTAATTTGCATACATTTCCAGAACAAATTTGAACAATGGATAAAGCCAAGTTCAAAACTCTTGTCTCATTTTGTTGACATATTATAGGTTTTTACACAAGAGATTTTGGATGTGTTTTTTTACTCCATAAATGAGAAAATACTGCCAACAGCCAGAAATAAAATATACTTTACTGTGTTTTAGGATGTTATATAAATCAGACAAATGATATGAACCAACCCCTCTGTAAAAATCTTTAGAATATAGATAGGAATAAAACTGGATAATTTGGTGTTTGTAAGTTCTGTTGAAGGTGAGATTTTAGGCTTACCCTTACAAAAATAAGAACACTTCAAGTTAATTTTATTAAGTATACTTAAGTAAAGTTCAAGTATATTTTTTAAGTACACTTTATGTAGTAAGTATACTAATATCAATGGACTAATAGTATACTTGTAAGAACTATTTCAGTACTACTTGGGACTAAATTGGCCCACTTTTTAGTGTATAAATGTATACATTAAGTGTAACAGTATTAAACTGAGCTAAAGTAGTAGTTTACTGAGAGTATACTTCAAAGTGTACTTTCATAAACTAAGAAATGTGCTACAAGTATTTAACTAGTAAACTATTATAAGTTCACTTGTATTATAGTTGCAATATGAATGAAAAATGTAGATAAGCAACTACTTAACATCTACGTTTTTCATTTATATTGCAACTATACTATACTAAGTGAACTTATGATAGTTTAGTAGTTTAGGTTTGTCTCCTGGCTGGCTCGCCAAAAAAAAAAAAAAATGATAGTTTACTAGTTAAATACTTGTAGCACATTTCTACAAGTCAAGTATACTTGGAATACTTAATTTTATTTTTTTAGTTTAAAAGAAGTGTACTAATAGCACACTTAAACTTCTTTTTTGTAAGGGTAGTGCATGACAAAAAATCACTTTAAGAAAATGGCCTTTAAAAATATATGTATTGCAATTGAAACCTACAGACGCAAATAGATTGGTGTGTGAAAAAAACAATGGTTTTTCCTGTAGTGTCTTGCCTTAAATTCACATCAACTCTGTCTTTCGGCACATCAATACAATGGCGAAGCTAACTGTAGTCTGATTAACTTGTATTCATTCTGCACAAGTCAAGCTAAAATCGCTGGAAGAATTTCAGTCAGACTAAAGCATTTTAAAAAGACAAATTATAGCTTTAGTGCAGCTGAAATCAAACTATTGAAGGGCATGTACAGTAAATATACTTAAACTGAATAAGTAAAAAATATACAAACAATGAGAGACAAACAGATGCCATGTCATCCATGACATCCGTTATTATGCTATTCTTCAATGTTCTTTGCAGTACCATGTAGATACCATGGTACATTAGTCATCATTCAGCAACATAGTATCTATCAAAGTACCATGGTACTGATATCATCTCTGTAGCATGGTACCATCACAATGGTAAGGTTTTTAAGGGAAATAAAAATATGCCAGAATCAAAGAAGTGTGGCTACATTAATGTGTGTTTGTGTGTTTGTAGAGTGTAGCATGTCTTTCCTCCAGTACAGTGCATCTGGACAGGTGTTGAGGGACATGTCTGCTTTGGGAGAAATGCTGCACTGTCTGACAGGACGATGTCCTCAAGAGTATCAACACTATGGCTGCTACTGTGGACAGCAGGGGACAGGAAACCCAGTAGACCAACTGGACCGGTCAGAACACAAAAACACACAAATCTTCAATGGCAAAAATGCTGGAATCAGTTAGGATAAGCAGTTATCAAATGTTTGGGCTCAGTAAGATTTTTAATTTTTTAGAAATTAAATGCTTTAAATTAAAAAAAGAAACAAAACCTTTTATAGAGCAATATATACACTGTGATTATTATGCAAGTGACATATCAGTAGGATTTCAGTACAATAAACATTCAGATTTTAGTTTTTCTAAGAAAGTGTTTGTTTATTTATCCATGTCTTTTTAGATAACTGGTATCAATTTCAGACAAAATAGTTTGCCAGGTACTTAGGTAAATGGAGACCCTACTTAAAGATGTTGTTCCACATTATTAAACAAGTCACAGTTCTCATGCAATATGGGGAGGAAGAAAGATCTTTCTGAAGATGAAAAGCATGAAATGGTGCAATGTTGTGCAAAAGGCATGAAAACAACTAATATTGTGAGAAAACTGAATGCAAATTATTGAACTATCATAAGATTTGTGAGTCATTTACAGCACAGCAGAACTCGGTCAGATAAAGGCTTATTAAGGAAAGTTTCTGTCAAACAAGTTGTATTAAAAGGGCAGCTATAAAAAAGCCACTGTTGAGCAGCAAACAGGTATTTGAAGCTGCTGGTGTCTCTGGAGTCTTGAGAACCTCTCCATACAGGCTGGCAGTTATGTGTAAAATTGTATTTCAGCCACCCCTAACCAAACCTCACAAAGAGAAACGTTTACAAACTCTTTTGTCTGAGATTGATAGTTATCTAAAAAGACATGAATAAATAAACAAACAAACACTTTCTTAGAAAAACTAAAATCGGAATGTTTATTGTACTGAAATTCTACAGATATGTCACTTGCATAATAATTTGAAACACAGTGTATATATATTGCTCTATGTATTTTGGAGATCATAAGAAACACAAAAAAGTCAATTGTATCCAAGCTATTGACTAGCAGTTTATATAAACATGCGCACACACACGTGAATGTTACTGTAATTGTGCAGTTAAATTCAGTGCTAAAGCTCTGTTGTGTCCTGACTGTCCTTGACGTGTCTTTGTGTCAGGTGCTGTTTTCTGCAGCAGTGCTGTTTGGAACAGCTCAGTGTGCTGGGCTGCAGAAAAAACAGAAAACTCAACGCTCAAATCAGCTGCCACAAAGGAAAGCCTCGATGTACGGCATTACACACACGAAAGCATATAATTAAGAATGTTTTCACCAAGGTCAGTTTTGTGTTAATGATTATGTTGTGTATGTGTGGCAGGTTCAGGTGCGAGTGTGTGTGACCGGCTGCACTGCGTCTGCGATCGCTCGACTGCCGAGTGTATGGCGGCTTCACACTTCAACCATTCAGTCACCTCCTCATGTTCCGGGTCCCGCCCACCGTGCCTCCATAAGCCTCATTCTTCAACACAATCATCCAGTCAGGACTCTAGTGAGGAGAGCAATGAAATGACCCCATCACGACCTCAACTGAACACACAAAACCAATCAAACATGCACGTTCAGCCAAATACACCCAAGAACCCCACACACAGCAAACCACAACAGGGCATCAAAGAGGAGGAGGAAGAGGAAGAAGAGGAGGAGCCAGGAAAGGAAAAAGAAGAAGAGGAGGAGGAAGAAAAAGAACAAGAAGAGGAAGAAGAAGAATTGGAGCAGTAGGAGGAGGTGGTTCTATAATTTTTACATTTTCAGGGAGCTCTCAATGATAAAGGAATCGGTAAGAAAAGATGTAATGCACATTTAACAAAAACTTAACTCACTTAGTATGCAGTGGCTACAAAAGATCATCCAAAATCTGCTGCTTCTTCTCTGCTTGTGTTTGATCTGCTGAAATACTGCTAGCAGTTGTATTTTTATTTTTTACTTTTTTTTTAAAAAAAACTTTTTTTTCATATTTTTACATTTCTCATTTTTTTTATCCAATTGTAACTGATGTTTGTTTAATTAAAAATAAAGGCATTTATTGTTTATGTAAAAATTCCATATATAATATGCTGAGGTTACAGAAGACTATTTAATAAGACTTTCTGAATTTCTTTAAACCTATAGAAATGCTGGAGAGGTGGCAAGCGATCTGGGTTCAAGTCCAACTCTAGTAATTTCCCGATCTCATTGCCCTATTATCTGTCTGCTCCAGTATTATTTTATTATTATTTATATATACAGTGTACAGGAAAGTATTCAGACCCCCTTAAATTTTTCACTTTTTGTTATATTGTAGCCATTTGCTAAAATCATTTAAGTTCATTTTTTTCCTCATTAATGTACACACAGCACCCCATATTGACAGAAAAACACAGAATTGTTGACATTTTTGCAGATTTATTAAAAAAGAAAAACTGAAATATCACATGGTCCTAAGTATTCAGACCCTTTGCTCAGTATTTAGTAGAAGCACCCTTTTGATCTAATGCAGCCATGAGTCTTTTTGGGAAAGATGCAACAAGTTTTTTGCACCTGGATTTGGGGATCCTCTGCCATTCCTCCTTGCAGATCCTCTCCAGTTCTGTCAGGTTGGATGGTTAACGTTGGTGGACAGCCATTTTTAGGTTTCTCCAGAGATGCTCAATTGGGTTTAAGTCAGGGCTCTGGCTGGGCCATTCAAGAACTGTCACAGAGTTATTGTGAAGCCACTCCTTCGTTATTTTAGCTGTGTGCTTAGGGTCATTGTCTTGTTGGAAGGTAAACCTTCGGCCCAGTCTGAGGTCCTGAGCACTCTGGAGAAGGTTTTTGTCCAGGATAGCCCTGTACTTGGCCGCATTCATCTTTCCCTCGATTGCAACCAGTCGTCCTGTCCCTGCAGCTGAAAAACACCCCCACAGCATGATGCTGCCACCACCATGCTTCACTGTTGGGACTGTATTGGACAGGGGATGAGCAGTGCCTGGTTGTCTCCACACATACCGCTTAGAATTAAGGCCAAAAAGTTCTATCTTGGTCTCATCAGACCAGAGCATCTTATTTCTCACCATCTTGGAGTCCTTCAGGTGTTTTTTAGCAAACTCCATGCAGGCTTTCATGTGTCTTGCACGAGGAGAGGCTTCCGTCGGGCCACTCTGCCATAAAGCCCCGACTGGTGGAGGGCTGCAGTGATGGTTGACTTTCTACAACTTTTTCCCATCTCCCGACTGCATCTCTGGAGCTCAGCCACAGTCTTTGGGTTCTTCTTTACCTCTCTCACCAAGGCTCTTCTCCCCCGATAGCTCAGTTTGGCCGGACAGCCAGCTCTAGGAAAGGTTCTGGTCGTCCCAAACGTCTTCCATTTAAGGATTATGGAGGCCACTGTGCTCTTAGAAACCTTAAGTGCAGCAGAATTTTTTTGTAACCTTGGCCAGATCTGTGCCTTGCCACAATTCTATCTCTGAGCTCTTCAGGCAGTTCCTTTGACCTCATGATTCTCATTTGCTCTGACATGCACTGTGAGCTGTAAGGTCTTATACAGACAGGTGTGTGGCTTTCCTAATCAAGTCCAATCAGTATAATCAAACACAGCTGGACTCAAATGAAGGTGTAGAACCATCTCAAGGATGATCAGAAGAAATGGACAGCACCTGAGTTAAATATATGAGTGTCACAGCAAAGGGTCTGAATACTTAGGAACATGTGATATTTCGGTTTTTCTTTTTTAATAAATCTGCAAAAATGACCAACAATTCTGTGTTTTTCTGTCAATATGGGGTGCTGTGTGTACATTAATGAGGAAAAAAAAAAGAACTTCAATGATTTTAGCAAATGGCTGCAATATAACAAAGAGTGAAAAATTTAAGGGGTCTGAATACTTTCCGTACCCACTGTACTATTATAGTTTTTATAAAGATGTTTAGAAAAAGCTTTAATATAGTTTTAGTTCTATTTCAGTTAATAATTTTTAGTACTTCAACTGAAACTTATAGTGGGGAAAATAATTATTTGATAGAGACAGAATATCAACCAAAAATCCAGAAAAAAAAACATTATATAAAGGTTATAAATTGATTAGCATTTGATCAAGTGAAGTAAGTATTTGATCCTCTACCAACCAGCAAGAATTCTGCCTCCTACAGATTGTATATGTGCCCCCGTCGAACACGGATTAGTCCCGTCACTTTAAGAAAGTAGGCCTACTCCTAATGTCAGCTTGCTATGTGTATAAAAGACACCTGTCTAAAGAATCTGTATCTTCCATTCAAACCTCTCCACCACCATGGGGAAGACCAAAGAGTTGTCAAAGGACATCAGGGACAACATTGTAGACTTGCACAAAGCTGGAATGGGCTACAAGACCATCAGCAAGCTTGTTGAGAAGGAGACAACTGTTGGTGCGATTATTCGGAAATGAAAGAAATACAAAATAACCATCAATCGCTCTCGGTCTGGAGCTCCATGCAAGATCTCGCCTTATGGGGTAAGGATGATGATGAGAAAGGTGAGGGATCAGCCCAGAACTACACAGGAGGAGCTTGTAAATTTAACTTAAGGCAGTTGGGACAACATTCACCAAGAACACCATTGGTAACACAATACGCCTCAACGGATTGAAATCCTGCAGTGCCCGCAAGGTTCCACTGCTCAAAAAGGCACATGTACAGGCCCGTCTTAAGTTTGCCAATGAACAGCTAAATGATTCAGAGAAGGCTTGGGAGAAAGTGCTGAGGTCAGATGAGACCAAAATTTAGCTCTTTGGCATCAACAACTCGCCGTGTTTGGAGGGAGAGAAATGCTGACTATGACCCCAAGATCACCATTCCTACAGTCAAGCATGGAGTGGAAACATTAAGCTTTGGGGCTGTTTCTCTGCTAAGGGTACAGGACGACTTCGCCACATTGAGGGGGCGATGAACGGGGCCATGTACCATAAAATCTTGGACGAGAACCTCCTTCCTTCAGCCAGAACACTGAAGATGTGTCATGGATTGGTCTTCTAGCATGACAATGACCCAAAACATTCCACCAAGGCAACAAAGGAGTAGCCTAGCCAGTCTCCAGAGCTTAATCCTATAGAAAATCTGTGGAGGGAGCTGAAACTTTGAGTTGAAATGAGTTGCCAAGCAACAACCAAGAAACCTTAAGAATTTAGAGAGGATCTGTAAGGAGGAGTGGACCAAAATCCCTCCTGAGATGTGGTGACCAACTACAAGTAATGTCTTACCTCTGTACTTGCCAACAAGGGTTTCTCCACCAAGTACTAAGTCATGTTTTGCTTGGGGATCAAATACTTATTTCACTCAATGAAATGCAAATCAATTTATAACCTTTATGTGATTTTTCTGGATTTTTTTTTTATCTTCTTTCTCTATCCATTAAAATAAACCTACCATAAAAATTGTAGACCCCTCATTTTTTTTATAAGAGGGCAAACTAACAAAATCAGCAGGGGATCAAATAATTATTTTCCCCACTGTATTCTAGTTATTTCTAATTTTTGTTCAGCTTCAAATAACAAAAATCTCTGTCAAAAAAACAAAACGTCTTGGTGAATCTCATGAAAAATAAAGAAATGTCTGGGTCATATTTCTATGGAGGCTTGGTTCCGCCAGTAAATAAAAAATGTCAATGTCAGAATTGAGAGTTATGTCAGAATTACGAGATATAAACTCACAATTGCGAGAAATAAAGTCAGAATTGTGAGTTTATAACTCGCAATTCTGACTTTATAACACCCAATTGTGACTATATATCATGTAATTTCTGTTATGAAATTGAGAGTCAGAATTGAGAGTTATGTCAGAATTACATATGAAGTCACAATTTGGGTGTTATAAAGTCAGAATTACAAGTTATATGTCTTAATTCTAACATAACTCTCAATTCTGACTTTATCTCACAATTATTAGTTTGTATCTTACGGAAGAGGATTAGGGCCAAGCAATAATAAAAAAAATAAAACCATCTCAAGATTAAAGTTGTTAAATTTTGAGAAAAAAGTCGAAATAAAAATGTTGAGAATAAACTCATTAAATTACGAGAAAAAACTCGTTAAATTTCGAGAAAAAAGTCGAGATAAAATGTTGAGAATAAAGTCATTAAATTACAAGAAAAAAGTCAAATTACAAGAACAAATTCGTTAAATTATGAGAAAAATGACGTTAAATTTCGAGAAAAAAGTTGAGAGAAAATGTTGAGAATAAACTCATTAAATTATGAGAATAAAGTCATTAAATTACGAGAAAAAAGTCATTATAAAAGTCATATTAACGACTTTTTTCTCATAATTTAATTACTTCATTCTCAACATTTTATCTCAACTTTTTTCTCGAAATTTAACGAGTTTTTTCTCGAAATTTAACAACTTTAATCTCGAGATGGTTTTATTTTTTTATTATTGCTTGGCCCTAATCCTCTTCCGTAGTATCTTGCAATTCTGACATTGACAGTTTTTATTCTGAATATAACTCACAATTGCGAGTTTATATCATGCAATTCTGACTGTAAAACGAGAAAAAAAGAATTGTGAGATAAAAAGTCGCAATTCTTTTTTTTATTTTTTATTCAGTGGCGGAAACAAGCTTCCATATATTTCACTAAAAACAGAAATAAAAAAATAAAACCAAATAATTTCATAACGCGAAATAAAACGAAACCTATTTTTTAAGAAGTTAATAGTCTACTGTAATGTAATGTAATGCAAAATATAATTCTCAGTACTGTAATGAGAAATAAATATTTAATTTAAAAGTCCATTTGTTAAGTATAATTGTAAGTATACATAATGGTATATTTTGATGCACTGACAGAAAGACAACAGAAACAGTGAGTATTTAAATATAAAATCTTTATTAAGACTTTAAGATCTCGCACATGAAATCTCATTGCACATTAATGTGGCAGACACTGTCAGACAGCGAACCTGGATATGGCTAAATAACACCGAAGAGATTTCATGATAAATTTTATAATCATTTACTGTAGCAACACTGCAGTGGTTTGTACCATTACACATTTGAAAATCTAGCATGATGCATGTAGACTTACCTATCCTCACACGGAAGACCCATATCGACACATCACCATCAACCCAAAATCTAACTCTTATTCTTAAACTCTTAATCTTACTTCTCTCCCATACAAATGAAAAAAAAAAATTAAAACATTGTTGAGTTACAGATAAAACTAAAGATTAGTTTCAAACAAACCATGTGATAAACACTAAACAAGTACCGTAAAGTTCCACCAAGGATGAAAATAAAACATTATATACTGTAAATTACGCTAAAAATTATATTAGCAATTACAGTAAGACTGATTTCCCTTCGCTGATGTAAAAAAAAAAAAAAAAAACAGCATGCAAAAAAAGACTCATCGTGCCCCTTTGACACACACATCACTAAAGGTGCATTACAGATGATGTGTCGGAAACATCACATTCCTATTTCATTTAACACCAAAAATATATTGCATTAATCTAGAAATTCTTTATGATTTCATATTTCTACAGAAATAATGTGCCTGATTTCATCACAGCATTAAATAGTTTTACACGTATCGTCACAAAGCAACCTCTATTGAAATGCAGCGAGTTACTCGGAGAAATACACAACGGCCAAAGGTCAACTACTGACTATTTCCTGTCCACCAACATTTTGTCACTGAAATCATTCCTTTAACACATCAAACATCCTTGAATAGACTGGACAGATCAGGATCAAGGCAGAAAAGCCACCATCTTGCTGTCATCAACTGATCCTATTGAGCATTTAGAAGAAGCCATCTTGGAAGTTTGACCTTTAAATACTTCAAGACATTCTTTACTTTCTGTGCATACAAATCCCACAATGCAGCGTAGGTCTCTAGTCATAGACAGACCATTGAAACATTTCACAGGCCAAAAATGTGGCAACAGCATCCCATCATCATTAAATCAGCATATAAATGTACCACACCTGCAGAATACACACCTGTGTGCTTACTTGCAGTTCCGTCCACATAAATACATTCACAAAACCAAGACAGGCCAGTCTTATGACAACAAATCCCTCAAACCTACGAAAAGCACCTCAGAATCAGCCAAAATGTCCTAAATGGTCCCGCACAGACACGTTTCTAACGGCTAAATGTAACTGAAATTGATCACAGCTCTCACCACAGGAAGCTCAGATGATGTAAAACATTTCCAGCAAAGTATTTCAGCATCTAACAGTCACAAATAAATTGTCAGAATTCAGAATAACACATTTTTTCAACCAAGGTTGATGAATAAAGTTACCTGAAAAGCAAAAAAAGCATTTCAATGCCTTTGTGGCTCGATATATAAAAACAGCTGGTTGATGAACTCCCAGTTTTTTAGAAACTGTCTTACGTTTGAGTTCAAGAACACTGCAGTATTCCCGCCCTCAAAGAGAATTCGGTTTCTCATTGGCTCAAGATTTAAATGGCGGCCGTGCGTGGCCATTAAGGAAGGGTGTGGGCGGAGCTCTTTGGTGATGAAAAGCAAATGTTTTGGTTTCTCTATACAGTGAAGGCAAAATGGAGAGCATAGTGATCACTAAGAACTCTGGGTGAACAAAAGCCCCTATTAACATCCACAACATTGAAGTTAAAGGCTAATTGTAGATTAATAAAGGCCTAAACACACGGACGTTTGCAGTGAAATGTTGGCTAAGCCATGCAAACAGTACACAAATGACACTCTGCAACTATCAGCAATCATTAAATCTAAAAGTATATATATATTTGTCAAAAATAGGCTATACTACTATACCTGTGTGATAATGTACACTATAATCATATAGGAGAGATTTGAGTGAGCAGAAATCAATTATATGTTCAAATCTCTCTGCTGATGATGGATTCATGTGCTAAAGAAATTAGTTAATGAAAATAAACTAGCAAACTTAGCACTTAAGTTAATGCTAGCAGTTAAGTTCCCTTAATGCAGCCAGAGTGAGTCATTTTCTAAATGACTCCTATGAATCAAAACATAAAAAAGCTGAAGAATCAAGTGTTCAAAAGACTCAGTTTGATTCTTGGAGCTGCCGTTTAGCGAATCAAACTGGAAATCACACACATACGATTCTACAGAGCTGGTGTATGATTGGACAGCTGGTTGTAAAGCTCTGTGTGCGGATTGGAGCAGATTGGAGGCGTGAAGTGCCTGTCCAGTTTGCACCCCATGGACATGAATGTAAGTAATGTTTATAGTGAAAGGTGTCCAATGAAGATGAGTGGCTCAGGTGAGTTAAAGGTCACAGGACCAAACATGTGTGATAAAGGTCAGTGGTCAAAGTTGAGTCTGTGTGATTTAGACAAGGTGAAAAGTCGTGGTTCAGTACACGCAGAGGTCAGGGAACTTCATTTCATAGACTGGCACAGACTGGTACTGGGCGTGGCCTGACGTCACGGTCACAGTGCCCGAGGGACTCGGGGGAGGGCTGATTAGAGATGAACAGACAGAACGACCAATCAAATATCAGTTCACACTGAAAAATATTTGATAAACACTATAACACCTAAATATTCTACCTATGAAAATAACTTTCTCAAACTTACCGAATGGTGAGTTCAAATATCTGAGCCAAGCGATCATGCAGCATGTTGGCCTGAAAACACACAGAGGAAGTTATATGTGTAAAATTATATATATACACATACATAAATGTATTATTGGCCAAAATATTGTTATTGTTCTCAAATAATTAATTATTATCAGTTATCATATCAGCCAAAATGTCCATAGTGGTGCATCCCTAGTTTGGTTTTAAATGTAAACAGGCTGAAAGACACAGTCAAGCTGTACCTTGGACTCGCAGTGGGCGGCAATCTCTTCAAACGGAGCTTTCTGGAATTTTTCCATCACCTGCCGTCTCCTCTCCCTTTCCTGTTCCTCCAGACCAGTGGTATCTGAGAGATGGAGCGATATCAGACATTAACACACATATAAATACACACACTAACAGTGAGAAGATTCTGATCCACACGTACCGATGGCCTTCTTTAGGGTCTCAAACGTGATCTCCTCTGCAAGCTGAGACTACAGGATAAACAAAAATATGGTCTTTAGTCTAATTCTTGAAAATTATGACCAACTCAAGCATGTTTAAATTGTGATAATTTATGTTTTTGTCCAGTGTACCTGATCAGGTAAGCTGTTGGAAAGGATGTCAACTTGGAGAGAAATAGTGTCGACAAAACTCTTCCTACGGGGCAGCCGGTCTTCATCTGTGGGTCAAAAGTCAGTGATATAAATGGTTGAAGCTTTGAGGACTTAAATATTTCCAATCATGCACGGATTCGGCCTGTATTTGTGCTAAACTAAACCCAGTATCCGGCTCTATGATTTATGGGTTTAATTAGCCTCTTATACATAAGGGGAGGTGAATTTCCCTCACTTTTGTCTCACTGACTGCTCATGTTTAATGAATGTTATGTTCAGGCAAAGCAGCATGAAAGTATTATTAAACAGAAGAAAATGCAAATCACTCAAACAAAGCCAGAAATCACAGCAACACAAGTTTCAAAAGAATAATTCATGAGTAAAAGTGAGAGTTTCAAGGGGAGAGTGCTGATGTCACTCCATAAACATCTAATTTTAGAAAACTATATACACTCACATTCCATCAAAAGATTCCTT
Source organism: Megalobrama amblycephala (assembly GCF_018812025.1). NCBI lineage: Eukaryota > Metazoa > Chordata > Actinopteri > Cypriniformes > Xenocyprididae > Megalobrama > Megalobrama amblycephala. The sequence continues at coordinate 12,253,013 of NC_063060.1, read as the reverse complement.
GCATGTTTATTTTTTTTTATCTTCATTATAATTGCATTATATTAAGGATGAACATACATACTTGTATACACTAAATTGCCAAACGTTTTGGGACATGTGCCTTTATATGCACATGAACTTTAATGACATCCCATTCTTAATCCGTAGGGTTTAATATGGAGTTGGCCCACCCTTTGCAGCTATTACAGATTCAACTCTTCTTGGAAGGCTTTCCACAAGGTTTCTTCTAGAAGCGTATTTGTGAGGTCAGGCAGTGATGTTGGCGAGAAAGCCTGGCTCACAGTCTCCGCTCTAATTCATCCCAAAGGTGTTCTGTCGGGTTGAGGTCAGGACTCTGTGCAGGCCAGTCAAGTTCCTCCACACCAAACTCACTCATCCATGTCTTTATGGACATTGCTTTGTGCACTGGTGCGCTGTCATGTTGGAACAGGAAGGGGCCATCCCCAAACTGTTCCCACAAAGTTGGGAGCATGAAATTGTCTAAAATGTCTTGGTATGCTGAAGCATTAGGAGTTCCTTTCACTGGAACTAAGGGGCCAAGCCCAACCCCTGAAAAACAACCCCCCATCCCCCCCCCACCCACACCAAACTTTATACTTGGCACAATGCAGTCAGGCAAGTACCGTTCTCCTGGCAACCGCCAAACCCAGACTCGTCCATCGGATTGCCAGACAGAGTCCAGTGGCGGCGTGCTTTACACCACTGCATCCGGTGATGCACTTGGTGATGTAAGGCTTGGATGCAGCTGCTCGGCCATGGAAACCCATTCCATGAAGCTCTCTACGCACTGTTCTTCAGCTAATCTGAAGTCCACACAAAGTTTGGAGGTCTGAAGATATTGACATTTGATTTTTGATATAATTTAGCAATTATAATATACATATACATATATATGTATAAACTTCTACAATTATATATTATATAAATATAATGTATTAACTTAAATACACATTTAATAATTTAATTAATTTAATAATAATTATTAGCACATACTTTTAGTCTGTTTTTCACACAAATCAGCACTGCAAATGTGAAATAGAAGGAAAAATAGAAGGAATCTTTGACCAGATATTTATGGGTATGATAAACACTCTACTCAAAGGGTTTCTTGAGTGCAGCAGGTCTACTGCAACTGGAAGAAAGTGAGGTCCAAAAAGGTCAATAAAATGTCAAATGATGCTTCATCAGCACTCTCCCTGAGACCCAAGCTACTGAACTGTGAGCTCGAACTGGTGTGTGTCTCTCTTTAACCTACCAGTAACACAGTCCAGACGACAGCAGCATACAGAACACCAAATCAGTTAAAACAGGACTAATTTATCACATGACACATCACACTTATACTTTTGCTCACTGCTGAGTCATTCAACACCACATTCAGGAGCTACTGGAAATCTGTTACGGCTGCTACGGAGGACAGGAGGTCTACATCTGCAGCTGTGGTAAACTGGGGAGAAACTAACTACATATTCTTACTATTCACTTAACCTTCTATCAACACACTGACAGGTGACCTCACTAACTAAATGATAGTACCTCTGGATGCCTGTTTGCATCTGTGCAGAATCTTTCCTACCGTGTACAAGACTACAGTGCACACAGACGGAGAAAAGACAAAAGTGGAAGCAGCAGGTGAATTCACATGTAAAAAGGAAAGACCTTCAGGAGTTAGTACTAGCAGTTAAACTACTATTTCAGAGGTTTAATTGTGAGCATTGCTTTTGCAAGGGACTTATAAGACTTATTAGCAGCACCAGGTTCCTGGTTGGAATACACTACACAACTTTTCAAATCTGAACATATTTTAAAACACCAGGCATCACACACTTGCTCACTTTGTAAATGGTTATAGAGAAAAACTGGGCATTAAAACTAGGGCTGGGCGATATATCGCATGCGATTCTCACGCGCATTTCGTCAGTAAAGCCGGTTCCCTGATTACCGCTAAATCGCCATCACCTGCTTTCAAACGGAGCGCCATTTAACAGACAGAGCCGTAGTTCACTGATAAGCCACGCAATATTACGTTCATATCGCAGATGAATCGCCTTCGATAATGAACGCGATATTTGCGTGGGTTATCAGTGAACTACGGCTCTGTCTGTTAAATGGCGCTTCATTTGAAAGCAGGTGATGGCGATTTAGCGGTAATCAGGGAACCGGCTTTACTGACGAAATGCGCGTGAGAATCGCATGCGTTTGTGAACTTTAGGATCACAAACTAACAGACTTTCAGGTAACATTTCAAACACAACAAACTGAGACGTGACAAAGGGGGGAAAAAAAGTGTTCTAAAACCAGCTCAAAATATCCAACGTGATGGACATTCTCCGACTGGATGGAATCGTGCTGCGTCCGAAAATCGCACGTATAGTAGGTAGTAGGTACTAACGTTACATTCGATTTAAAACGTACATCGAAACTTAAAAAAAAAAAAACTTTCTATATGAATACTTATAGTATTAATGAAATTCTACAATGAAAATGAAAAATACTACATCCGCCATGTTATCATTGTCATGTGACCTATGGTGTCAGTTCCGTTCACAAATCCTCTCCAATGGCCTCATGGGATATCTATCGAATGTGCACTTCAGAATCTCGCCAGAAGTAGTAGGTCATACGGGTACTTTTTACCTATTGTTTTATGAATACAATGAATTCGGACATACTACTCATCTCACATACTGTTTTTTGCCTACTATAAAGTAGGCATATTCAGATGCAACAATAGAGGGTATGCATCGACGTCACTTTCCCGCCGGAATGCGGTCCCTCAGCTGGACTGAGTGGCAAAAGAACCTGCTGTGTGACTGGATTTAATAGGGGAAACTGCGAAAACGCAAGTAAAACAAACGATTACAATAAAGGTTGGGCTCGAAAGTGTTTCTTACAACTTGTCAAATAAACCTAATGCAGCCAGGAGTCGTGTTTCCTGACAATTATATGTGCCTGATTTAGACGCCGGGGAAATACATAAAGCAAATCTGCCTGTGAATATTGTATATAACTACAATATAGGTAGGTTTAAATCCGAGTAATCACTTATATCAGTGTTATATATATATATATATATATATATATATATATATATATATATATATATATATATATATATCGTCATATTGTCCAGCCCTAAAACTTGTATAGTTTTTGTCAGTGTTTATTTAAAAACACCCAATTATGCAGAATATGAGATGGTAAATATTTAATTGATGAGTTGTCAACACAATATATAACAATACAATATATACGGTATGATTTTACCTCAAAATCCAACAATTTGACACAAAATGATAACTGCAAATCCATGTTTCTCTGCCTGGAGTCCAGCTGTTTCATTGAATTGCAATGATCCATTTGCTTTTTTTTTCTGTAGCTTTCGGCAGTCTTTAAATATATACCTCAGGTTTTGTGTCAAAGCTATTTGTACAGTCAATTGCAAAGCGCTTCCGTTTTGTATGTGTTTTGTGTGTTTTTCGAGGCATTCACACTGAAAACCAATGCTGCCGTTCAGTCTTTGTGTCACTCAGCGGGCGTGACCGCAGTCATATCGGTCGACGGTGACGTCACGTGCATACCCTCTATAGTCTGATGCTAAAAATACTTAGTCTGTGCCCATCATACACAACACAGTTTTCTGTTAAATCCGAACTGCCTAAAATCTGCAGTCTGTCTCTGACTTTCAGCATCTAGCCAGAAAACGGCAAATCCGGGCAAAAATCTGGGCAAAAGTCATGTAGTGTATTCCAGCTTTAAGTAAGGTTAAGTGTTTAAAGACAGCATGAAATAGCATTCTCAACCATTTTATTTCATGTGACATTTCTGTTTGAAATGAAATATTCAATGTGAAAAAACAAGACGAGTTAAGTTTACCCACTGCGATTTGATTAGATGGGGAAATGTTATATTAGTAGTTACTAATACATTTATCTTTTATCAAATCCTTTAGTTTGAAACATTAGTTAATATAGGGTTAATTAGCATTTAATTTTGCTTCTTAAAAGGTTAGTCCACCCAAAAATGAAATTTCTGTCATTAATTACTCACTAACCTTTTAATAATTAATAACTGATGAACTTTTCACAGTAATTGAACTGAACTGAATAAACACTGAACTGACTTCAACTGAATAAATACACTATTGTCTTCTTTAGAGCTGCTTTACAGCAGAATTGATCATTATTTTGCTGTTTATTACTGTAAAGCTGCTCTGAAACAGTCTTTATTGTAATAAAGCACTATATAAATAAAGATGACTTGACTTAAGATTTAATATTGGATATGAAATTAAATCAGATAACATCTCCGTTTTGTACAGTACAGAGCAGTGTGTGTTTACCTGTAACCTGGGGTATGTACGGTATCGCCAGTCTCTCTACGTTATATCCAGGTACAGTCAGAGCTTCTGCCAGATCAGCCGTCTGAAAATACAGACCAATGTCGTCCCGGTCCAAAGAGTCTGGGAACCTGATCCACACACACAAACATACAGATACACAAAAGAAAAGATGCCTGGAATCAGTTATGCCAGTATTATTATTTATTATAACAACTAAAATCAATCATTTTAAAGGCTAAAAGTGAATTTAGAGATCACAACATTATAACATACAGCATGAAAAATGGATATTTATTTTGAGATCAGCTAAAGATTACATTTAACAGTGTTATTAAATTATTAGTATTTTTAAAGATTACCTTAGAGTGTAAGATGATGGCAAAGATAATTCATATGTAAAAATAGAGGAATTGAGCTTCATAATTAATTATCCAATATCTGATACCTGATACTGATAACTGATAACTGATACTGATACATTTTTAAAAAATCTCTCATATTGGCTGATTACTATGGAAGCTTGTTTCCGCCATGGAATAGAAAATAAAAAAGGTAATTGCGACTTTTTATCTCACAATTCTGACTTTTTTCTCGCAACTGCAACATAAACTCACAATTCTGAATTTTTTCTCAGAATTGCATGATATATAAAGTTAGAATTGTGAGATATAAACACAGTCTATACTGTGTTTTTTTCTGAGAATTGTGGGTTATAAAGTCAGAATTGTTTAATCATCTTTTTCTCCTCAGAATTGGACTTTATAACTTGCAATTTCCGAGTTTATATCTCACAATTCTGAGAAAAAAGTCAGAATTGTGAGATTAAAAAGTAGCAATTATCTTTTAAATTTTTTATTCCATGGCAGAAACAAGCTTCCATAGATTACTGATGTAGTTCTTATTAAAAACACATTCACACAGAAATACTCACACACACTTCTCTCTAAAAACATGTTCAGGCAGAAGGTACGGAGCATCCAGATTTCTCATCTCAATCACCTGACAGGAAGAAAAGAAGTTACAGGACTGTGTATGTAGAGTGTGTGTGTGCAGTGTGTGCGTGCATTTACCTTGCTGACATGTTGGCAGAAAGGGGGATTTGCAATCATCTGACTGAGGAAGTTTAGGTATGCAGCGACCAATGCCATGATGCCACAGCGAATAAACATGGGCATATTCTCCTCATTGGCCAGGGCCATGTCCTTAAGCCAATCAAACATAGAGATTAGCATAACAAATAGGAAATCTCGGAGTAATTGCTTCTGCAAAGTCGCTTCAGATTCATGCATCTGCTAAATGAATAAGTGCCGGTGAGAATACCTGTAAGGCGATGGACAGGCGTATGAGGTCGATCGCCACCTCTTCATTAGCCAGTTCAATAGTGATTAGAGCCAGAGCTGTGAAGAGCAGCTCAAAGTTCTTCTGCACGTTATCTTCCTCCTTACAGCCCAGATAGATGTGTCTGTATAACTGCTGCCCATGCTGGAGGGAGAAAGAGCAACAGTTTAAAGGCCAAGGTTCGACGTGTGTGTGGCTGTGATGTCTGTGTGCATTTGTATCATACCTTTTTCATGAAAACCACATCCTGTTTGGAGATTTTTTCTCTTTTGAACTTCAGAGCAGCCACATTAGGAATAATCCTGCGTGCGCACACACATACGCATATATATCAAATTGAATAAATGCCTTTACAACATTAAAGGTGCTGTAAGCGATTTATGAGAAACGCTGTTGAAAGTGAATCGGACCGAGCACCACAACACACGTGTAGCCAATCAGCAGTAGGGGGCGTGTCTACTCATGATGGGGGAGGAGAGAGAGTGAGCAAGAGGGAGATTTGAAGAAAGACTGTAGAAAGAGAGATGTCTGAGAGACATTACAAAAGAGAAAAGAAGGGTGATAATCAGGAAAGAACCAAGATATGCTGTTGTTGTAATGTTTGCTATAGTAACAGGACAGTTTTGAGTGTCTTTGTTTGTCTGGAAACTAACAACCAACTTTTGCTTGTATATACTCTTGTGTACTGTATGTTTATATTTTGTTCTTTCTTGTTGTTCGTTCTTCATCTTCGCTTTATTTTTCGCCAAGCATTATTTTGCTTTGCTTCAGCTATGATAAAGAGATATCCACTCTCACATTGCATGTTCTTGCATTTTTGGGGGCGGAGCAATGAAGAGAATTGTGTGTTTGTTTGGGTTTACTTCAAGTATCAATAATGTTTCTCAGAAATCACGTACTGCACTTTTAAATTATTACAGTGTTTAATTAATTTAATCGCAGGCGTTAGCACATTAACATTTGACAGCCCTAGTTTTCACACATTCACTTAAGGGTGTTAACTATGCATCCATACCGGATCCCTCGGAGTTTGGCTCGGTTGTCATGGCGATCGATGATGTTGTGCAGAATCTCCAAGACGAGTTGCCGGAGTTCACTGTCTTCCATCAGAGAGATGGAGCACAATGGCTCCAGAAACGCTGCGGGCAGGCCAGCACAGATTGTTTTACACTTAAACCCCGACGTAACCTACACAAACAAAGAATCCATCAGATATGACCAGCACCACACCATTATAGTACCTATATACACACTAGTAACTTGTAACACATTGTCACACTTCTGGAAATGGCCAGCAGTAGGAGATGGAGAGCAAAAGCTGTTGACATCCAAAATAACAATGGTACGTCTCAACCCCATTTCTTGCCTGTTGCTGGGCAACGGTGCCTGAAAAGTTGCCCTGTCTAAAACCAGCCATAAACCAGACTAAAGACAAAATTGGACATTATAAAAAAAGAAGAAAAAGGACACAAAGCACCACAGGCAGCTGTAATCTGATGTTATGATCCGTGCAGTCTGCTGTCTAGGAACCTTCAGAAACTCCCTTCAGGAGAATGTGGAAGATTTTTACTAACAAACTCAGAGGGAGAATTCTGATGTGATGCCTGATACACATTAGCGAAATGACATTTTTGGGGGGCAAAACCAATGTGGTGAATTCGTGTGACCAACTGAACTCGCTATGAAATTTGCATGGGGAAATTTTTCATCCTCATGCAAAATTCTTAATATCATGGATTCCTATTAAAATGACCGGATTTCACCAGCAAAAATCCGCAGAGCAACGGTAAAGCAACAGCACTTTTAGTTTCCCTTCATCATTACTACCTTACACACATGTTGGGTTTTCATGTTTTATGGGGACTTTCCATAGACATAGTGATTTTTATACTGTACAAACTATATATTCTATCCTCTAACCCTAAACATAACCCTCACAGATAACTTTCTGCATTTTTACATTTCCAAAACATCATTTAATATGTTTTACAAGCTGCTTTGCTCATGGGGACCAAAATTGTCCCCACAAGGTCAAAGATTTCTGGTATTACTATCCTTGTGGGGGCATTTTTTCCCCATAACATAGGGTTTACCAGGACCACACACACATACATACATACAGTATATATATAAAGAATAGAGGTTTACCATAATGAGAGAACTTAACAGCATCATCTGGATTCTCTTGGTGCCCTGATGCCTGAGAAAGAAAGAGAAGAGAATTCAAAATCTTGAATATGAATAGACTTCACTTTCTTTTTTTCTGTTTTTACATAAACAATAGCTGGATCCATATTTGCATACTATACACCCATTACAGTATGCAAGACTGGAATTAGTCTGTCTCAAATCACAGTACACTGGAAAAAAATTATGTCAATGATGCCCCGATGACGTGCTATATCCGATGGAATGTTGAAATTAGTGCATCTGTGCATGTTTTTCATAAAAATATTACCTGCATACAAGAGTACTGGTTTGAAATACTTCTCTGAGATTGTATCAAGATGAAATTTGGTGATGTTGTAGAATGTCGAAAAACTTCCACACTTGCCCATTTCATATACTACCACTCAAAATTTTGGGGTCAGTAAGATATTTTTGAAAGAAGTCTCTTATGCTCACTAAGGCTGCATTTATTTGATCAAAAATATGGTAAAACAATAATATTGTGAAATATTATTACAATTTAAAATGACTGTTTTTATATTTTAATACATTTTTAAAATAACGTAAAGCTGAAATTTACTCCAATCTTCAGTGTCACATGATCCTTCAGAAAGCATTCTAATATGCTGATTTGCTGCTCAAGAAACATTTCTTATTACTGTCAATTTTGAAAGTTGTGCTGCTTAATATTTTTGTGGAAACCGTGATACATTTTTGTTTCAGGATTCTTTGATGAATAGAAAGTTCAAAAGAACAGCATTTTTTTAAATAAATATAAGTCTTCACTCTCTCAATTGATCAATTAAATGCATCCTTTCTGAATAAAAGTTGTATTTCTTTCAAAAAAAAAAATTAAATAAAAAATCCCCAAACCTTGAACTGTAGTGCAGGTAAACCTACGTAGTACATATTTCAGCAATGCCAGCACACAATACATACTTTTTGAAATATGCAACTTAGGGAAGAAAATACAAATAAAGAGCAAAATAGCATAAAAGTATATGTAAAAATACAAACATTTCATTAGTTGGTAGCAACAGCAATATAAGTGACATTGGATGAATATCAATATCAGTTTCAAGACCACAGCAAAGTCTGAACATACTCATTAACTAATTCAAATACTAATTAAAAAATAATTAAAATGATTAAATATTATAAATAACTATTAACATATTATTAAATTAGACAAATAAACTATTGCATATACACTTCAAAATGATTTCTCAATTATTTAAACATTATCAAAGTCCTTTTAAGGAATATCTCTTTGAATGGGGAAACATCAAATTCTCCAAAGCTATTCACCAAGCTTACAATTAAATTTCATATTTTAAATCACCAATGAAATCTGACAGCAACTGTCTCAGAAATTTTGTTTTTAAAGGTGCCATCGAACGTTTTTTTACAAGATGTAATATAAGTCTAAGGTGTCCCCTGAATGTGCCTGTGAAGTTTCAGCTCAAAATACCCCATAGATTTTTTTAAATAATTTTTTTAACTGCCTATTTTGGGGCATCATTAACTATGCACCGATTCAGGGGCTGCTGGCCCTTTAAATCTCGTGCTCCCTGCCCATCGAGCTCGCGACTCTATAATACAGTGCATTTACAATGTTCACACAGCTAATATAACCCTCAAATGGATCTTTACAAGATGTTCATCATGTATGCTGCATGCATGCTTCGGGTCATGTGAGTATAGTATTTATTTGGGTGTTTATATTTGATTCTGAACGAGTTTGATAGTACTCCGTGGCTAACGGGCTAACATTACACACTGTTGGAGAGATTTATAAAGAATGAAGTTGTGTTTATGAATTATACAGACTGCAAGTGTTTAAAAAATGAAAATAGCGACGGCTCTTGTCTCCGTGAATACAGTAAGAAACGATGGTAACTTTAGCCGACAGTAGCCTACATTAGCAAATTTACAAATATCACTAAAATTATCATGATATCATGGATCATGTCAGTCGGTGTTATGTTGAGATTCGCCTGTTCTTCGGAGGTCTTTTAAACAAATGAGATTTATATAAGAAGGAGGAAACAATGGAGTTTGAAACTCAGTGTATGTCTTTTCCATGTACTGAACTCTTGTTATTCACCTATGCCAAGGTAAATTCAATTTTTAATTCTAGGGCACCTTTAAACGCTCAAATCATGACAAAAAAAAAATTCTAACGGCAGCTGCAGCGACCAACAGGCGATTGGCTATTTTATTTAGAAGGCGGGATTTATTCCGCGTTACACTTTCTCCCATTCATAGTAATAGTCTTTGTATATCTAAAGTCTTTGACATTACTTGAAGTTATTCAAGACATCCCTAATTGCAATAATGACAAATGTAGTCACACCATCCTACCCGATCTTGACGGTGTCCAGCGTGTGGCACGGCGTGCCGTAAACAGGCACTTTCCCCATAATGAACATCATCACTTCTGCTCTCTGATAATCAGGAAGATTTCCTCCAAAGAAACCTAGACACACACATGAATCCATTTTATTGAATTTGTTCAGTGTTCGGACATCACAAAAGGTCAGATCTTATTGAGCACATGAAGCTGTCACCGATTGTTTGGATGATGGCATTCTGGACGATCCGCTCCTCGCTCTCTTTGGTGCGGGTGGAGGAAAGGCTGCTCGCGGAGTTCCTGCGGGAACCGTCGCCCAGCTCAAAATCAACACTCATACGCAGATGCTTCAGCAGGGTGTTAAACACCTCCAGGACTGTGGGACCTGAGAATACACACACAGTGACAGCACAAAAGTAATTATGCAGAATTATGCTGATTTTCCTTCAAAATAAGTGCAGACCATGCTCAAAAATATCACAGATTCTGCCTGCGCCTACTTAATAAGCACTATATGATATTAAAAACCAAAAAACATCACAGCATGTGACTCAGACTAGACACAGAAACTAAAAAGCACTGCTAGGGGGCACTGCAGTTACTCTACACAGCAAACCCATAAAACCTTCAGCCACTCATCAAATACACATCCTTAAATAATCACTACCACATGACAGGACCCTAAACAGTTAACTAATTCACCATGCACATGCCCAATTTAATGACTGCCTGAAGGTTTTGATTGGGTGACAGCCGTGTTTGTTAACATACCCAACCACAGATTGGGCGGTGAAGAGATGGGACTGAGAAACGTGTAAGCATTGTTTTGGTTAGGAGCAATATAACCTGTGAGAGAAAACAGATTTCAGGAAGGAGAGACAGAATAAAGAAAAAGACAATGAGGAATGAACATCGGGAGAGATGATGAGATGAAAAGGGACAATGTGAGCAGAAGTTTAATATTTTTGGCATCTGTTTGTAGCTGTAGTGACTGACACATAAGCAAAAAAAAAAAAAACAGAATAACAAAATAATCCTCTGAATAATGATAATAATCAGAATAAATCAATGACAGGTAGTTTTACATTCAAAAGTTTGGGGTAAGTAAGATTTTTTTTTTTTTTTTTAATGAATACTGTTATTGAGCAAGAACACGTTACATTTATCAAAAGTGCCTAAAGACATTTTAATTATAATACCAAAAAAATAAATAATTTCAAATAATATGCTGTTCTTATCACAGTTTTCACAAAAACATGAAGCAGCACAACTGTTTTTTTTTAAAACTTAGATAATAGTAAAAAACCTGCAAACCAGCATATTAGAATGATTTCTGAAGACTGGAGTAATAACATCACAAGAATAAATTACATTTAAAAATATATAAAAAAAAATAAAAAACAAAATAGTTTATTTATATCATAATAATATTTCACAATATTGCAGTTTTGATCAAATAAAGATAGCTTTGGTGAACATTAAAGACTTCTTTTAAAAACATTGAAAAATCTAACCAACCCTAAACAGTTGAATGTTAGTGTAAATGTAACAAATGTAAAAGAAATGTTTTACATTTTCTGAATATAAAACTCCAAGATGTTATAGAATGATTACTTACTATTTATTTGTGTATTTTTTAGCTGTTTTAAGTTATTGCTCAGACTAATTCATCTCTCCTCAAAAAGGCACACAATTTGCGTTATTTACGTCCGTAGCACAAACCACACAAGATGGGTTACACGTGCCAAAGTTTAATTCTTATGTTTAATAGTTTGTAAACCAAACACAAAGTATGAGCAATAATCACAATGCCTGTCTTAGGGTACGTTTACACGACAATGATACTAAAAACAGAAAAGTTTTTTCCTTTGCCTTTTTCGTGTACAGATGACACCATTGTCAAAATGATCCCCGTTCACACGAATTCGCGGAAATGACTAAAAACGCTGTATTATGCATGTCAGGCCAGTAGGTGGCAATGTCAATTTGTAAAGAAACACTACGCGCCTATACACTGAACACATAATAAGCATGACGTCACCTCTTTCACAAATTTGCGTTTTTGTAGTTTACATGGAGACGAAAACAGTATTGTTTTCAAAAACTTTGCAATTTCAGGCCCCCAAAACACCATTCTCATGTAAATGAATGGCCAAAACACATAAAAAGTTTTACGTTTTTAGTTGAAAACAGTGTTTTCCCTTAGATGCTTAGTACTCAGTCTTACCGATGGAGCCCTTGGCTGCTATGGCAACCGTCTCCAGCAGCACCTGAACGATACCTGCCCTCACACGTGGGGTGTTTTTACTGTGGGTGTCAAGGTGGGACAACACTTGCTGGATCACGTGGTGAGAATGCTGGGCCTGAAACACACACACACACACACACTTCATAAAACATGCTGTAGAATTGAATTGAATTTACTCTTCATTATTATTAAAAGCTGCAACGGTCACACAGGATTAACACAAAGAGATGAAGTGAGAATCTGTTCACTTTACCTGTATTGAGTACATGATTATCCTGAAACAGGAAACAGCAAAATCGTTTGGGTCCCACAGGCGATGGTTGTCTAAATGCCTGTAGGAAAACAATGCTGTGTATTACAGTATGGCCTCTTAGTACTTATATGACAACATATTTACCTATGTAGTCATGCATCCCTTTTCCCTGTGTTCATCAAATATTTAGGATAATATGATAATGCTTTCAGCTGCCAATTCTGTTGAAGTTGGCTCAGTTCTGTCAAGCAAATTTGCCACATTTAATCCTTTGCTAAACCTTGCCTTAAAAATGTTTTTATTTATGCAACATTACTGAAATTATCCAAAAATATGGAGAAAAGTTGTTTTTTATAGTAGTAACACAAGGTACCCAGAGATAAAACAAGTGGTATTTTTTGTCTCCTTTTCCAAAACTTTTAATGCATCTCCCAAAAGGGGAACAAAAATCCAGTTTTTTTTCCTCTGCTGCATTTAGATTAATCATTGTCACCCCTAAATTTAGATTCGGTCTGTAGTTTTTAATCATGCTGCTGTGTAATTGGGCAATTTCTTTAAAGAAATACAGCAGATAAAAAGCTCTGCAATGTCCCAATTTATTCCAGTCCATTTAAGAATAATATCCAAACAGCTTTTACCACTTTTTCACAACGTTCTTTTTTTGTCCATACATTGGAAAACATAGGTCACCAAAACTGTTTGGTTACCAGCATTCTTCAAAATATCTTCTTTTATATGTTGCCAAAGAAAAAGGTTATACGAGTTTGGAAATCAAATTCAATCAATAACATAGTTTGAGTCTTTAAAGTCACCATGAAATCAAAATTGACAATTCCCATTTTTATGGAATATTGCGGTGTAAAGTAAGCAACACTCTGTCTAGAGCGAACATTAGCGTCTCGCTTACTATAAACCGAGTATCTGCACCGCTCACATTTTTTGGTACTCTGCATTCCCGGTGTTATGCCGAATTATTTGACCCTAGTAGGCACTATATTGAGTTAATCTGACCAACTCCTAATCCCAATCCTAATCATACCGTTACTACAGCGCCTACTAGTCACATAATTCTGTGGGTCACAAAATTCGGCACTACACTAGTTAAATGCAGCCAATGCACCACTAAAATGCAGCCAATGTGTTTACTGGCACTCGCTCACAGATTCTAGCAATAGCAAACCACAAAAATCCAATCAACTACCGATAAACAAAATCAAGTCACGCTCTACATTTTTCTTGTTCGGGAAGCTGTTTCACTAAGATAATACAGGGGTTGGACAATGAAACTGAAACACCTGGTTTTATGGCACATTTGCACTGCGTGGAACGACTCGGCTTGGCTCGGTTTGGTACGGCTCGCTTACTTTCGGTTTGCTTTTCCACTGCAGTTTATTACCGCTTCAAAGTGGGTGGGATTATAGACTGATCGTTATAGTAGCGCCACCTCTGCTGCCGTGGATCTGCTCCTAAGCTACTAACAAGTCTGCACTCTGTCTACTGACCACGATACAGCCATTTCTTTTTTCAAAATGCGTCGACGGTTGTTTAAAGCAAGTCGTTTAAAAAAAGTTGAGTGAACAAATGATACTGCAGTGGCGGTTGCTGACTATTTAAATCTAAGGGGTTTGGTGTCTCATGTTTCAAATCCAATGACGCTGGTAGTGACGACTCTCTCTAACCACTCAGTGATTTGCAGTGTCTACACGTCACATTTAGTATCGGTGCGGCATGCTTGGAACCTCAACCATGGTGGTACTATTTAAGCAAGCCGTACCGTGGAAAAGCGCCAAAAAGTGAGCTGTATCAAGCCTTACTGAACCGTACCATGCAGTGGAAAAGCGCCAACAGACAACAATAATTTATTAGTATGGTGTAGAGCCTTCTTTTGCAGCCAATACAGAATGAGTTTGTCTTGGGAATGACTGATACAAATCAGTGGCTAGAGGGATTTTGTTCTTCCAGAACAGTTTACTACGTGATGCTGGTGGAGGAAAACGTTTTCTGATTTGCTTCTTCAAAATATAAAAAAAATATTTGAATCTGGTGACAGTGCAAGCCATGGAAGATGTTCAACTTCATTTTCTTGTACATCGAACCATTCTGTCACAAGTCTTACTGTGTGTATTGGTACATTATCATTCTGATAAACGGCACGTCCTTCAGGGTACAATGTTTGAAGCTTTAGCTGCACATGGTCCTCCAGAATGGTCCTTGACAGCCCATCAAGCACAGTAGGGAAAAGCCATGATATTGCAGCCCAAACCCCTGTTCTTCACTCTGGGCAGCAACAGACCAGTGTTAAGGGAAGGCGTAGAACATACGGCGTAAGCGTTTTGAAGAATACAGAAAGCACGTGCAAGGCGATAATTTGTGTTTATAAAGAATATACAGTTGTATTTTATTTGAAAATGACTGATCATTTCGCTAGATAAGACCCTTATTCCTCGTCTGGTATCGATTAAAGCCCTTTGTAGCTGCACTGAAACTGTAATTTTGACCTTCAACCATATGGAGGCCATTGAAGTCCATTATAAGGAGAATAATCCTGGAACGTTTTCATCAAAAACCTCAATTTCTTTTCGACTGACGAAAGAAAGACATGAACATCTTGGATGACATGGGGGTGAGTAAATTATCAGGAAAATTTTATTTAAAAGTGGTCTAATCCTTTAAGCCTCTTTTGGGCTTCTCCACACCGTAACACCCATGGATGTGGAAAAGACAGTGAAGGAGGACTCATCAGAGAACAATACATGTTTCACATTATCCACAGCCCAAGATCTGCACTGTTGGCACCAATGAAACTGACATCTGGCATTGGCACAAGTGACCAAAGGTTTGGCTATAGCAGTTTGACATCCCTTCCACAGCTTCCTCTTGCTTCAACAATTACTCATGTTGGATGTGGCTCATCCTACGTGTTGGTATTACCCTGGAAACCATAGCACTCGATACATCACAAAGACTTGCTGCCCTGGTCACAGATGAGCCAGCGAGACTCGCACCAACAATTTGTCCACTTTTGAACTCTAATAAGTCTCCCATTATGTTGTGAGGATTGAAATATTTCTGCTCTTACTGATGGAATGTAAAATCAGAGAAGATTCGCCACCAGACTGAAACCTTCAACACTATACTGGCCAGTGTTTCGGTTTCATTGTCCAACCCCTGTGTCACAATAGGGAAGAAAAGACTATCGCAACTACTGTTTCATGCCGAATTTAAAGGCTCATGCGCAAGGCCACAGACAACTACGTTTAATACAGGTGTTTGGAGTTGATTCTAGCACCGGTGTCTGTCACATCGAGCACGGTGGCTTCACTCAACAGAAGCTGCGATGCGGAAAACTTGAGCATTCCTGCACTGCAACACAAATCCTGTTTCCACACCTCTATCTCTCCTCTTTTCCGCAGTCTGATCTAACTCAAAAACCTCTATGCCACCATCCTCTCCCTTCCTGCTGTCGCCATGGTAACGTCAATCTGATCTCACCCCCCATCCGATGCGGGCTATTTTTAGAACGCCTGAAATCCCCCTCCACCCAAAAAAAGCTCTCGCTGTCTGTCTCCGCGAACACCAGCTTTATGTGTTATCAGAGGTACAGATATCTGCCCTGGAGCTCAACGTTCCCTCAAAACCTCACACAAGTTTAATAAATACAGAGCACACAGCGAACAGCTTAATCAGGAGAGAGTTAGAAAAAGAGCGAGACATGAGAGAAGGAGAGATGTGATGGAGAAGGTGAGGAAGCGTGATAGAGAAAGAGACGTGCTCGAGAGCCCCTCGGCGCTTTGATATTCTCTTTATACAGACATCTCACTCAGTGCTAATTGGCCAATGACTGAGATGAGCCAAAACGGTCTTATTAATGAGCCCTGAGAGTGTCTGCACATACGCCATACACACACACTGCATACGACTGCATGTGTTTGAATTGTGTGCTAATAAGCTACAGATGGAGATCAGGTCAGAGCAGTCAAACCGAGAGCTGCTCATTTACACACGATGGCAAAGTCAAAGCAGCTCATCTTCAGCTCTGAATCTAAAGTTTCACCTTCAGCCTCCATTAAACTCATCGACAGACATACACATATACAGACCTATAGTAGAGGATTTATTCTTACAGCACAGAAATGCTAATATTTTTGTAAAGCTAAGGTTTTTATTAATGCATGCTCCAATTTGATTGGACAATAGAGTTTCAGTTTCCACAAAAAAAAAAATTGATAATAATAAAAGTTTCTTGAGCAGCAAATCGAGATATTAGAATGATTTCTGAAGGATCATGTGATGCTGAAGACTGGAGTAATGATGCTGAAATTTAATTTTGCCATCAGAGGAATAAATTAAATTTGAAAATATATTAAAATAGAAAACCATACTGGATGCCCGTGATCTTCGGGCCCTTAGACGGCACTGCATCACATATAGGAATGCTACTGTGATGGAAATCACAACATGGGCTCAGGAATACTTCCAGAATACTTGTCGGTGAACACAATCCACTGTGCCATTCGCCGTTGCCGGCTAAAATTCTATAGGTAAAAAAAGAAGCCATATCTAAACATGATCCAGAAGCGCAGACGTTTTCTCTGGGCCAAGGCTCATTTAAAATGGACTGTAGCAAAGTGGAAAACTGTTCTGTGGTCAGACGAATCAAAATTTGAAGTTCTTTTCGGAAAACTCGGACGCCATGTCATCCGGACTAAAGAGGACAAGGACAACCCAAAGTTGTTATCAGCGCTCAGTTCAGAAGCCTGCATCTCTGATGGTATGGGGTTGCATGAGTGTGTGTGGCATGGGCAGCTTACACATCTGGAAAGGCACCATCAATGTTGAAAGGTATATCAAAGTTCTAGAAGAACATATGCTCCCATCCAGACGTCGTCTCTTTCAGGGAACACCTTGCATTTTCCAACATGACAATGCCAGACCACATACTGCATCAATTACAACATCATGGCTGCGTAGAAGGAGGATCCGGGTACTGAAATGGCCAGCCTGCAGTCTAGATCTTTCACCCATAGAAAACATTTGGCGCATCATAAAGAGGAAGATGCGACAAAGAAAACCTAAGACAGTTGAGCAACTAGAAGCCTGTATTAGACAAGAATGGGACAACATTCCTATTCCTAAACTTGAGCAACTTGTCTCCTCAGTCCCCAGACGTTTGCAGACTGTTATAAAAATAAGAGGGGATGCCACACAGTGGTAAAACATGGCTTTGTCCCAACTTTTTTGAGATGTGTTGATGCCATGAAATTTAAAATCAACTTATTTTTCCCTTAAAATGATACATTTTCTCAGTTTAAACATTTGATATGTCATCTATGTTGTATTCTGAATAAAATATTGAAATTTGAAACTTCCACATCATTGCATTCTGTTTTTATTCACAATTTGTATAGTGTCCCAACTTTTTTGGAATCGGGTTTGTATATAATAATTCTAATAAACACATTTTTTCAAATATAAACAGTGTGTTTCAATACTTAAATCACATTTCAGTGCATTATAAAAACTGGTTTTAATGCGTCAAGCTCTGCATCATAATGAAATAGTCATCATTAGACCATTCCCTCGCTTATAAAATGACCTGGAAATGACTTTAATGTTCCTCTAGACTTGCCTGGATGTGAGCTGCATGAAACAGGGGAACATTAGTGCTAATGGAGGAAAAAAAAAAGCTCTAATATGATGAGATATTCAAGTAATAAGCCACAAGAGGACATGCTACAGAGATCTTACTATAGTTAAGAGTTAAGCATGATACGAAAGAGTTATGAATTTGACTGATGTGCATTCACAAAATAGCTGAGAATTCAGCTACATGTTTCTTTTGATGAACAGATCTCTTATTTTATAATATATAGTTGTACTTCAATATTTAATACTGTTAAACTAATTCAAATACTGCATACTGCATTCATTGTGTACTGTCTACTTATGTAATACACACTAAAAGAAAGGGGGTTTTGCTGCTTGTCCAATTTAATTAAAATGAACAGATACATTTTTTGCACATTTTATCATGCATGTAATTAATTTAAATTTGTAAAATGAAAGTTTGCTTAACCTATTTGCATTGAGATGAACAATTTTCACTGCCATAAGGGGGTGTACAGAAATCTAGATCCAGACTGACGCGGACACACTGGAAAATGATGCGTGCATTTTTAATCTAACATCATCCGTCCATGTAGTTTATTTAATTAAGTACTCTGATAAATTAAAATATGGTTATTTCCTTAATTATTTTTGTAAGGAAGGAAAAAAATCAATAGCTAATATTTGGAGCTCAGTGAATTCAAGCGTGGTACCGTGATAGGTTGCCACCTGTGCAATAAGTCCATTCGAGAAATTTCCTCACTACTAAATATTCCACGGTCAACTGTTAGTGGTAACATAACAAAGTGGAAGCAATTGGGAACAACAGCAACTCAGCCATGAAGTGGTAGGCCACGTAAAATCACAGAGCGGGTCAGCGCATGCTGAGGCGCACAGTGCGCAGAAGTCGCCAACTTTCTGCAGAGTCAATAGCTACAGACCTCCAAACTTCGTGTGGGCTTCAGATTAGCTCAAGAACAGAGAGTGCGTAGAGAGCTTCATGGAATGGGTTTCAAAGCTTCCAAAGCGTCGGATGCAGTGGTGTAAATCACGCCACCACTGAACTCTAGAGCAGTGGAGACCTGCTCTCTGGAGTGACAAATCATGCTTCTCTGTCTGGAAATCCGATGGACGAGTCTGAGTTTGGCGGTTGCCAGGAGAACGGTACTTGCCTGACTGCATTGTGCCAAGTGTAAAGTTTGGTGGAGGGGGGGTTATGGTGTGGGGTTGTTTTTCAGGGGTTGGGCTTGGCCCCTTAGTTCCAGTGAAAGGAACTCTTAATGCTTCAGCATACCAAGACAATTTGGACAATTTCATGCTCCTAACTTGGAGGGAACAGTTTGGGGATGGCCCCTTCCTGTTCCAACATGACTGTGCACCAGTGCACAAAGCAAGGTCCATAAAGACATGGATGAACGAGTTTGGTGTGGAGGAACTTGACTGGCCTGCACAGAGTCCAGACCTCAACCCGATAGAACACCTTTGGGATGAATTAGAGCGGAGACTGCGAGCAAGGCCTTCTCACAAAACATCAGTGCCTGACCTCACAAATGCGCTTCTAGAAGAATGGTCAAAAATTCCCATAAACAAGCTCCTAAACCTTGTGGAAAGCCTTCCAAGAAGAGTTGAAGCTGTTATAGCTGCAAAGGGTGGGCCAACTCCATATTAAACCCTACGGATTAAGAATGGGATGTCATTAAAGATCATTTGCACGTAAAGGCAGGTGTCCCAAAACTTTTGTCAATATAGTGTATATATACATATATATTGTTCTTCAATATTTAATGTATGTTTTAATTTAACCTTTAATATTACCAACTGATTATAGTAATGTACCAACTTTAGTTTACAGCATTAGTTGAGATTTTTTTTCCTTGAGAAAATTTGCCAAGTACTGTACTTAATATGAATCGAATCTATGAATCTAACCCTAACCCTTAATATGACAGAAATTAATTGAATAAGAATCGAATCACAAGCTTGTGAATTGAAATCAAATACATTTTTTTTATTTATAATTAATTTAATTGTTTTTGTTTCATTAAATTATTATTATTTTTTTTTTGCATTAAACTGTAATTGAATAAATAATGCTGTCACACTGCAGATTAGATCTCAACTGTCTCAATGAAATTATGAAATACTTGAAATGTTGCACTGATTCTGAGTATGTGAAATCAGGGAAAGCCCATATGAATGGCAATATCAAATATCGATATGACAGGAAAGTCACTAGGAATCAGTGTGCAAACAGAGACACATATTTGCATCTATATACATAACCCATTTAACACATAAATCAAGCCCAGAACAGCTGGATTCAGATCACAACAATTCCTTTAACACAAAACAGAGCCATCTGGGCACTGCTTGCATTTTCTGCATGATGTTTGTGTTGAGACCAGAATGAATGAATCCCATCATGCCCACAGCGTGAGAGGAAGCAGACGAGCAGCTGACAGCAGCATCGGCGTCTGGACACCTGAGCTCGGAGGCTAACACCGCGCAGCGTGCTTGTCTGAAAACATCTGCGTGTCTCTGTGTGTCTCAAAGTGCTCTGGCACCCTTTGCATACGAGTATGCGATGCATATTTGAGACTAGGGTTCACTGAGCTCATAACACCTGATTCATTTTGAAAATGTTATCATTGTCTTGCATGCTTTCAATTTTCTCTTGCAATCCCTGCTCACGGACAACCCTGAAAAGCGATTAATGGAAACTGACATGCTTGAAAAGCTGAAACGGCCACACATATTTTAGCCTGTGCGCTTGTGTGTGTGTGTTACAGGGATGCAAGGAATATCACAGACTTAAAATGGTATAATACCAATATTTCGCAAAGTAATGTGAATAATAAAAGCTTACGTTTATATGCATGATTTTAGAAAGTATTCAATGCATTGATTATGGAATTTAATATTCAGAACAACAATAAAACCTAATGTGTTAGGGGGGCATGTAAAAGCTTCAGTGTTCAGTGTGTGAGACCGTTGTGGAGGAGATGACGTGATCTTAAATATGTTTCCAAAGCACAAAAAGTGTGTTAGCAGCAGATCCTTTAAGTCCTGTAAGTTGTGAGGTGGGGCCTCCATGGATCGGATTTGTTTGTTCAGCACATTCCCCAGATGCTTACTTGAATTTGGAGGCCAAGTCATGCCCATTTTTGGTGCTTTTGGTGGTAGACAGGGGTCAGTATGGGCATCCTGACTGGTCTGCGGCTTTGCAGCCCCATACGCAACAAACTGCGATGCACTGTGTATTCTGACACCTTACTATCAGAACCAACATTAACTTCTTCCTTCCTTAGACCTTTTGATAGATACTGACCACTGCAGATCGGGAACACCCCACAAGAGCTGCAGTTTTGGAGATGCTCTGAGCCAGTCGTCTAGCCATCACAATTTGGCCCTTGTCAAACTCACTCAAATCCTTACACTTGCCCATTTTTCCTGCTTCAAACACATCAACTTTGAGGACAAAATGTTCACTTGCTGCCTAATATATCCCACCCACTAACAGGTGCCATGATAAAGAGCTAATCAGTGTTATTCACTTTACCTGTCAGTAGTCATAATGTTATGCCTGATCGGTGTATATATACTGTATTGTAGAGCTCCATGTCTCTGGATAAATTGAAAATTAAATTTTTTTTTTTTTTTTTTTTTTTAAATAGAGATCACAATTCTCCCATGATTCTGAATAGACAACTAAACAATAAAATGTAATTTACCAGAGGTTATGACAACACGTTAATTGCTGCAGTGTACTTAAACATATTTAATTCATTTGAATTAACTTTTTTTTTATTGGTCTGAATTAATGATTCAATGACTCTCACTCATAAAGACTTCATTTGACTCATTACTGGATGAATTGGCGTTTCTTTTTAACAAAATCTATACTAAATCTATACTAAATCCAAGCCTATTAAAGTGAATCCCATGATATATGGGATTCCCATAGCAACAAAAAAAGAAAGTTATAAAAATCATCTTGCAACTGCACTAGCAATGTCAAAATAGCTCCTGGGCTAGAAGTGTGCTGTTAAAAATTAGGGCAAATTGTTAATTCATGGTACCCTGCTCACAATGTGATGTTACCACAGCAACAAGCCCAGTGATAAAACAACCTCAACAAGCTTGTTAATTTTACTGTAATGAGCGAATAATGACTGAACCACTGATGTTGCCATAGGTACAATTCAAACAATAGTCCTGGATAATGGTGCCTATAGCACATTGTAGCCTTGGCAATGGTACTTACACCAGTACGGGGCGCACTGCATTGTTCATGTTGCCGTAAGCAGCGCGACCCAGCAATTCTCGAAAGCAACTCTCCGCCAATGAAGCCGGATTTTCCTCTCCAGCCCTGAAAGAGAGAGAGTGAGAGAGAGAGATTCATATAAGAGCACATGTACTAAACTCTGTCATTTACAATGTGTGGTTTACGCTCTGCATTCTGATGTCAAATACACAAGTGCATTAAATGATGCATTAAAGACCTGTGAGGAGGAAACCCAGCCACCTCTCTCTCCCACACACACACACACACTCTCTTTGTCCCTTCAGCTCACCGGCAGCCCATGGAAAGCAATTAACAGAATCTGACGACCTTGAAAAGCTGAAAACCACACAACTCTGCATACACATTAGTTGTGTCTATGTGTTTTCTGGAGCCAATAATAGTCACACATCCAACCTAATCAGAGTGCTGTATATTAAAGCAACAGCAAACAGTGCCTATGCTTTTTAAAGGAATATAAGCATACTGCTTACTTCACAGTATATACTGTAGATGTCCTGCTATTTTTTCCAATAGTTTATAAAATAGCATGTAACAAATATTTTAAACGGAGTTGTGCTGCAAAATAAAATTATTATTTTTCTTAGGCTACGTCTACATTAATCCGGATACATTTGAAAATAGCGTTTTCGTTTCAAAAAGATCTCTGTCCACACTAGCCTTTTCCAAAAGTTTCTCATCCACACTGAAATGTCTCAAAAAGCTAAATTCACCTTACTCTGCATGCGTAAAACCTAATAAAAGCTCACTGAGATGATAGATGGAACAGACATAATAAAGTTCTCATGCTATTCTTCTGGCAGGATTGTTTTATTTAGCAAAATATCTCACCATTCACTGTGAGTGGACAGATCACACTCATTCACCATATGTTGGGTCTAAAATGCAACTGCTCTCATGTTTTGCTGCAATTTCTGTTATCTTTGCAGGACTGCGATATGAAGAGTGTACAAAGTAACATATCTTTAGAAACAGTGTGAAAGTGAATGGCACAGGCACAATACCAATACAAATATAACACATCTATCGATACAATGTGTGTCACATGAAAACATGCGTCATCAATTTCAAATACCTCTGTTTTTTACAGTCCACACTACAATGCGAAAACAGCATTTTCAAATTTATCCACTTGGGAAAGCATTTTCAAAAACCTCAGTTTTCGCAGAGAAAAAACAAAAATGTATTAGTGTGGACAAGGCCTTGAATACCTTTTTCATTTTGCAGTGAAATATTACATTAGTAATATGTATTTTTATTATTATTATTTTATAGTCATATTGACGTACAAGTCACAAAATCTTAGGCCAAATTGTGCAGCCCTACAAACAAGCACAGTAAATTTCTTTTTCAGTAAATCTCGATCTATAACGATAACAACACAGAGGAACAATATAGTTGGAATCACTTTCAGGGCAATTTTTTCTAGCTTATGTATGATTTAACCCAATTTTGTGTAGAAATTATAAATAAAGAGTTAAAGGCCCAATGAAATGCCTTGGAATGCGCAGCATTATTCAATGTGTTAAAGTTGCCCTAGATTCAAAAATTTAATTTACCTCGGCATAGTTAAATAACAAGAGTTCAGTACATGGAAATGACATACAGTGAGTCTCAAACTCCATTGTTTCCTCCTTCTTATATAAATCTCATTTGTTTAAAAGACCTCTGAAGAACAGGCGAATCTCAACATAACACCGACTGTTATGTAACAGTCGGGGTGTACGCCCCCAATATTTGCATATGCCAGCCCATGTTCAAAGCATTAGACAAGGGCAGGACATCTGGATGTGCACAGCTGAATCATCAGACTAGGTAAGCAAGCAAGAACAATAGCAAAAAATGGCAGATGGAGCAATAATAACTGACATGATTCATGATAACATGATATTTTTAGTGATATTTGTAAATTGTCTTTCTAAATGTTTCGTTAGCATGTTGCTAATGTACTGTTAAATGTGGTTAAAGTTACCATCGTTTCTTACTGTATTCTATATTCATTCTTTATAAATCTCTCTAACAGTGTAGCATTAGCCGTTAGCCACGGAGCATAGCCTCAAACTCATTCAGAATCAATGTAAACATCAAAATAAACACTGTACTTACGCGATTAGACATGCTGCATGATGAACACTTTGTAAAGATCCATTTTGAGGGTTATATTAGCTGTTTGAACTTTTTTTATGTTGTTTAAGGCAAGCGCGAGCTCTTTGGGCGTGGAGCACCAGATTTAAAGGGCCACACACCCTGAATCGGCTCATCTCTAATTATGCCCCAAAATAGGCAGTTAAAAAAAATTAATTAAAAAAAATCTATGGGGTATTTTGAGCTGAAACTTCACAGACACATTCAGGGGACACCTTAGATTTATATTACATCTTTTAAAAAAAAGTTCTAGGGCACCTTTAATGTAATTTCAACTGAAACAGGAAGATGGGGCAGGCCATATCAAACAGCCTATCCCCTTTTTTAAAAATAGCCAATAGCGTTTTGTTTATATCACAGCTTGGCTAGAGCCGTTAAACTCGGTAAAGCCTCAGTTTCATACGAATCTCTAACCATTTCTCCTCCTAATCTCCTCCATTAAAATATAGCATTCTGTGCAGAATTCAAATGGGTACGTTTTGTGGTGCACCGACTCACGCATATGATCCGCTCTGTGCTGTCGTGTCTCTGGACTGGAGCAGACTGTGTGCGTGCTGCGGCGGTTTGTGTGGAAAGCATATTTACTCTGTCTTAATCGTTCCCTGTCCCCTATATAGTGCACTATGTGCCATTTAACATGTAGAAAATAGTAAATGTGTGAACAAGTGACTGAGTTTAGCTGCAGCTTCAGTATCAATTTATAATGTAGGGGGTGGGACACAGAGCATTTGATTGGACAGAATATTTGATGATCCATGATCCATGGATTCTCCTAAATGCGAATTTTGTCATTGTTCTGGAACGCACCAGCTTATTCATAATCTTAAGGCTAACATATTCATACCAAAAGCTAAAAACTTACATTTTGATTTCAGGGGGACTTCAAGGAAAAGTTTTCAAATCATGGTTAATATCAATAATATAATATTCGACAAGTCCGGCGCATTGCATTGTGGGACAGAGCACCCTGACCATATGTACTAGTCATACACTGCGCATTTTAACTAATGTAGTAGATCTGGTTATTCTACACATACAGAAAACATGCATACTACTGCAACAGTAGTATGAATAGTATAGTAGATTATGCAATTTCTGAACATATTCTTTATAACTGTATGCATCTAGAAAGTAATTGCAGTAAATAATGAAGTGAATTACACATTTCTAAAACAAGGCGGTTTTAATTTATTCTGAAAGATAAGCTTTCAGATGAGAAGAGAGTCCTCTGTGACATTAGCAGGTCAGGTGTCGTTCCAGCCCATCTTACACACGTCAATCAAACGTAGCCCTGTTTTGTGTTTGCAACCTTAATCACCAATCGATACACTAGATCGGATTTCAGCTCCTGATTATAGGGTAGAGGGAAACGATTGATGATTCCGTACGCAAAAACACAAACAGGCAATTAAACTTAAATATTCTGTGCACACAGGAGCCCTTATCTGAGGCACACTCACGTTTTATTCTCACAAACACACCTTTAAAGGAATCAGATATCCTTGATTGCCCTCTACATGTGGACCTCCAAAGCTCTTTTATCAAGGAAATCTCTCTTCCTCCCTACCTCTCTGTGTTTGGTGGTGTTATTCAGTGTGTGGTACAGAACAAAAATCATCAAGCACAAATTGAAAAGCAATTTGAGTATGAAAAATATCAAGTATTCAAAATTAAATGATTTCCCCTGCTTGAGTGTGTGTGTGTGTGTGTTCCCAATGAAGAAAACAGCTTTTAAATCATATTCAATTACGTTTTTTTTTGTTTTGTTTGTTTTTAAATGTGAGTGTTTGAGTTTAAGGGTAGTGTTAGGGGATAGAATATACAGTTTGTACAGTATAAAAATCATTATGTCTATGGAAAGTCCCCATAAAACATGGAAACCCAACGTCTGTGTGTGTACCTCTCGGAGTCCTCATTATCTTGCATGTTGAACAGCATGGAGGGGATGAGTTTATCCATGTGTTGAGGTTCCCAGATGATTGCCTGGAGTTCATCATTCACAGTCTTTCTGACGACACCCTGGAGACCCTTAATGCCTGCTACACGGATCCTACAGCAGAAACACGTTAAATAACTTATAGTGGTCCCAAAAGTTTGAATCTGACTGTATTAGTTAATGCAATATCAAAGCAATTGGCATCTGGAAACTAATTATGCTAGACTTTTTTTCAATGCTAACTTCAGAAGCCACCTATGGACTATTTTGGGCTAGTGATTGAATTATTTGTTACATATCTAGTGTT
The DNA here is from genome assembly GCF_018812025.1 of Megalobrama amblycephala. Lineage (NCBI taxonomy): Eukaryota > Metazoa > Chordata > Actinopteri > Cypriniformes > Xenocyprididae > Megalobrama > Megalobrama amblycephala. Next base: position 12,226,012 of record NC_063060.1, on the reverse strand, counting down.
TTTTTTTTCATAAAATATAATAATAATATTGAAAACAGAGTGTATATATATATATATATATATATATATATATATATATATATATATATATATATATATATATATATATATATATATATATATACATTTTAAAACATTATTACAATTTAAATTAACTGTTTTCTATGGTATTTGAAAAAAAGTTATTTATTCCTGTGATGGCAAAGCTGAATTTTTTTGAGCATCATTACTCCAGTCTTCAGTGTCGCAGGAATCATTCAAATATGCTGATTTGGTGCTCAAGAAACATTTATTATTAGTATCAATGTTGAAACGGTTGTGCTACTTAATATTTTGTGGAAAATGTGATACATTTTTTAAGGATTATTTGATGACAGTTCATAATATAATATAAATATAATATAATATAATATAATATAATATAATATAATATAATATAATAATGTATTTTTTATATATATTTTCTTTTATTGACAGCCCAACATAAAACAACCATAGACAGACACTAATGCACACACCTGCTGCGAGTTTCGGGGTCCTCGTGTGTGGAATGACACATGGCACTGAACTGCGAGACGAAAAAGTCGTATCTGCGATGGTAAGAGGGCGTATCCTCCTCAATGTTTGCGAACTTCACAAACTACATGGAATCAGACACACACAGAATGATTATGTCAGAAAAACACATATCCACACCCAATCTTTTGCTGTCTCACACAATGACAGAATCAAAAACACTCCCACACAAAAGTGTGATGGCGATATCCCCTTTCCATGATGTGCAGAGGAAGTTACTGCTATCAGCCAGACAAGTGTGACATCTCGTTAGACAAGCGTTCATGTGCATATGTATGTATCACTGTCTGCTTGAAATAAACAGGGGGTCCATATTTGACATTTGTAGGTCTGGTTTCACAGACAGGGCTTAGATTAAGCCAGGAGTACGCCTTAGTTAAATTAGGACATTTAGGTAGCTTTTATAAACGTGCCTTAGAAAAAAAACATTACTGCATTTTGAGACAAAACAATGGCACTTTGAACGCTGTTGAGCGGACCACCAATCAGAGGTGTTTACGAATCCGCTCAACAGCGCTCAAAGCATCACAATTTTAAAATTTCAGTACCGACTTGGTACTGAAGTCGGTACTTTTGACAACTCTAATGTGATGTGAACAGTCATATGTTAATGTACTCATGCAGTCAATACCATGACGATATCTGAATGACCTGCTTTAGCGAGGACATTAAATAATGTCTCATGTTACTGAGAAATGTAGTTTCGGGCTTCAATAGATGATGCAATGTTCAAAACACACAAACAACTCAATGCAGTAGAATCTTTGCAATGAAATGCTTCAGATCCTCTGTGAGCAGATATGAAAAACCCAGATGAGGAATAATACAGCAGAAAATTGAGTGAGCAGAGAGAGAGAGAGAGAGTGAGAGAGAGAAAGAGAGGGAGCGAGAGCAAGAGACTGAAGGAGAGAATAAAGGGAAAAAAGCCCCGTAACAAATGGTAGAATAACAGTCAAAGGCATTTCTCATCTTCCACCTGAATCACTGATGTCTCCTGCTGAGATTTGGGACTGCTTCTCTCAGGTTTGATCAGTCACACACATAAACTTACCGAGTTGGTGCCCAGCACTTGTAAATCTGGTTCTCTGGATTCCAGCAGTTTTGCTACCATGTGTAAGAAGCTCTCCACAAATGGCTTGATACTCTGGGAATGACACGCCATCAACAACTGATCCAACGCCTCCATTGCTATCACCACGTACCTGTGCACACACACACACACACGAAACAGGGTCCAAAATGAACACGTGCCAAGCTCCAAATATAAGTGTAAATAATAAAACTGTAAGTAAATAAATAATAAAATGTTAGGAATGATAGTCTGAACATCTCTGATGTGACATTCAAAGCATATACACTCTTAAAAATAAAGGTTCCAAAAGGGGGGTTTTCGCAGTAATGCCATAGAACAACCAATTTAGGTTCCCCAAAGAACCTTTCAATGAACAGTTCTTAAAAGAAACATTTTTTCCCCAATGAGAAGAACATTTTAATAATCTAAAGAACCTTTTCCACTATTAACAACCTTTTGTGCAGTGGAAAGTTCCCATGGTTTTTTAAAGGTTCTTAATTGAACCTATAGGATCCAGAAGGTTTCATAGTTCCAAACTACTGGTGGAAGTTAGGGGTGACCCTGTATAGTCGACGATTCGATGCTTCGATGGAAAAAGCCTGATTCGACTACCAATCTCACAGTCGAATCTTCACAGAGGTGTTATGAGACGAGATATGGGGGGTGCTCAATATCTGATTTTACATAGACCTACCGGTTTTCTCCCAATAAGTTAATATACAGCCTATTATAATAATGCTATAAATAAAAATGTGAAAAGAAAGAAACTTTTAATAAATATTTTTAATGTGCATGAATAAATCCAAGCACCCCTGTGACAGAGTTAAGTTTCACTTTCCATAATCCGTGACCGTCAGAGGGCATCTTGGGGGCAGGGATTAAATATTTAACAATGTCTGGGATAAGAAAATCTAAAGTGTAGAATTGGATGCACTTTGAAATGGTAAAAGATGATCCAAAAAAATGTAAGATGCAAGTTGTGCCAACAGCTCATGTCATACTGCTTAACAACAACAAACACTGCGGCGCGCTTCTGCCGGCCAGCGCTAACGAGTTGACGACTAGCGCACTATTTGAAAAGACTCAAACGGACACAGGCAGACCGCGTGATTTCCATCAGGTAGGCCATGTAGGTAGATGCTGTGAATGTTTAGCTAAAAAGACTGCTGCTTCTGGCACTTTTGCTATTTTAATAATTTCTTTCATTTTAATTTATTTATTGATCACCCTGGGTTATCTAATTTAACCATTTGTGGTTTGTGTTTTGAATATGTTCCCCTGCACTTTAGGCATTTTGCACTTGTGACTTGATTATGACTATTTTATTTTTATCATTATAATTTTTTATTTATTAGAACGGTATTATTCTGTTCTAATTCATTTCTGTAAATTAATTTGTTTTTCGGTGCATTGATGTTGCTCTGTAGAGTTAAAGCTTGCTCGAACAGGCAACTTAGCCGATTTAAATTGATTTGCTGACATGTGAAATGCATATATATATTTTTTAGGTTTATTAATCCAAAATGTTTTTATTCATTTTCTTCTATATCTTTGTGTGGTGTTCTGTACATCGTGGCTGTGAATGTTTATCCACATATTGCCTTTCATTTCAGTTTAAAAAATATGGTTTGGTCACTTTCTTAGAAAGTTGTTTCTCTGTGCCGTGTGTGAGAGAAAATAAAAGTTGTCTTAAGGCCCGGGTATAGGCCTTACTTCATTTTCGGCGTCCCACTCCATCTCGTGCACGTGAGCCTTTCAAAGTAGCCTATTCTCCTTTGGCCTTGGGCGCGGAAAGTGTTCGTGCGCACTATCTAGTGGACAGCTGTTTTTCAAGCTCACACAGATTCAACTATCAATCGACTATAGGCAATCTGATTCGAGTCTGATTTGACTATGTAAACCCTTAGTGCAAGTATTTTTTGGTGGAAGTACCCACTTTCAGCTTTGTTTTGAACAGAAGCATGCCAAACATAAAGGAGGAACGTTTTCATAGTCCCTATAACTATTGGTGGAAGTCACTTTTTTTGGCATGTTTGCGGAGCAGGAACTGGGAACGATTTTAGTTATAAAAATGCCTTTTAGGGGAACAAAATTAGCTCCTACTTCAGAGAAGGGCCTAACCCAGTATGATAGGAACTACCAGTGACATAAGTGGATGTTGACTGGACGGATGCATGGCACATGAAACACCGCCACCCCCCTCTTTGAAAAGCCATATAAACAAATTGTTGACATATAATTACTCCATAAACTCCACAAACATAGAAAACAGCGATGAATGGACCAACGCCGAAGTCCAGGAATATCATAAACTTTACGCTACAGAGATGTTGACATTGTTGAATGGCACACTTAAATGATGTCACTGTTTGTCGGCTTACGTCTTTTTAGAGTTCCTATAGGCGGCGCAAACGCAACCAGGAAAATGGCCCTAGTTGAACATTTTGTTCTCGGGGGACCGCACTGAAGCTTATAACTGAGCTTCTGTGTAACTACAGTGCAAAAGCTCCTATAGATGCCAGTAAAGACCTTAAAATAAAGAATAGTTTTATGGCCAGTAAGAAGTATTCATGGTAGATGAACTTTTTAAAATTCACTCATCATTAGCAGGTGTGTCATAAAGTTCATTTTGCAATGTCACTAAAGCGGTGAGGGAAATAACTGTGTATTTGTTGTGTCTCACCCGTAGCGATGCCGTACCACATCTCTGCTAAGACGTTCGGCCAGGTACGCGCCGATGCGGTCCAGCTTCTCTGGTGCCGACACCGCATAAAACGTCAACTTCTCCATATCAGATTTCACCAGTCCATCCTGAGGAACACAAAAAGAACAATGAACATTTGTATAAAAAAATAAAATAAAAATAACAATTTTTGAAAACTTGACTGTAATTTTCTGAAATAAACTGGAACTGAACCAACACTTATAAACCTTGGACTCTTTAAGTGTCTGCGCTGTAGATGCATTATTGTGCTGTATCCATTTATTGCTTTTCTGAAGTCTGAAGGATATCTACTGTTGTTGACCTCTGCAGCCCTGGTCTGTAATGGTGTCTAGCAATGTCTACATAAATTGTTTTGAAATACAAATATTATTTGAAAGTATTCAAAACTTTGAGATTTAAAGACCGAGTAGAATATTTGAAGTGAATATTTTTCTGCAGAATAATTTGGATAAAGTGGTTACCGTCTAACAGAAGGCATCATAAGTAGAAACTCACTTTTACCCAGAATCCTTTTAGAGAAATAAACTCCTGAAGCTCTCAAAGTGCTAATTAACTTAACACGATTTTAACGTACGGTACATAACATGGCTGTGGGGAATCTGTGTGTGTGTGTGTGTGTGTGTGTGTGTGTCAGTGGAAACAGTCACACCCTCTCATGAGAATATTACTCACACTTAGCCTTCAGTGAAAACAATTGTGTGTGTTTTTGTGTGTGTGTCATTCTAATCAACAAAGTTGAATGTTAAAGTGATGAATATGGAGTAACAGCAAAGTTAAAAAGCTTCACAGTATGTGTTGGTTTATATAACATATGGTATAGGCTATTCCTCAAAAACTGTTGAGAAGGTCAAAGGTCAAAATTAAAACATTAATAATACATATTCATATTCATAATAACACTGCCAAGACATTTCATCCCAACAATATGAATAACAAGCAACAGCTGCCAGTCAACAGTGCTTTAAATTTAGATTGATAGTCCAAGCAGCTTCTTTCTCATTATGCCGTGGCATTTACTTTATCGGGTCTTCGAGGACAGGAAGAGCCAATAAGAATATATTTTGATCACAGCACTTGAACTTGAATGCGTCTGAATCCCAGTGCATGAACTCTGATATAAACATGGTATTTAAAGATTTTATTGAAAGCCTCTGTCAAAAATCTGAGTTCATTATGTAAATGAGCAAGATATTGTTGACTGCTCAATTCTAGTGTCTTCCTTAAAGAAAATCAAGTATTTTTTATGATGTTTATATGTCATGTCTATGTGCAAACAATGTGCAAATGTATCAGTCCACACCATTGCTGAGTATTTTCTCCTTAAAACTGCAGTTTACCAAAGACAGTCTCAAAAACGCAGTTTGAAACCACCTGTTTACTACCATCACAAACATGTAAACAATCCTGTAAACGTGCGGGGCTTTCTCTACTGATTTTCTGTGGTGTTCAAAGCGTTTCTAAGGATGCTGATTTTTAGAAAACAGCTGTCTGACTCTGAGATTGTCAAACAGTAACATGATTTGTGTAACATTAGCAACACATTATTAGCCGTTTGATAACGTAATCAAGCCAAAGGCTAATCATATCCGACGTTGTAGAGCGATACATAAAACACATTATCATTCTGATACACTGACTTGTAGACGACCTTGTATAATTCGCTCTTTCTCTTCTTCTGAATCAGTTACTGGTTCAAACACATATGGCTGAAATAAACCAATATTTCGATTTGCCGCTGTGTAGTGTTTACTACAGTTGGCTTAAGTTGTGATTGAAGTGGAGGCAGGGACTAATTTGCATATTCATGAATCCATGTATACTAAATAAAGCAAGGGCATAGAGTTACATTCAAGCTATTTTAAGACATGAATAAATTATTTTCACTTGAAATACTTTTAAATATGTCAATTGTGATTATTAAAGATGAATTTTAAGGGATAAAATTATTGACTGCAGCTATTCAACTACAGATGATAGAGTGAAACACTGATTAGTCAAATATTTCAGTCATTTAACCATTCTATCAGTTACAAAATCTATGAATATTAAAGTTAAAAATTCTAATATTTTCAAAATATTTGTTTGAATTTTGACATTTCATTTTATATTGTTTATCATAACTATAATTTATAAAATTCTTAATAATTTATTTTACTTATTTCAATTTGTGTATGTCTCATTTGCTTCATAGCATCATATCATGCATATATGAACATATATATATATATATATATATATATATATATATATATATATATATATATATATATATATATATATATATATACACACACACACACACACACACATATATATATATATATATATATATATATGCTGTCTATATATATATATATATATATATGCCAGCAATATGTTATAATATATATATAAATCTTAAACAATTTGTGTTTAAGAAAATGTAATAAATTCAAGATGTTTCAGAATCAGGATGTCTGACAAACTACAAATAGCCTATGTGTACAGTAATGCACTTAAAACAGAGGCCTAGCAGACAAGCTGGGAACCTGGAATATTTAATTTATACCAATATTCCAGAATTTCATTAAATTACATTCTGTTCCAGTTATACGTTACCTTGGGGTCCTCTGGGAAAATATTGTCCACTAGTCGCTTGTAGCGTGGTCGCAAAGGACCACAACATCCACACACACCTGTGAAAAAAGATAAGAAGTGTTACGCATACAATCTTGACTTTTTTAAAATCAACTTTGTATGTTTTCTGTTCAAACTGCAGAAACACAAATGATTCTAGTGAATTTGTGCATTTAATGAAATCCAAAGTGGCATTCTTGCATCCATCTGCGTTTTGTAAATGTTTTTATATTTTAACATGCGCTAGAAAGACGTCTTTGTTATATTGCATCTCACAGTGTTTTTAAAGTGTCTCCTGCCATAGCACCACATTTTACATTTTACAAACGTGCCTCGTGACACCAGCTTTCTGTTCCATTCCGCTGCAATGTATCTGGCGGTTTATGAATGCAATAATGGCCCTAATGAGCTAGGACAGATATGCAGCATAAGCAGTCTGACACCATACATTCAGACTTCACACACACAAGCCAATAAGAACTTCATAATCTACATATGCATGATATTAAAATGAGCTGTCAGGATGAAATGTGTACTGATGAAAGGCACAATGCAAACTGCAGCGTGTGTATGTGTGTGTAATGCCACGCAGTTTGAAGGGCTAATTAATTATTAAAAAAAGTCAAAGAAGAAATCTGAGAGCAGCAGAGCCACCAGTACACACACAAACTTCTCATATTCAACACACAAGCTGCTCTGACAGTCCTTCACCAGCTAGAGCTGCAATTGCTCATTCATCCAATTCAACATGGATAATAAATCTGGATTGCATGTGTGCATGTGTATATGCCAACAGAACGTGTTTGCGTGCGCGTGTGTGCAGGGATTGTAAAGTGAGATGTGGAAAAGGAGCCGCCATTATCAGCTCAAACACCTGATCCAACTTCAGAAAGACGGAAAAAGCGAGAGATGCTGCGAGGGAGAGAAATAAATAGAAAGAGTGAAAGCGAAAGACAGCGGGCTAGCGAGTTCTACTGCAAAGTGACAAATGCATCAACATTCTTATTACCAAAGGGTGTGCAACAGAATTGTATTAATCATCAGGATCTCACACAAACAAACACACACACACACATAGATACCAAGTCTGCTGAGGAAAGATCTCCTCTCCCAGGTGTGTCTATATCTGAAGGTTCCGTCAGCTTCCGAGCGCGGCACCTGTCTGTACCTCCTCATCATGACCTCTGTTGTTTGATGACTCCTTTAGACACCCAGAACCTCAAACCCGGTCCAAACAGTGACCTTTCTGCCTCCTGCCACAACCCTGGTCTGAGACTCAGACACACCTGAACAGAATACCTGCACGAGGACTCGCCCTCTACTGGGACTGACAGCAGAACCAACCAATTACAGATGAATGAAGCAGACAGGAAGTTATGCTTACTGTGGACTGTCTGTGAGGTGACAGATGGAAACAAGACCATTTAGGCTACTGTTTGCTTTAAAGGATTTATTTACTTTCAAATGAAATTTACCCCAAACTTAATTCACCCTCAAGCCATCCTAGGTGTATATGATTTTATTCTTTCTGATGAACACAATCAGAGAAATATTAATAAATATCCTGACTCATCCGAGCTTTATAATGGCAGTAAGTGTTAACAAACGAGTATTAGCTGAAGAAAGTGCCTCCATCCACATCCATCCATCATAAACATATTCTACACGGCTCCGGGGATTAATAAAGGCCTTCTGAAGCGAAGCGTTGCGTTTGTGTAAAAAAAAAATACATATTTAACAAGTTATGTTAAGTAAATTAAAGGTGCCCTAGAATTAAAAATTTAATTTATCTTGGCATAGTTAAATAACAAGAGTTCAGTACATCAAACACCGTTGTTTCCTCCTCCTTATATAAATCTCATTTGTTTAAAAGACCTCCGAAGAACAGGCGAATCCCAACGTAACACCGACTGTTACGTAACAGTCGGGATCATTAATATGCACGCCCCCGATATTTGCATATGCCAGCTCATGTTCAAGGCATTACACAAGGGCAGCCAGTATTAACGTCTGGATCTGTGCACAGCTGAATCATCAGACTAGGTAAGCAAGCAATGACAACAGCGAAAAATGGCAGATGGAGCGATAATAACCGACATGATCCATGATATCATGATATTTTTAGTGATATTTGTAAATTGCCTTTCTAAATGTTTCGTTAGCATGTTGCTAATGTACTGTTAAATGTGGTTAAAGATCCATTTTGAGGGTTACATTAGCTGTGTGAACTTTGTTTATGCTGTTAAAGGCAAGCACGAGCTCCTTGGGTGGGGGAGCGCCAGATTTAAAGGGGAAGCAGCCTGAATCTGTGCATATTTAATGATGTCCCAAAATAGGCAATTAAAAAAATGAATAAAAAAAAATCTATGGGGTATTTTGAGCTGAAACTTCACAGACACATTCAGGGGACACCTTAGACTTATATTACATCTTTTATAAAGACGTTCTACGTCACCTTTAACAAGACTGCATGCATTTTTCGGAAAAACATTGTTTTGGTTGTGCTTCGGCTCTGCGCGACTGTGCGGATGGATGAATATGTTTATCTTACTGCTAATAAAACATTCAGGCTTAAGAGATATAACCAGTTTGGATGGAAAGGATCTCAAGCTGACTAGCAGAAGACGTTACCGTAGCTATACACCTATTAAGACATGGTACTTCCTTGAAAATAAATTCCAGCACTGTGCAACAACAACCATAATGAACCTTCACAACAGATAATGCTTTAAAATGAACTCTGTTAGAAAGCTACACATGGCACTTCTACAGATTTCTATTCAATAAAATACCTTACTCACCGGCTGAGTAATAAAAACACTATCTCTGCATCGCTTTTACAACATTTCAAATCCCTCAGTTCTCGCCATCTCCGAAAAGCCAAGCCAATGTTGATTCTTGTTTTATTACGAGCTCTGTCGCATTCTCTTTTTGCCATCAGACTCTACTGTGTTCTGCGTTTTTTTTAACTGGGTGATTGCCCGGCGGTTCGAGAATTAGTGTGCCTATGCTACTCCCACAGCATATACACGTCAAAGTACGGATATGACACACACAGGCGATTGATATACACTCCCATTCAAAAGTTTGGGATCAGTAAGATCAGAAAGTAATTTATTCTCGTGTTGGCAAAGCTGAATTTTTAGCATCATTACTCCAGTCTTCAGTGTCACATGATCCTTCAGAAATCATTCTAATATGCTGATTTGCTGCTCAAGAAACATTTCTGATTATTATCAATGTTGAAAACAGTTTCAGGATTCCTTGATGAATAGAAAGGTCAAAAGAACAGCATTTATCTGAAATACAAAGCTTCTGTAGTATTACCGTTCCAAAGTTTGGGGTCAGTAAGAATTTTTATTTTTATTTTTTTTAAAAGAAATTAAAGAAATTAATACTTTTATTCAGCAAGGATGCATTAAATCGATCATAAGTGACAGTAAAGACATTTATAATATTACATAAGATTATATAAACACTGTTCTTTTGAACTTTCTATTCATCAAAGAATGCTGAAAAAAAAAAAAAAAAAAAAAAAATATATATATATATATATATATATATAAATTGTACACATTAAATGTTTCTTGAGCAGGAGATCAGCATATTAAAATGATTTCTGAAGGATCATGTGACACAGAAGACTGAAGTAATGATGCTGAAAATTAAAAAAAATAAAATAAATAATAATCATAAAAAGCTTTGCCAACAACAAGAATAAATTACTTTGTGAAATATATTCAAATAGAAAACAGTTATTTTAAATTGCAACAATAATTCACAATACTGTTTTTACTGTATTTTTAATTAAATAAATGCAGCCTTGGTGAGTAGACAAAACCTATTTTAAAAACATTAAAAATCTTACTGATCCCAAAATTTTGAACGGTAGTGTATGTACGCAATTTCCCTTGAAAACCATCCCATCAGGTCTAAAATATAAACACTTGTAATAGGCTTACCATTGTGAATCAGGATAAGACAAAAACACGTTTTGGAAGAAGAATTGATGATTTATTGACTCAATATTTAAAATTTGTTAATTTTGAACAAAAAAGGTTACATAGTGCACCTTTAAAACAGTGGGTACATTATTGGTTAAAAAAAATATATTTCCCTGGCCATGTGAACTTGTTTATATCATCAGACCAGAGGAAGTGAAGAAAATTACCATATTTTGAGGACAAACTATAAAACATTTTTGTTTAGAAAATAACATACACTAAAATGTGCATAATATAATTCGCTCTACAATAAGGATTTTTCTGCTGACCCAGTTGATATTTTCATTAATCAGATAGATAATATTGCATTGGTGACATATCAACAGAATTTACAACAGCCAAGTTCAATACACCATAGAGAACCATATATTTAAGTTTAAAAGGCATAAATGGTACATAAACATGAACAGAACATAACGGTCTAAGTTTCAAACAACCCAATACAAGTTAATAAGCCCATGCTAAAACTATCAAATACAAAGTAAGAGACTGTATGAATAAATAATACTAATGCCAAAGTCATTCTGAAAACAAAATCATTGAGTTTTCATTTTTTTCCATCTACATTAGCACAAAGAAGTTCCATTTCATAGCAGCCACAGCCACCAGGGGGCGCTCACCCTGTGCAGGCCACCCCAGAGCTGGGTGCAAATCCTGCTTCCAACTGGTGCCTGTTGAATCCCCATTGCTGCCAACACGAGATCGTCTAGGGAAATGAAGAGATTGATTCAGTGCCTGCAGAGAAAATCCTCTTAACCTTATGAGGACCTGAAATAGCTTAAGAGTTTGAAGAGCAAGAGCAGAGCCTGAGAGAAAGCTGCCATAACAGAATTACCATCTATCTTAAAGAGAGACCATGATGCACACAAAATAACCTGTGGGGAGTAAATGCATCAAAAAAAAATATGAAAAAATATGAAAAAATACAACTTTCTGCTGAAAAATTAGCATTAGTTCTAAATATTTGCTTGAGTAAAGCTCACTTGAAGTCAGTTTCCTAATGAAGAACCTTCATAGAAAAACATCACAGATTGGGCAGATGTGTTTGGTTTCAGACACAGCCAATGTAAAGCCTCATCTGTCTAAGATTACAGAATCATTGAACTCTTCTTTTAATGAATGTTTAACCCAGAGGCTTCCACTTGAGATTTTAATGTCTGACCACAGATGTGTGTGTGTGTTTGCTTTAGTGTGTGGTGTATATACCCGGCTTTCTGTTCTTATTTCAAGCTGAAGACTATGATGTAAAAACGCATAATCCTTTGCCATCTGACAGAGTACAGGTAGAGTCTATACAAATACACTTACCCAAACTCGACGATACACACACACTACTAAATTTACCAGCATGGGTCGATGGAGTGGAGGGTAGATAACAAAATATGCATGAGCTAGTCAATAAGGAGAGAAAAAAAGAGGAAGAGAGGAGAGAGCGAGGGAAACGGAAAACCTCTTATCTCTTGCTACCATCCAACCGGTTTCACATTTAAGAGAAATTCAGCTATTTACACGCTGAACGTAGTCGCACATTTGCAGTGCACTTATGAGATCATTAGCCCAGTTACTATTTCCAAAAATGCAATGCAACTATGCAACTGTCTCTAAACTTATAGCTTTTAAAAATATGACTGACATCTGGGAACACGGCTGGCAGCGACAATTTAGGTTACAACAAACAAAATCATGTGTGCCATACTGTGTATCGGTTATATAAACAACATGAAGCGTGTATGACATTTACTTAGGCAGTATGAAAATATGCTGTTTCAAACACATAATCCCTCCATTTTTCTCTCTTTTTCATGTTTCTGATTAGTGTTCGACCAATAAGTTTTTTTTTTCAGTGGCTGAAGCCGATATTTAAAGATCTAAATGGTCGATACAATGGTGAAGGGAAGGTGACAAATTACATGTCAATGGTGAAATGGTAAAAATGCTTGTCTTGTAGGGCTGGGCGATATATCGCATGCGATTGTCACGCGCATTTCGTCAGTAAAGCCGGTTCCCTGATTACCACTAAATCGCCATCACCTGCTTTCAAATGGAGCGCCATTGAATAGACAGAGCCGTAGATCACTGACAAGTTACGCAATATCTATGCGAACTATTTACGCAATATCGCGTTCATTATCGCAGATGAATCGCCTTCGATAATGAACGCGATATTGCATAAAATAGTTTGCATATATTTGATATAGACTGCAATAAAGCAGGACAATCAATTTAAAAAGGCTATTATTCACCTGTATGTGCTTGAAGTCTTCGGCACAGACAGCGTTTAAATCATTTGTTTATAAATTAAGCGTAACCTTTACTAATCGATTTGTGCAGTGTGAACTCCTCCTGTCCTTTACATAATCAGAAGATCTCTTCTTGATGAACTGCTGAAGAACTGATAAACTGATAGAGCCGCAAGATGCGTGATATAACAATAGATGGCGGTAATGCACGATTTTAGTTCGTGATTTGAAGACGCTGTGCTGCTTCAATGCATTGCAGGCTCGTCAGAACGCAAATCAGAATGTAGCTTGTAGCTTTTGGTCATGATACACCGCTACTTGCTGAAAAATGTAGTTAACTACTGAAAAAGCTAGCTGAACTACATAAAAGTTACTGAAAAATGTAGTTAAACTAGTAGCGCCGCTACATGTAGTTAACTACTCCCCAACACTGGTTGTATTGTTGTTCATTCAAAAATAAATTCGACCAAAAATAAAAAAGAGGGGTGTGTAAAAGTGGAGACAACACTAACATGCACCTAACATAAAAGCTCATGACCTACTCATGACCACCCTTTCAATAATTTATTATATTTTATTGTAGTAACATATACTACTATACAGTAGTTTCTAGGCTGCTATTTTTCATAGAAAGCACTGTAAATTGTTTTTAAAAATGATATGTATTGGCCTATAAGCATAGTAATGAGGAGCCATCAATGGTCTTAATTTAGTCTTTAAAGCTGCTGTCCGCAACTTTTTTTGCGTTCAAAATTTACAAAAATTATATAATGAGAATGTACAACATGAATCCATTTTCCAAACCGTGTTTTTGTCTTACCCTCAATCATTATGGTACACTTATAATAATTGTTTATATTCGGACTATTTCAGACCGGATTGGTAGGACCCGCCGCAGAGTATCACAGTAACTGCGTGACTCGCCATAGATATACACTGAAAGAAGTAGCTCCGGCGACAATGTTCTTCCACAAGATGCGTGCAGTTCTGTTTATTAACCGCTAGAGGGCCAAAAATCGTGGACTGCAGCTTTAACCAAATCTTTGGTCTTTATTTGTAGCTTTAACAAATGCCACAATTACAAGAACTATGGTAAATTTTTATAAGGGAAAGTACAAGTAGAATCAAGAGCTTTAAAGTTTGGACCTTTATGAATAATGGATCAAGCTATGTGTAAAATGTGTTCTGTTCTAATGATGACTGATATTAGGAAAAACCTGGCTTTCTGATATCCAAAAAGATTACATAAATGATTAAAGCTGCAAGCAGCGATAAAAGGGCCTTCGCACATGGGCTCACCACCACCAGGTCGCCTTAGGAAAACTGAACGGTGGGCGATATTCATTTAAGCGGATAAATAAAGGAGAAATATGGCAAAGTCAATTTGATGTACCACAGTTCCTGCTGCCAGCAGGTGGCGCTTTGACTATAACTGAATATTGCCATATAGTTGTCTTCAGGCCAGGACTATTATCAAACATGTGAAGTTTGGAGCAGATTGGACATTGTATGCTTGCGTTACAACAACTTCCTGTTTCATGGTGAAACATTAGACTTTGTCAGGCCGCCACAGACATGCACTTCAGTGAAAACTCAAGATGTTTGCAAGTTAACATCGCTAAGGCCTTAAGATTAGACTGACCAAATATGATGTTGATCTGGTTAAATCTCTATGGAGGAGTTAATAACAGTGTAAAACATTTCATTTCATGTTGCCCGTAGATGGCGCTATGACTGTAACTGAATACTGTCATGTAGACGTCTTCAGGTCAGGACTCTAATAAAACGTGAAGTTTGGGGCAGATCGGACACTGCATGCCCGCGATTCATTTCAATTCAATGCGATTCATTTCGGAATCGCACAGTCAATAATAATTGACTGTGCAATTCCAATAGGGTCCTCACACAATCGGTGCTCGGGCCCTAATTAAGAGCCTGATGAAATGAAAACAATATCTGTTAAGTGTAGGAAATAAGCATTTTCCTCAGCCATCTCTCTCTTTTTTCTTCAAATCTCTCTCTTGTTCGGGGGTGCTTAATAAACTGACAAACTTTAAATCTACAAAATATCTCTCAAGAACTGCGTGCTCTCCATTATCCTTATAGCTCAGTAGACAAAAAAACCCGTCAAAATAAGATTCCCACCTTAGTAAAGGAGATCTCATACATATTTACAGTAAACTTACAAAAAATATCAAAATGTGTACAAAAACTAATTAGATTAATCACAATAAAGTCTTTTACAATAAAGGATTAATATGTATATAATTTATACAGTGAAGAATATGCAGTGTTATTTACTTTATTTCTTTACCTCTAAACTATTAAACCTACCTAAAAAGCACTGTTTATTTCATATGTATCTATCCCTGTAATTAAATGTAAATTTAGGGGCATTTGTGGCCTAATGGTTAGGCCCTGTCAACAAGAACACGGGTATTTTCAAAACAGCAGCTTTTTCTATGCGGTTTGGCCATTCGTCCACAAGCAAATGCAGTATCCGGAAACTGAAAGCAAACTTTTTTGAAAACTCCGCCAAGGTGAAGATTTTTAGAAACTCCGGTTATAGCATTGTCGTGTAGACGGTGAAAACGGAGATTTTGGCCAGTGACATCAGAGTGTGCGCTGTTATCTCCTTTGTTTGACGTCAGATTTTGCACCACTATCTCCTTTGTTTACGTGAGG
This sequence comes from Megalobrama amblycephala, assembly GCF_018812025.1. NCBI lineage: Eukaryota > Metazoa > Chordata > Actinopteri > Cypriniformes > Xenocyprididae > Megalobrama > Megalobrama amblycephala. The sequence goes on along the minus strand of NC_063060.1, from coordinate 12,210,094 downwards.
CGAGTCTGTGCAATGGAGGACGTAACCAAAATATTGCTGCTAACACTAACAGAGCTTATAACATGTACAGATACATGAATATGACTGAATGAATATGTCTAGTTGCACTGTTTTGGATTATGAAATTAATAATAATATTAGTAATAAAATGCTTAACGAAATTACAATGTTAATAGCAGCCTACCAGAACCGGTAATAAACATTTTTCCAGGCTTCTGATTGGCCAACATGGCTTTTGACAGCGCTTCATAGCGTGTATTTCATTTTTTCAAAACCATGTTTGTGTGGACGCAGTTTTTTTTTTTTTTTAAACAAAAGAGGAAAAACTCAGTTTATAAAAATACCCATGTATGTGTGGACTAGGCCTTAGAGAGTCAAAATTGTAACCCGAAGGTCGCAGGTTCGAGTCTCAGTACCGGCAGAAAATGTAGGTGGGGGGAGTGAATGAACAGCACTCTCTTCCACTCTCATTACCCACAACTGAGTTTTCCTCGAGCAAGGCACCTAACCCCCAATTGCTTCCCGGGTGCCGCAGCAAAAATGGCTCATGTTGTGTGTGTGTGTTCAATACTCACTGCTGTGTGTGTGCACTTGGACAGGTGAAATGCAGAGCATTGTATGGGACACCATACTTGGCTACACATCACTTCACTTTCACTTTCTTTTTTTCACTTTAAATAGATGGGATAAAACATCTGATTTGTGAAAGTGTTGTCATTAATAATACAATAAATACTGAAAAAAAGAGAGAATTTTCATTTTCGGCCAAAATTAAACAGTGGTATTTAAAGAGTTAGTTCAGCCAAAAATGAAAATTCTGTCATTTATTACTTACCCTCATGGCGTTCCACACCCGTAAGACCTTCGTTAATCTTCAGAAGACAAATTAAGATATTTTAGTTGAAATCCGATGGCTCCGTGAGGCCTGCATAGGGAGCAATGACGCTTCCTCTCTCAAGATCCATAAAGATACTAAAAACATATTTAAATCGGTTCATGTGAGTACAGTGGTTCAATATTAATATTATAAAGCGACGAGAATATTTTTGGAGTGCCAAAAAAAAAACAAAATAATGACTTATTTAGTGATGGCCGATTTCAAAACAATGCTTCAGGAAGCATCGGAGCACAAATGAATCAGTGTATCGAATCAGCTGTTCGGAGCGCCAAAGTCACGTGATTTCAGCAGTTGGCAGTTTGACACGCGATCTGAATCATGATTCGATACACTAAATCATAACGATCCGATGCTTCATGAAGCAGTGTTTTGAAATCGGCCATCACTAAATAAGTCGTTATTTTGTTTTTTTTTGGCGCTCCAAAAATATTCTCGTCGCTTTATAATATTAATATTGAACCACTGTACTCACATGAACTGATTTAAATATGTTTTTAGTACCTTTATGGATCTTGAGAGAGGAAATGTCATTGCTCCCTATGGAGGCCTCACGGAGCTATCGGATTTCAACTAAATATCTTAATTTGTGTTCCGAAGATTAACGAAGGTCTTACGGGTGTGGAACGGCATGAAGGCAAGTAATAAATGACAGAATTTTCATTTTTGGGTGAACTAACCCTTAGTGTAAATACACATTTAAAGGTAAAAAGGTAAAAATCTTGCTGCCAAATTAAATCACTATGACCTGACTATGACTATCATATGACCTGAGAACATAACACCCTGAACAGCATAAAATTGAAGTTCTGAACCTAAAAAAACAACATTTACTTACTTAAACTAAACCTTATAAAAACCTATACATTTAGGTACTGAAAAAACTCAAATTTGTTGCTTTTTTTCATTTTATTACTAGCTGTTAATTCATCAGTTATGTTTACATAAATGAAAAAGGGCTAAATGTCATTTTAACTCAAAAACCAAATGGTCAATTAGTGAGATTAATCAGCTTTTCTATTTCTTAATATATAGGTATTTTGATTAATATGTTGACAGCGTGCTGTGAGCTTTAGATTTAATTTAAATTGAGTGTTTTAATTGATCTACTTTAAATTATCACCGCTACAATCATACACATTCAGGATATCTTTGGCACAAATGGGAACTAGCACTTCTGTTAATCGGCCAATAAGGCTGTTATCGGCCAATGACTTCAAAACGGCCAAATATCGGCCTTGTCGATATATTGGTCAATTGTTAATTCAAATCAAGGCTTTTCCCCCTACAAATTTGCCATTTAAGATATTCACAACGAACTATTAAGCTGTATATTTAAATATTTATATATATCATTCATGCTTTAAAATTTCTGAAAGGAAGCAATCAAGGACAAATAACAAGCACAAACACACGCCGATCGTACCTACCAGCATCAGCGTTCTCAGAGTCCATGTCGGTGTCTGTGCCCGCTCACTGGACCTGGGAGACAATCGCTCTCTTTCTGTCTTACTATCTTTCTCTCTCTAGGTGCTGTACAGTGCAGGAAGTCTAACCATATTCCATAACACACACACGCGCACACACACACGCATCTGCATGAGGACAGAGAGGTGTTTAATTCTGATGATGCTGATGTTTTGGCACACTGAATATTTCACCGCAGTGTCAACACGAGCATCTGCCCGAATAATGCCACCATGCACGCGCACATACTCCAGTCGACCAACACAAAACACACACGCCGCCGCTTTCCCTTGATGTTTTCCCTCACACAGAATCTTCACTAACACGTCGTCCACTGCGCATATGAATGAGACGCTGCTGAAAGGAAAGCGAGAAACACCAATACAAAACACATGACAGATCAAACGCACACAAACACACACAGATCAAACTCTCTCATGCACTCAAAACGGCCAACGGAAGATCAAACTTTGCTTTGCGAACGTGAACATTATCATCTCAAAGCCATGAGAGAGGGAGAAAGATTGTTGAGAGACAGAGAGAGAGAGAGAGAGATAAACAGAGAGGGATCCTTCAGAGAGAGAAGCTGAAAGACCCTTGAGAAAGAGAGAAAGGCTGGTCATTATTGTCCCATGCACACAGACCCTTAAACTGCATTTAAACTGTCAATCAATTATGGGTTTTTTTGGAACAGATCGGCTCTAAATGGCAGTAACACCTGACTGGGTCTCTACGATTTGGTCCATATTACAAATATTTCGAAATTGCAATTTTTAATGCAATATGAGAAACATTTAACATCTCATATTGCTGCTTAGATATCTTAACTGAAAGAACAAAACGGCATAAAATCACACTGAAACAGCAGTTCTCATTTTCAGCAGGGTGTGCAAACTCCAAACTAGCAAGCAATGATTTCTGTATCCAAAGTCAGGTTTTGCCAACACTTTGCTGCCAACAGAAACTGTTAAGAATGTGCAAACTCAAGTTGAAATAATACTAATGATAATAATAATTAAAGCTGCAAGCAGCATTTATTTTCCTGATAATTTACTCACCCCCATGTCATCCAAGATGTTCATGTCTTTCTTTCTTCAGTCGAAAAGAAATTAAGGTTTTTGATAAAAACATTCCAGGATTATTCTCCTTATAGTGGACTTCAATAGCCTCCAAATGGTTGAAGGTCAAAATTATAGTTAAATTACAATTATCTAGCGAAACAATCAGTAATTTTCGAAAAAAAATTTAAATGTATATGCTTTATATAAACAAATGATCGCCTTGCACGTGCTTCCAAAACCGCACTTCCATATTCTCCAAAAAACACACCAAGCCGACGCTGACGAACTAGTAGCGACGAAAGCAGACTGCGGGGTTGGCTCACGTCGGCAGCGTCAGTGTCCAAAGTTGCCCTGACACACCAAACCGATGCTAGACAGCCGACGGCCAAGTCTGAATCGGCGCATTTATAATGATAGGCAGTTAAAAAAATTTATAAAAAAAACAAACTATGGGGTATTTTGAGCTGAAGTTGGTCCTCGTCGGTCCTCGCTAACATTTCACCTGCGTAAGATGAAATGCCTTTCCGAACCAGCAGGTGGCAGTATCTGAACAGCCAATCAGAATGATCAGATGGCCCGACGGACCGACGAGCTCCGACGCCGATTCAACATTTCGAATCGGACGAAAAAAGGCGACGAGGACCAACTTCAGCTCAAAATACCCCATAGTTTGTTTTTTTTTATACATTTTTTTAACTGCCTATCATTATAAATGCGCCGATTCAGGGTATGCGGCCCCTTTAAATCTCGTGCTCCACGCCCCAAGAGCTCGCGCTTGCCTTAAACACCATAAACAAAGTTCACACAGCTAATATAACCCTCAAAATGGATCTTCACGAAGTGTTCTTCATGCAACATGCTAATCGCGTAAGTACAGTGTATATTTGGATGTTTACATTTGATTCTGAATGAGTTTGATAGTGCTCTGTGGCTAAAGCTAACATTACACACTGTTGGAGAGATTTATAAAGAATGAAGTTGTGTTTATGAATTATACAGACTGCAAGTGTTTAAAAAAATGAAAATAACGACAGTCTTGTCTCTGTGAATACAGTAAGAAACGATGATAACTTTAACCACATTTAACAGTACATTAGCAACATGCTAACAAAACATTTAGAAAGACAATTTACAAATATCACTAAAAATATCATGATATCATGGCCAATAATGGCCAATCAGATGTTTAAGTTGCTCTGAATCCACTTCCCGCTGAAAAATGGAGTTTGTCTAGAGTGAGCTCATAGAGTTCAGCCAAAGCATGCTCGTGAATCCTTTCATTATAAAAAACATTCATTTTTGCAGTGTTGCCAGATTCATTGATTATGGTGGGAGTTTTCGCCAAGTCAGTAAGGTGACGGTGCTTACCTATGGTATCAATTTAGTACCGATACTAGGGTATTAGATTCTGGTATTGTACCGAAGCCAAAATTGTGGTATCGAGCCAACCCTACTGTTTTTTTTTTTTGCTGCCTAAATGGGCTTCAGTGGTTATATACATACTAGATTTAAGTCTTAAGTGAATGTAAACAGTTGAGAAAGAAAACGCATGTGCAACAGTATACTGCATCCATGCATTCAGTCTTAAAGTGACAGCTGCCTATTAAACCTTGTGTCATCTGTGTCACTAACATTAATCAATCAACAAAAAAGAGAAAATCTCTCAATGCTCTTGACCGAATCAATTTTGTCTCGCTTTAATAAGAATAAATGTATATTTAATTTACACAGTGAAGATATGGAGTGTTTTTTTTATTTCAATGGTATAAAAAATGTATGATATAAAAAGCAAAAATAACTATATTATGAGATATATCGTTATCGTGAAATAATATTACTCATATCCTGATAAAAGATTTTGGTCGTAACACCCACCCCAGCCAGTAGTCTGAATGCAGCCTCATAGAACATTTACAGAATCACTTTTTCTCTCCTTTCTCTCTCATCCCATGTCAAGGATAAAGGGCTCGTCTTACAGGGTCCTGACTGCCCAGAAATAGACTGTGTGTGTGTCAGAGCAGAGAGGTTATCATACTCCCTCTGAGGGGTGTGGGAGTTGTTTGTACTTCAGTGGAGAGGTCACCTACTCTCAAATTGTGTGTGTGTGTGTGTGTGTGTGTGTGTGTGTGTGTGTGTGTGTGTGTACTTCTCTTCTGAGTGCAGAGCGTCAGCAGCAATAACCCTTAGGGGTGTCTAGTCTACTGCGTCAAACTACACATTACGCAATCTGATGAAACAATTCAACACTAAACCATCACAAATGGCAAACTAAATGACACACAAAACTATATTTTACGCAAAATTAAATGTTACAAACTACAATGTCATAAACATCTAACAAAACAGCAGTCAATGGGAATAATGTACACACCACCAAAATACCAGAGAAAAAAATATGGTATGGTAAAAATAAACAATGCCAAAAACCCACCAAAATAAACTAAACCAACTAAACAATACCAAAGCAATCTTGCAAGCTAACAACAAAACAAAATCACAAATGTTGGTAACGCTACAATAAGGTCTCATTTGTTAACATTGTTAGTTCATGTTAATCGAAGGCTTGCAAATAATTAACACCAAAACATCATAAACATCCTAAATCAAAATGGCATACAAAACTATACACTATGCTAAACTAAATATCACAAACTAAACAATCTCACAAACACCAAACGTAAAAGCAGTCAATAACAATAAAGTAAACAACACCAAAACATTATACCTATAAAGTATGACAACTTACTGTGTGCAGTTTGCTTATACTGTTTACAAAACGTTAGATATATTTCCACGGCTAACAAGTGGGAAGGACTACTTTATTTAATTTACACATGACGGAAGCGCGTCTCAGCAGCTTGGTTAACAAACTCCATCTCTGCATATGTTTGGGCTGTTTATAATCTGGGAACGCAATGTGTGCCATTTCCCCAGATTTGTAACGTAAACCATTTATAAACCTACGCCAGCATAAGAGAATACATCAATGTGTTTCTAAATATGCGCATTGTTGTTCATTGAGATTTCATAATAAAACTTTAAACCCTTGCTCTGAGTTTGCATGTTTTGATATCCACGTTCTTGTTCAAGAAATTACAGTGGCTGTAGCATTTCTATTGTAAAGAAGTGGCCAAATATTAAAGATTAAGTACATATTTGAAATAAATGTTGTTTGGCCAATAAACAAGGATTTGATCATGCTGTAATGTGTAACAACAACAATCAGCAGAGCAGGCCGTTGGCGCCCCCTGTACGGCATTTGTTATATACATAATGTATTTAAGTTTATAATATGTATATTACATTATGTATTTTAACAGTGTTGTTCAATAAAACCAAATAATTACTTGCTTTGGATACTTTATTTGAACCCATTATTATTTTCTCGTTGTTATTATATATGTATTTTAAGTCATTTGAAAGGCTATTGTTCACTTAGTCTATTACCACACACAAAAAAAAAATCAAATGACTAATTATTAATCAAAATAATCGTTAGTGACAGCCCTAGATTAGCTAAAACATTTTTAAAAATGCATGGCATTGTTTCGAATTTTGTGATTTCAGTCAAATAAAAAAAACATTCTTCCGGTCATATAATTTGTCAGTGAAGAGTTCTTAAAAATAGTGTTAAAATATAGTTGTCTCATTTTCGTGATCCCAATATCATGTATCATCTCATCTCGTGAGCTAAGTGGCACACCCTTAGAATTAAAACTGTACACATAATTTTATCATAATTTCTGAATGTGACATCGCAAAAACATTCACAAATATTGTAAACAAAAAAATAAAACCATCTCATAAATGGCAAAAACACATTTGTCAAACAAAATACTGTTGGAAACAGTAAACTAAGCATCATCAAAGTCTCACGAACACCAGAAAATAACATACAGTATGGCAAATTATGAAACAATGACTAAAAAACATGCCAAACTGAAACTACCATAAACTAAACAATACTAAAGCAATCTTGCAAGCTACTTCACAAAACATCAGCAACATCAACAACAAAATATCAATATCAAAGTCGTCATAAAAAAAATAAATAAATAAAAATCTATTATTAATGGAATATGGTAGTCAGCGTTTATTATCAAGGATTTATCCATGCACATCGTTAATTTTTTAAATTCACATGTCCTCTTAAACTTCCCCTCCCTCTACATCTCTTCTCTGATGATGTGTTTATTGACGTGAGGGCGGGTCAATAACCTGTCACTCACATGAGATCACAGCAATAGCAAACCACAACCATCCAATTAATTCCCAATGGTCAAAATCAAGTCCCCAAAATGTTTTTTTTCCCATTCGAGAAGCTGAATACACTGCCCTCCAAAATTTTAGAAACACCCCTAGCAAAGTGTGGTTTTGGACGATATCAGCATAAATCCTTATCATTTTTTTGGTGCAAATACATTACAGTAACTTGACATTATCATTGAAGACCAGCAATAGTAATTTTCATTTTGATTACGTAATAATGGCAATATATACATGTCAAAGTCAGACATGGCCCTTTGCCAGCTGTGATGCCTGGTTACTGGTTTAAACTTGGCCCAAGTTTGTAAAAGATCTTTGGGTCAGCACAACTTAATAGCTTCAACAATTGATTGCCAATTAAGTTTAGAATACAATGAACCAATTAGAACCCAGTTTAGGTCAGATAGCTGCTAATGGTGGATATCTTGATGAATCGAAAATGTAAGTTTTTTCTATGTATAAACTGTTTATGTAATAAAATATGTTTTCGTAGTTTGTGTTGTCCCATATCAGTGCAAAATTATCACAAATTAAAAAGGATTCATGCCAATATTGTCCAAAACCCCACTTTTCTAGGACGTTTCCAAACTTTTGGAGGGCAGTGTATGTCATAACAAGGGAAAAAAAGAATACCACTACTTCTGTTTCCTGCCGACTTTAATAAAAACTATAATAGGGTCTCAAAGATATTGAAATAACACTGAAGAATGAAGCACAACAATGTCTCTTGGCTACAGGAGACTCTCATAAGCTTTTCAGAAACACTAAAATCATAGACGTCCAAATACATTATGTAAGACGTCCGTCTTGGACCCTGCTGAGTAGGATTTTGTGCTGTCACTAAATCACATGCCAGTGCCACCTGCTGACAAGGTCTATGGCATCAGAGCCAACACCTCAACAGAGTGAGACCTGAGTCACTGTCCTGCATGGGATCATGGGTAAAACAAACTGCAATGCCAATGACCGTGGGAACCCTGGGAATACCATGGTACTGAAGGATTCACATACTCATGTAGCTTGGTATTTAGGGTACTTAAGAGAACCAAAACCATTGTGATACCATAGCAATTTTTTGTGCTTTTCTGTTAATGCAGAAGCAGCAGTGAAGAGCTGAGATCAGCAGAACCCCAGTAATGACACTGAATCATTCTCACATACACACTGCAGCAGCGGCAGAACATTTGCAGTATAAACCGTGTTAAGTTAATGACAGAGGGTCGAGGCTGTGACCGGCGCGGGTTCGGGTTCTTACCGGCAGGCATTCCTCCACTCGGTTCCGTCCAACCCGCGTCCGATGCACTGCGTCTGGATCAGATCAGCTTGGAAGGGGGGTTGGGTTCGACATATGGATCAGAACACGGCTGGATCACACACATAAAAACACACACACGTACAGACATACGGATTAAACGAATCCGATCAGAACCCGTCAACAATATCTACCTTAAACTGACGGCTATGAGCACACATTATCAAACATGGCGGTACTGTGTCTGTGTTGTTAAGAATTGAAGTATAGAAAGAGAGTTGTGAGCGAATACCTGTAGATGCAGATTAAGCGCAACACATCCGCGTTTCCTGCTTCACATTCCGCGTGACGTCGGGACACGCCAACACGGAAGTGATAGTCGAGAGCGGAGAAGAGGAGAGGAGAGCGCGCGCAGCGCACGCGTCGAGTTTGAAAAAAAAAAAACACACACACACATACACACACACATACACACACACAACACACGCTGCAGGGATTCACAAGGTGGAACAGGTGGGTAGAAAAGAAAAGTTGTTTTATTTTATTTAATTATAAAAACAAGTCTCTGGAAATGTGTGTGAATTTTATCTGCTCCCCAATCCAGCTTCTAAAATTAATAAACAGGGCAATCTCATTTGCCTTTGATTTAGGTTAATGAACTGCTCAAATGTGTGTGTGTGTGTGTGAGAGAGAGAGAGAGAGAGAGAGAGAGAGAGAGAGGTGGTGAATAAAAAGTTAAAGTAATTAAAAGTTCTATGACCTCTCAATTTTTTTACATGGCATGTGACCAGAATATTTTCACTCTCAAGCTCTTCTCAAAGGAATAGTTCATTCTTCTATCATCATTTAGGCTACTTATTAATGAATGACTTTGTTTGTTGTATGGCACTTTAAGAGAATTTTTTAATTCTCTCCAATGCAAGTACAATAAATGGGACCTTTCAAACTGCAAAAGGACAAAAAAGCACCATAGAAGCATCATAAATATGGTTTATACCAGGGGTTTTCAATCTTTTAGATACCACGGACCGCCAAATATGATCATCCTTGTGTGAGGGAACCCCATCCTAACATGTAAAGGCAGCTATATATTTTCATGTATAAAAATGAATTTAGAATTAATATTATAAATAGGCTATGTGTGAAATATTATTTGGAAAGTTACATAATTTTTTTTATGTTACATTATTATGTTTTTTTCTACTTACTATAGTACTGTATGGTTGAATTTATTATTTATTTATTTTAACCAACTTATTCATTCATTTTAATTATTTTTACATTGTTTTTTATTTTATTTATTTAGTTCATTCTTATTTTTCCCATTTTTATTCTAAACTTTTCCACGGCTCTGCTGGTATACCTTGCGACCAAGTTTTGCTAATATTCCAAGTTAAGATAGATTTGTGTGAGAAAGAGATCAAAATTGAAGTCAATATTCACAAAAAAAAAAAAAAACATACTTGAGCATACTTACATACTTGAGCTTCCCTTGGTCTGTTTATGTGAGTTCATGACAGAAGCTGATTTGTGAACCAATCAGTTTTTGAGTCAGATCTTTTCAATGAATCATTCAGTGATTATTCAGGTTCATAAAACGGCTCTCACTAATTTGTTCACAAAGTTCTCAAGTTCAGCTTACTTAATGATTCAGTGTCAGCTTTGGTTAATGCGCATTGGTTAATGGTCCATTGTAAGGAAAGATTATCAGTGAATAACTTTTAATTTATTTTTATTTTTTTTCATGCAAAGCTGAATGGTTTCAGAAAATGGAATATAGTCATATGGGCCACTTTTATAAGGCTTTTGTGTGTTTTTTGAACCTTGAAAGCTTTGCTTTGATTCACTGTAACTGGATGGAAAAAAGTACATGTCTACATAATTCAAGTCTTCATAATTTCTCCTTTTGTGTTCCACAGAACAACAAATGTGTAATATAGGTTTGAAATAACATGAGATGTAAGTAAATGATGACAATTTGAATTATTGAGTGAATGATTTCTTTAATATGAAAACTTGTGGCCTGACCTGCTAAAACTTCAGAGCACATATACCCAGTTACAACAGTACCCTTCAGTTTGGAAAACCCTCTGTAATAATTTAAGGTTATTACTGATGGATTAGGGTTTTGTTGCAACTGACTGTTGCTGTTTTTGTTGTTACAAAAGCCTGGCATTTCATTACGGCAGAATCCGATCATTTTCAGTGGTCATAATGTATAATAATACAAAGCTCAGTAATGTCTGCCTGTGTCAGACCTGCTGTGTATAACTGGATTATATTAGGATAAGCTGAAGCCATCCAGTCAAACAGCCAAAGCTATGAGGACCTGCGTGTGTGCAAGAGAGACAGAGAGAGAGAATACACAGTATTAAGATAAAGACCTTTGCTTTACAGGAATTATGCGTGATTAAGCTCCATTTTATCCAAGCATCTGTTAAAACACTGAAAACACATCTCAATCACTCACTCACGCACACAATTCTCTGTAACTAAATGCTTTGACATTGTATTATGGCTCAAATGTTAAACACTGTGCTAAAAGATACTGCAATGCTGTTACACAAATACATGGCTGAGATCCAGATGCAAACTTCTGCATAATAATTACTGAAATGCTGGCCAAGTAATCCTATTTCACCAATAATCTCCATCAAATCTGTGTGATGTGATTTCTCTCTGTGGTCACACACACACACACACACACACACACATTTTCTGCCTCATTGATATTGGTGGTTTAATGAAGCATGAGAGTTTGGGCAGTTTGATTGATTGAGTAATGCTGTAGCTGTGTGCAGCTGGTATTGCCAGTCAATCAGTAAAGTGTTGTGGTTATTTGAATATTGAATGCACACACATGCATTGCAGTGATTGCGTCTTAAACACTTTGTATATATGCATGGTAACCTAAAATCTTGATGTTAAATAATTTTAGTTAATGGATATATTATTTGTCAGCTACCCACAGACAAACCCACACATACTCATGCTCATTATTCTCTTAATCAATCTGATGACAGTAATTTAATACACTTGAATTCGTGTGAAGCTCGAACCTAATTGTGTAAATTTCAAACTTTTATATCAGGACTTCCAGTGTAGAAATAAATATGGAAATGTTTTTTGATTTAATAACTTTATTATTTCTTTGATTGGAGAGCTTGTTTGCAGAGATAATTTAGGGTTTAGTGCTGAGTTTAACTTATGTTTTAATTCTACTAACTATGAATATTCAGGAGAGAGGTAAGGAAAAAAATCTGTTGTTGTTGTTGTTGTTTACTCACCTGGGACTCGTACCATGATGTAGTTGAAAAAACCCAGGGTTATGGGACAAAACTAAACCAACCCAGTCAGGCTGTGTTGGTACCATGACGCTGATCATCAACTTTCTCTGTCAACTCAGACTTTAAACCTGAGTTCAAGGAGCTTGTGCACATGAAAGTATGACATCAGAATAGCAAACAGCCAATCGCATGCTTTGAAATTGAGTGAAACTGCAATTCACTTCTTGCGAGACGATTTTGCCAAAGATTACGAGACTGAAGAATATGAATTAACTTACACAACAATAAAATATCTTGTTATATGAGTGCAAGCGAAAGCTCGCATCTATTGATTCCAAATCTTATTTATAGTCATTTAAACTGAATGCTTAATAATAATTGTTAAACTAAAATTGCTCATATGTTATGGATTAGGGGTATAATAATTATATGAATAATATATAAATCTTGTAAAATAATTAATATTATATAATAAATAATCATCGCTTAAAGGATTAGTTCACTTTAAAATGAAAATCCCCCTAAGCTTTACTCACCCTCAAGCCATAGGTGTATATGACTTTCTTCCTTTCTGATGAACACAGTCAGAGTTATATTAAAGGTGCCCTAGATTCAAAAATTGAATTTACCTCAGCATAGTTAAATAACAAGAGTTCAGTACATGGAAAAGACATACAGTGAGTCTCAAACTCCATTGTTTCCTCCTTCTTATATAAATCTCATTTGTTTAAAAGACCTCCGAAGAACAGGCGAATCTCAACATAACACCGACTGTTACGTAACAGTCGGGGTGTACGCCCCAAACATTTGCATATGCCAGCCCCATGTTCCCAACATTATGAAAGGCATTAGACAAGGGCAGAACGTCTGGATGTGCATAGCCGAATCATCAGACTAGGTAAGCAAGCAAGGACAATAGCAAAAAATGGCAGATGGAGCAATAATAACTGACATGATTCATGATAACATGATATTTTTAGTGATATTTGTAAATTGTCTTTCTAAATGTTTCGTTAGCATGTTGCTAATGTACTGTTAAACGTGGTTAACGTTACCATAGTTTCTTACTGTATTCACGGAGACAAGAGCCGTTGCTATTTTCATTTTTAAACACTTGCAGTCTGTTTAATTCATAAACACAACTTCATTCTTTATAAATGTCTCCAACAGTGTAGCATTAGCCATTAACCACGGAGCATAGCCTCAGACTCATTCAGAATCAATGTAAACATCAAAATAAACACTGTACTTGCGATTAGACATGCTGCATGACGAACACTTTGTAAAGATCCATTTTGAGGGTTATATTAGCTGTTTGAACTTTTTTTATGTTGTTTAAGGGGCGTGGAGCACGAGATTTAAAGGTCCACACACCCTGAATCGGCTCATTTCTAATTATGCCCCAAAATAGGCCGTTAAAAAAATGAATTAAAAAAAATCTATAGGGTATTTTGAGCTGAAACTTCACAGACACATTCAGGGGACACCTTAGACTTATATTACATCTTTTAAAAAAAAGTTCTAGGGCACCTTTAATAAATATCCTGATGCATCCAAGCTTTATAATTGCAGTGAATGGGAGCAAAGAGTTTGAAGCTGAAGAAAGTGCATCCATCATAAACGGACTCCGCACAGCTCTGAGGGGTTAATAAAAGCCTTCTGAAGCGAAGCGTTTGTGTAAGAAAAATATCCATATTTAACAAGTTAAAAAGTAAAATGTCTAGCTTCTGCCAGACCTCCTTCCGTTTTAAACTTACAGAAAAGTGTAACTGACGCGAAGTTGAATACAGAAGGCGGTCTAGCGGAAGCTACATATTTTACTTCATAACTTGTTAAATATGGGTATTTTTCTTACAAAAACGCATCGCTTCACTTCAGAAGGCTTTTATTAACCCCTCAGAGCTGTGCGGTGTCCGTTTATGATAATACATACCTAACCTATAAAGTGAGTCAATCTGAAGTACTCTTCACCCATTATTTACATACTTACACAACATGTCCACCTTTAAGGTTTTCCATTTTTCCACCTACAAGCTTCACACCGAGCTTCAGATCAATGTTGACCCATAGAACAACTATTTATGTATGAGAGAAACAGAGACAGTTTGATTTTTGTCTCTCCAGAGGGGGTTTGACATTTTTCACAAACTCATAGCATTTGGACCCAGTGTCTATTCAGTGGTCTTCGGTCAGAATTGATTTATGGATGGATTGCATAATAAACACGCATTTTAAACCCAGACAAGATAAAAAAAAAAGGGACTCCTACACGATGATTCAAAATGACAATGATTTTATATAAAAATAAAGCCGAATGACTGGGCATCTTATTTTTGTAAAATGCCAGAGAAGCGCCCACAAACATTACTATGTTTCTGAGAGATCAGATCACTCTTTCAGAGCAGATTCCAAAAGAATGAAGATCATGAAGGACATGAAATGTTACAGAATATATTGAACTGAATGGGAATTTACATAATATTTATAGTCAGCTGTGTGCAACATAAAAATCTTTCTTATGATCATGCTATTTTTGAACTGCATTTTTATTTCTTTCATACTAACCATGGGATTCTACTATAGCCTGTTTAGGTTTATTTTCTTAGCAGATGCTTTCTCAGAAGGCTTAATAGAAAATGCATATATATAAAGTGGCAACTACTTGGACAGGTAGCAAAGGATGCAAGTCAAGTGCTAAATTTAGATCCCCGGTGTCAGGAATAATAACAAGATCATGATGCAGGACAGACAGAACCTGTCAGGAAACACTAGTCATTAAGAATGAGTCAATGGGTCTTGTAATATAACTGTAAAGCAGCTCCGTGGGGGAGGACGAGCACTTTCGAGGTAGAGCTCTAGGGTGATGAGTAGGCAACCAGTCGGATGCATCAGAGCTGAATGCAGAGATCTTTTCTGGGATGAGGAGAGATAGAAAGGTGAAATGTAAAGCTGAGTGTTAGTTTAATAAACTGGAGTGTGTAAAGATGCAGAATCAGTTTGAAATCAAGCAGGAATACAGCGAATTGGATTTCTGAAATTCTGAAATTGCCATTCATTGGTCAAATTGATGCCTATGGTTGTTTTTTTTTTTTACATCTTTGTAATGCTATTATTGTCTAATGCAGTGTACACCAAAGAGCCAGAACATTATGTCCTCCTGCCTAATATGCTTTTGGTCCTCTGTGTGCTGCAGAAACAGCACCGACCCACAAGGCATGGATGCTACAAGATCCCTGAAGGTGTTGTGTGGTATCTGGCATCAAGATGTTAGCAACAGGTCCTTCAAGTCCTGTAGGTTGTGAGGTAGAGCCGCTGTGGATCGAACTTGTTGGTCCAGCACATCCCACAGATGCTCAATTGGAATGTGATCTGGTGAATTTGGAGACCAGGGCAACACCTTGAACTCTTCATCATTGTCCTGCTAAAAGAGGCCAATTCCATCAGGGAACACCATTGTCATGAAGGGATGTACCTGGTTGCAACAATGTTTAAGTAGGTGGCACATGTCAAATTCATGTCCATATAAATGGCCGGACCCAGGGTTTCCCAGCAGAATATTGCCCAGATCATCACACTCCCTCTACCAGCTTGTTGACGACCCACAATACATCCTAGTGCCATCACTTTTCACCAGGTAAACTGTGCACACTTACACAGCCGTCCATTGGATGTAAAAGAAAACGGGACTCATTGGACAACGTGACCTTCTTCCACTGTCCAAGTCACTCAGCTCTTTATTTCTGCCCGTTTCTCCTGCATGCAACATGTTGATTATGAGAACAGACTGTTTGCTATACCATCGAATTTAACCAGACCTTATGTGACCTTAGGAGATAATCAACGATATTTTCTTCACCTGTGACTGGTCATAATATTTTGGCTCATCAGTGTCATGTGTGTGTGTGCTCTTTAAGAGTTAATTCTGCCATCTCGTTCATTTATTTGTCATGATCATTCTGAAAGTTGCCATGCTTTTAAAGTCAACATGAAACTGAAATTAAAGGTGCCGTAGAACGTCTTTTTAAAAGATGTAATATAAGTCTAAGGTGTCCCCTGAATGTGTCTGTGAAGTTTCAAAATACCCCATAGATTTTTTTTAATTAATTTTTTTAATTAATTTTGGGGCATCATTAAATATGAGCCGATTTAGGCTGCGGCCCCTTTAAATGCTCACGCTCCCCGCCCACGGAGCTCGCGCTTGCCTTAAACAGTGCATAAACAAAGTTCACACAGCTAATATAACCCTCAAAATGGATCTTTACAAAGTGTTCGTCATGCAACATGTCTAATCACGTAAGTATGGTATTTATTTGGATGTTTACATTTGATTCTGAATGAGTTTGATAGTGCTCCGTGGCTAAAGCTAACATTACACGTTGTTGGAGAGATTTATAAAGAATGAAGTTGTTTATGAATTATACAGACTGCCAGTGTTTAAAAAATGAAATAACGACTGCCTTGTCTCCGTGAATACAGTAAGAAACGATGGTAACTTTAACCACATTTAACAGTACATTAGCAACATGCTAACGAAAAATTTAAAAAGACAATTTACAAATATCACTAAAAATATCATGATATCATGGATCATGTCAGTTATTATTGCTCCATCTGCCATTTTTCGCTATTGTTCTTGCTTGCTTACCTAGTCTGATGATTCAGCTGTGCACAGATCCAGACGTTAATACTGGCTGCCCTTGTCTAATGCCTTGATCATGGGCTGGCATATGCAAATATTGGGGGCGTGCATATTAATGATCCCGACTGTTACGTCACGGTCGGTGTTATGTTGAGATTCGCCTGTTCTTCGGAGGTCTTTTAAACAAATGAGATTTATATAAGAAGGAGGAAACAACGGTGTTTGAGACTCACTGTATGTCATTTCCATGTACTGAACTCTTGTTATTTAACTATGCCAATATAAATTCAATTTTTGAATTCTAGGGCACCTTTAACAGATGATTGGCCATCTCAAAATGATTGAGATATCAAATCAAAGAAGGCAGGCTTTACAGTTCACAAAAGACGGGTGCAAGGATTCCAACGTTACACTTCAGTTTTTACAGCGGAAGTGTGCATGATAAGATGTAAGTAGCTAAATATTTAATATTTGACTAAAATAGAAATTGTTAAAGGGTTAGTTCACCCAAAAATGAAAAGTCATATATTACTCACCCTCATGCTGTTTGTATTCATATTTTTGATGCTCCAAAAAAACAAAAAAAACAACTTATATAGTGATGGCTGATTTCAAAGCACTGCTTCATGAAGCTTCGGAGCGTTATGAATCTTTTGTGTCAAATCAGTGGTTCGGAGCACCAAAGTCATGTGATTTCAGCAGTGTGGCGGTTTGACATGCGATCCGAATCATGATTCGACACAAAAGATTCATAACACTCCAAAGCTTAATGAAGCAGTGTTTTGAAATCGGCCATCACTATATAAGTGGTTATTTTGTTTTTTTGGTGCACCAAAAATATTCCTGTAGCTTTATTAATATTGAACCACTGTACATGAACTGATTTAAATATGTTTTTAGTACATTAATGGATCTTGAGAGAGGAAATGTCATTGCTGGCTATGGAGGCCTCACTGAGCCATCGGATTTCAACAAAAATATCTTAATTTGTGTTCCGAAGATGAACAAAGGTCTTATGGGTGTGTAACGGCATGAGGGTGTGTAATAAATGGCATTATTATTTTTTTTTTTTGAGTAAACTAACCCTTTAAACGACTAACAGTAATATCCTGTATTTTCAAGTACTCAACTTTTTTTAAATTTTTTTTTTTAAATCTCACAATTCTAAATTGAAAATATGCTATAGTTTGCATGATGCATGTAATTCATAACTGAATGTGACAAGAAAAGGAACGTTTTGCATTTTCAACATATAAGACCCCTACCCCCACCCAAAAAAACAACCTTTGGTCCACCCTAGTGTTCAAGAAATGGTTACAGCCTTGTCCTATTGTGGAAGTAGATTATAAATGAAGTTTCATGTTCACTTTAAGGAAATTTAAGTTTTGTTATTCAGTGTTTGAGACTGTGAGATCTAAAACTGTCAATTTAATAATTCTAGTATAATTCTTAATATTTAATTTGACACACTTACAGTTTAAACAACATTATATTAGATCAATATTGTCTCAGGAAATGGCGAGGTGTTGTGTGCAATATTAAAAACACTTGACTTTATAAAAATGTTATGAGATATGGAGTAGTGTTTCTTTCAAACAATAAATTAAAAATCACAGGCCGAGTTGTAAGCTTCAGTAAAAATAACTGTTCTATTTTGAATGATTAAAAAAACATATGCAATCAACTTGAGCCGACAAAAAGGAATTAGCGTCTGCCTGTGTTCCGCTGTGTGAAAGTGAGGGATATATCTGGCATCAAGTAATGTAATTACTGTAATTTCACCAAACCGAATTGCAAAAATAACGTTTCAAACAGGTTTCCCAAAGTCTGTTTTTTTTTTTTTTTTTTTAAATACAGTGGCACTTGCAGAATCTGTGAAAATGTGAATAATTTTAATAAAATAAGTGAGATCATACAAAATGCATGTTATTTTTTTATTTAGTACTGTTCTGAGTAAGATATTTTACATAAAAGATGTTTACATTTAGTTCACAAGACAAAACAATAGCTGAATTTATTAAAATAACCCCATTCAAAAGTTTGTGAACCATTGATTCTCAATACTGTGTGTGGTTACCTGATGATCTACTACTGTTTGTTTGTTTTGTGATGGTTGTTCATGAGTCCCTTGTTTGTTCTGAGCAGTTAAACTGAGCTCTGTTCTTCAGAAAAATCCTCCATGTCTTGCAGAAATTTCAGTTTTCAAGCATTTTTGTATATTTAAACCCTTTCCAGCAGTGACTGAATGATTTTCAGATCCATCTTCACACTGAGGACAATTGAGGGACTCAAACTCAACTATTAAAAAAGGTTCAAACATTCACTGATGCTCCAGAAGGAAACACGATGCATTAAGAGTCGGAGTGTGAAAACTCTTAAAAACGGAGTGTCTCTTATTTTATTAAAATTATTCACATTTTCACAGATTCTGCAAGTGGTTCACATACTTTTTCTTGCCACTGTAAAACAGGTACAACTGAAACTGAATCCAGGACATGTTAACTAAAGATCAAGATACCCTCCAGAATATTTTCTCATATCCCTATGGTAACACTTCTTTTGCAGATCTATTGTTATTTGCTATTATTACATATCTTTTTGCATCAAATTAGCGGTAACCGCCATTCAAATGCTGCATTACCTATAACATACTCTAATACAATCTCCAAATAACTATTAGGCTTTTGATAACATTTTTCCAACTCTCACAGCCTAGATGCTGTCCGTCAAATGAAAAAGTCATTGCAGAAGCAGAGCATGTGAGTATTGATTTTAAACAGATTTTTCAAAAGAACTATCCTTTTTTGTTTGTTTGTTTAAAATCTTTAATAAGGGACAAAAATGCTGCATGTTTGTGCATGTTAAAGAAAGGGTAAATTTTGATTTTATGGAAGTTTTACAGTAGCTTTAATATTTTAACAGATTTAATATAGCCTAATCATTAAAATATTAAACATTTTGATATATAATATATCAATATACACAACACTACTGTTCAAAATATGGGGTCAGCAAAATTTTTTTTAGATAGAGAGAGCGATTAATAAAAAATGCTTTTATTAATACTTTTAATAAATTGATCAAAGGTGACAGTATATATATATATATATATATATATATATATATATATATATATATATATATATATATATATATATATGTCATTAACCAAACAATTGATGGACCCCACAACTTTAGTTAGTGTGTAATGTTGTTTTTAGAGTATAAATAAAATCTGTTAAATTTTAAAGCTCAAAGTTCAATGCCAAGCGAGATATTTTATTTAACAGAAGTCGCCTACATCGAACGGCCAGTTTGGACTACATCCCTCTACTTCCTTCTTTAATGACGTCACTAAAACAGTTTTTTGACTAACCTCCGCCCACAGGAATACACAAGAGTTGCGTTTGTAGAGTGTGTTTGTCGCCATGTCGTCGAAACGCTGTTATTTTCATCCCGCAGTCCAATCACCGGGTCTCATTCCGGCTCAAATTGATAGGGTAAAATTAAAGACATGTTTACAATAACACTGAGCACGTGCATCTCCACGTTATGGTAAGAGGCGTGACCTTTCCGGGCAAGATGCGCTAAACTGCTGTCGAATCACAACACAGGAACCGCTGGCACAATCAGAACTCGTTACGTATTTCTGAAGGAGGGACTTCATAGAACAAGGAAGTCATCAGCCCGTTTTTATGACAGTGGAAACAGAGGTATACAGATAAGTAAATTATGTGAAAAATACTGTGTACTATAAACACAATCAAAGCTTCAAAAAACCACGAAAAACGGGACCTTTAAAATATTTGAAATTATAAAAAAGAAATTCGTACAAGTTTGGAACAACTTGAGGGTGAGTAAATGATGACAGAATTTTCATTTTTGGTTGAACTATCCCTTTTAAAATAATAAATGCTGTTATTTTGATCATTCTTCAAAGGTTCATCAAAGAATCCTTAAAAAAAGCCAGACTCTTTTCAACATTGATAAAAATAATTTTTCTTGAGCACCAAATCAGCATATTAGAATGATTTCTGAAGGGTCTTGTGAAGACTGAAGACTTTTACTGTATTTTTTATCAAATAAATGCAACTCTGCTGAGCATAATAGACTTATTTCAAAAACATTTTAAAAATCATACCGACCACAAACATTTGAACTGTAGAGTATATTCAAATTTAAATCTTATTATATTCTTTTTTATTTTCACTTCCATCTTTCGAGTAGTTCTGTTCAGGATCTGCTGCAGGGTTATGAACAGAACAGATTTGATATGGAGGGTTTTCATTATTTATAGTTGTGTTAAGTGTACTCTCTCTCACTGCCACCGTCTCTTTCTCTTTCACACACAGAATGATGGCTGCCTCTGAAAGGGAAATTCAAAATAAAGTTGAAAAAGGTTAAATGAAAGAGCAATGTTCATGGAAATGGAGCTATAAAAAGAGAAAGAGAAACGATTAATTATGAAGCAGGTGAGAGAGACCCAGAAAGTGTATTTAATTATAGGTATGTGATTTTTTTTTTTTTTTTTTTTTTTTTGCTGTTGATTTCCTGCTTGCGCCTTCCTACTTCTTCACGTCTCTCATAGTAACGGCAGAATGTGTGAACAGCGCTGGACTCTAGGGCTGAATTTGATGGATCACTCCCACAGTTCTGGAACCTAAAACATCAACAGCAGAATGGGATGACAGGTGGCTGAATCCAACACACATTCACACACAACACACAAACAAACACATGCAAGCATGCACAAGACAGCATGGAAGCAGAAATGTGGGTGGGATTATGGGAACTTAAGTTTTAAACAACTATTCTGTTTCTTCCTCTTGGCTTCTATTAGTTTCTCATTTATTGTGTGACCTTTAACCTTGTTGGAAATCAAAGAACAAATTAATCATGTTCAAATGTTTTACTTTCAATATTGTATAACTTTGCTCTCTTATTCTCCTCAATAAAATTACTGAAACTATTTTAACTTTTTTATTTTAACAATAATGAGGGCTAGACAAAAAATGCACAATATGACACTAATTAAATTATTTGAATTTTAAAGAAACTAATGATGCAAATATGATGAGAAAAAATAAAATGGCAAAATAATTAAACGTGCAATGTGTAAATTTTAGGAGGATCTATCAACAGAAATGCAATATAATATACATAACTATGTTTTCAGAGCTGTATAAAGACCTTACACAATGAACCGTTATGTTTTTATGTTAATGTTTATATTACCTTAGAATGAGCCAATTCTATCTCATACGCCGCGGGTCCCCTTACATGTTAAGTCACCATTTTGCGCCAGCATGTTTCTACAGTAGCCCTAAATGGACAAACACAAACTGCACTACAGAGAGCGTTTGATGCTGTCTCAGACGACGACACATTTGTCCTGTGCTGGCCTCCGTAGCCTCTCTATATTGCAATTCCCAACCTCACTGCTAGATGTCGCTAAAATTTACACACTTCACCTTTAACAAGGCACTTAAAATGTTTTTGTAAAAGAAATATATAGAAAGAATATTTGATTCAAATAATCTACCAGAAGTGACCAAAAGTTTTATTTTAGTCAACTACAATTAGATTCTATTTTAGTAGAATTAGAGTAAAATTGACTATAAATGATTATAATGATAATTTTATGACTTTTTTTTTTTTTTGCCTTTTAAAAACAGTAATCTTGTGGAATTTTGTTACAGTAGGCCTATAAAAACTGTTTTCTATTTTAATATATTTTAAAATGTAATTTATTCCTGTGATTCAATGCTGAATTTTCAGCATCATTACCCCAGGCTTCAGTATCACATGATCCTTCAGAAATCATTCTAATATGCTGATTTGCTGCTCAAGAAACATTTATTATTATTATTATCAATGTTGAAAACAGTTGTGCTGCCTAATATTTTTGTGAAAACAGTGACCATTTGCTCAGGATTCATTGGTGAATATGTTCAAAAGAGCAGCATTTTTGAAATACAAATTATATTACATTATAAATGTATTTACTGTCACTTTTGGTCAATTTAATCCATCATTGCAGAATTTTTTATTATTTTAAAAAACTGTTGACCCCAAACTTTTAAATGATAGTGTATATTTTATATTATAATATTTGCTCCTATATTTGCAACATATTTAGTCCCCATGAGGAAAACAGCTTATAGATCATACACATAAGTGATGTTTTATTTAAATGTAAAAATGCATGAAGTTTTCTGTGATGGGTAGGTTTAGGGTTAGGGGAATATACAGTTTGTACAGTAGGCTATATAAAAATCATGGAAAGTCCCCATAAAAGATGGAAACCCAATGTGTGTGTGTGTGTGTGTGTGTGTGTGTGTGTGTGTGTGTGTGTGCGCACTTGTTCAGCTGCTCTCTACTGCCTCCTGCTGTCCTGTGTTGTTTGGGGTAGAGACATGAATGTCTTTACCTGCAAGCAAATTCATGAAGGTTTGTGGCAAAGCTGCTCTGTGGGGTTTTGTGTGTGTGTGTGTGTGACCAGAGAGACACAATGACATTAAGGAGAGTGAATTAAACTATGACCAAGCATTTAATTTTAAACACCCCAACCATGATAAACACAAATTAAGCCCAGACACCTGCATGGTCTTTCCAGGCAGAGATTCTATAATTACGCAAATGTGTCTGCTGAATATAGAATGTCCTTCATGCGTATCTGAGCTGAAACACTCTAAGCAGAGACACAGTGTGTGTGTGTGTGTGTGTGTGTGTGTGTGTGTGTGTGTGTGTGTGTGTGGGGGTAATGCTTTTCCTGCAGAAGTGCTAATGTATTTTCTGTGTCTTTTACAATGACTATTTTAGTGAAGGTTTCCTCTTCTCTATGTTTCAGTTGTGAATGTGTGAGGTGTGTCTGGATGTGTGTGTGTTCCGATTCATCAGGCCCTCCTTTTCTTTCTGCCTCCCTTCTCCTTGATCTCCTCAATCACTTATTCACCAGACGGCTTGCCTCCCTTCTCCTTGATCTCCTCAATCACTTATTCACCAGACGGCTTGATGAAGGGGGGCAGAGAGAGAGAGAGAAAGAGAGAGAGAGAGAGAGAAGTGTGTGTCATGTCAGTGATGTCTTTCTTAGTATTGAGTCATGATCTCAGCCAATAATTGGTGTAATCAAGACGCTTTAACATGCACAGGTGTGTGAGGTTAATTTGAGAATGAGTGGCTTGTTTCACTCCCTAGTTCCCTATTCACCTTTATCCTAACAAGCCTGCATTTTAGAATTATGGGAGCCACTTCCGGTTTGGGCAGGTTCCACTCAAAAAGACTGAATCAAATCATTTCATATCATAAGGTTGTGCTACAAATAATCATTATCTGTCAGTTTGACTGATAATGAGCTGCAACATTTCCTTCGTGTTCTATTTTCAGATGTCAGGAGCGTGTAACATAACGTATTTTAATGTGACACATGGTATAACAAGAATGGCAAGAGCTCTTTTCAGTCACTCCTGATTATTTTTTTCCCCCCTTTGAATTCCGCAGTATGAAAAATACAACATATACTGCACATTTGTGGTATGTTCTTCTGATTTAATTTACAATATATCCCATGAATTATTCACTGGAATGCACTAAGAATTCTCGTTTTTCTCTCCAAATCCTCACATTTCTTTCCAGGTTCGTTTCCACACGGATGCTTTAAAATGTGATTGTCTCCCCTTTTCAGCAGTGTTTACTAATTTTTTCTAAAGCAGGTAAATACAATATTTATTGTCAAAATCAAAGCTTCAATCATTGTGTGATGGAAATCACTTTGAAATATTATCACTCAATGTTCCATTTTATGAACCTCTTTACTTACGGCAAAATATACGTTACATAATACAGACATATACTATTACTACAGTGATATTTAACATATCTGTAATATTGCTGTGGAAATAATCAAGCTTATTCTGTTGTAGTAATTTGGTTAATGCATTTACACTTCCTAAATTTCCTTTTAATATTCGATTGTTGAAGGGTGAGTAGAATAATGTCATCTCATTGTAGCCAGTTTTTGAAAATGTTCACAGAGAGAACCTTTTGCTGAATGTTTAACCGGAGTTACTCCTATAATTCGTGCAAAGCATCATGGGGCGTATGAAAAAGGTGGATAGTGTGCATCAGTGAACGTGAATTCAGCTATAGGGCGTTAGCTATAGGGCCTTGATGTACTTAACCCATTTTAGCCCACCGACACTATAGTTGCTGCAGTGTATAGTTGTCATTTTCCTTTCGTAAGTATTTTTCTAGATGTTATCCATGTTTTATGTCTCAATGACATGCAAGAAAACAACCAAATAAAGGATTTCAAGAACAAAAAAAAAGGTATTCACTTCCTTCCTGCCACATGACATGAGGCTGTCAACTTCCTACCCCTACTTCCAGGAAGCATGAAATTTCCATGTTACTAATAAATATTTTTTGTTGACATATCTATATCTACATAATCATGAAGGTCTCTAGAATCATCCAAACAAGACAAATCTTACAACAGATCTATAGTTTTTGGCATACTTAGTCAAAAGTCCAAGCGGCAACAATAGTTGCACTGCCCCCCCAGACCAGAGACTTTATGATTTTGTGGGAGCTATGAATAAATTTTCTCATTTTATTTGTCTTATCCTATTATTTTAGTGAGTAGTAAATTAGGGCTAAATCATTTTTAAATACTAAAAACTATTTTCTCCCAAGTCCCGCAAATTATATCGCGGTGGTACGTGAGAGGACTCTCTTCTCATTCTGTTCCTGCTATAGTTTAGGCTTATGCTAAATAGCAGGCTAACTAAACTAAATGGATATTTATTAATCGTTTTTTAAATAAACCCACAACTAAAGGAGAAGGGGCTCTAAAGGTGCGTTCACGCAGCCTCGTAATTCCTGTTGTTACGAGATTCCTGCTTGTAAAAAGCGTTCACGTCCTCGTAGAGCTCGTAATTACAGCTTGTAAGCTGGGAGTTTTCTGAAAGCTCTCACATGTACCACATGGCCGCTATACCACCTGACCGCTGTAGATTGATTTATTAGGCGTTGATAGTGGTGCCATGGAAACGCATAA
This sequence comes from Megalobrama amblycephala, assembly GCF_018812025.1. Classification (NCBI taxonomy): domain Eukaryota; kingdom Metazoa; phylum Chordata; class Actinopteri; order Cypriniformes; family Xenocyprididae; genus Megalobrama; species Megalobrama amblycephala. The sequence goes on along the minus strand of NC_063060.1, from coordinate 12,184,169 downwards.
TTCCCAGTCCAAGGACCAAAAGGACATGAACAACTCCGAATATAACGTCACGTGTTGTCATTTCAAGATTCCGGTAAATACAAGGTGACGTGAATGCAGCCAAAGTCCCTTTAAGACAAGTCATTTCACTCGGCGGCCATCTTTGAAACGCCTCTTGGGCATCCTGGGCATCATGCAGCTCCTATCTCTTTGAATGGGGAAACATCAAATTCTTTTACCAACCTTACGATTAAATTTCATATTTGAAATCACCAATAAAATCTAACAACCAGCTCATAAATTTAGTTTCTAAACGCTCGAATCATGACAAAAAACTTTGTTTTTCAGGCTGGATCAAGCTAATGCGCATGCGCAGACTAAATGCGCGTCTCTTCGGAGGCGCGTCTGACTGTTTCTATAGAAACCGGTGATTCTGACGCCCGCTGAAGTGACGCGATGACTTTACCAGTCGGCGATTGGCTCTTATTTAGCAGACGGGACTTATTCCGCCATATTGCACGTTACACTTTCTCCCATTCAAAACAATACGAGTGACACGTTTTGTGTTATTCTATAGTCTTTGATGAAGCTTAACTCTGACGCTTCCACTATCAACATCTAAGCAACTTGGAAAAGAGGTGGTGTTCTGACAATTTGTGCTACCCTGTCAGATTTTGCTACCTCCCATTGAAACAGTAGGTAACGTTAGCAAAATCTGACAGCGAAAAAATGCTACCTATCAGATTGTGCTTCCAGCGTGATATTAACATGGTTTATGGCTACTCCAACCCTAAACCTACCCTTATAATAATGCAAGTACAGTAGTGGTAATACAATATGATATAGCATTAATCGATAGAACAAGTATAAATCGATAGCGAAAAATGCTACTTATCAGATTGTGCTTTATTAATGTCTACACCAACACTAAACCTACCCTTACAATAATGCAAATACAGTAATTTTGAGTTATTTATCCTGACAAAAATTATGTAATATTGATGTGCGCATGTGCAGTAAGCCCAGGTAGGAAATTCTGACGGGTAGGATGAAATGTAAGGACAGCGGCTTCTGCATTAGGTAAGTTAGGCCTAAGATGTGTTTTTGACTCTTTGCATTGCAGTCGTTCATCATAAATTTTAAATGTAGAAGATATGATACATATCTTTTATGAAATGTAGAGTATATATAGCCACCAGACAAGTTTCCCCAAAAATTAGAAATGGCCAAATTTCCCTCAATATTTTATATTCTTGATGCTGCTCTGTTGCACTTCGTTACGCGCAGCTCTAGTTGTTATTTGGAGGACAAAAAGTTGTAGAAGTTTTTATGTTTCTCTTTCAAACAGCACTCGTTAATGTCAAAATGAGTGAGATGACCAATCAAATCAAAGAAGGCGGGTCTTACAGCAGACGAGTTTGAATTCCAGCTCAACACTTTAGATTTATCTCTGAAAGTGCATGGAAATTAGCAGCTAAACATCAATATACTGTTTTACGAGAGGAATGCTGAACGACCGAGAGTATTATCCAGGGATGCAAGCAACTCAACTTTTTTTTTAAAAAATGTCACTGTTTTGAATGTAAAATATGGTATAATTTACATTTGATTCATGTAACTCATAACTGAATGTGACAAGACAAGAAACGTTTTGCGACATATCAGATATCAGTGAACGTGCATATTTTAAAACAAAATATTATTTGTAAACAGTTTGATTAGGCCTACTTCACAATAGCAGTAGAACTTATTTTACATTTTTTACTTTTATTTATTCCCTTAAAGATTAGTCCACTTTTAAATAAAAAATTTCCTGATAATTTACTCCCCCATGTCATCCAAGATGTTCATGTCTTTCTTTCGTCAGTCGAAAAGAAATTAAGGTTCCCTTTCGAAGGATTGGGCAAACTGAAGTTGATAGGTTGGCTAGAAAGATATATTGTGCAGGCCACTAAATGGCTGCCTCTTAGCCACCTGTTGTTTAGAGTAGCTTCTCATCTGCTGTCTGCTAGAGTAGTTTGAGTTAGCACTCGTCACTTCATTTAATATGTATGATTAGGTCGGCCTTAATCGGCCGCCTGACATTGTTTGCTTGTGAGCTTCACTCTCTTTCTCTTATACATGAGATTTGGAGGTGAAGCCTAGGCTTCACTAGGCTTGTGGCCCTGTAAGAAGGCCCATAGCTTAGCGGCCAGGCTAGAGCTAGGTTAGATGTGTTATATGTTAACCCCATGTATACTATCCCTTGTCAGGTGATATAGTTCCTAGTTCTGGCCTCCTCCCGAGGGAGTTGTTAGGCCGTATGCCCATTGTCCCCTTGTTTATGTAGGTGCAATTGGTGAGGTTAACAGCAAGGTTGTAGACTGTTTTAGACTCCCTGATGCTGTTTTTCTCAGGTGGTAGGCCCTTATCTTTGCGTAGATAAGTTATGCAGTGTATGCTAGGCCCCACTTTATAGAACTTTTCATGCTATGGAAAATGTTTTTTCCTCTGAGCCACTTGATTTTCTTAATCAAGTTTGAGTTGACGGTGCTAGCTTTTAGCCTTCGTCCTCTAGGGCTTAGTACAGGTTTGAGAATCTGTGTGGAGAAAATGTTTATCCTCATTGGAAACAGCATGTATGTCAAAGCAGTACGTTTGCTTTGAGTTCTAGACTTTTGCCCTACATTTGTATGTGAGCTTACTTATGCTGCCACAGGTTAGCACCTGTTCTCATAATAGCAGGCTCTTTGATGTTAGCCTCTATTGGAGAGATTGGTGACTATTATATTCCCCAGTTGATTTTTATTTGTGTCACTGAGTGCATCACCTGTTGGATTGCATACTCAGGGTAGTATAGAACCACTTTTTGAGAAAGGCTGGTTTCTATTAGCTCCCTTTTGTGATCTTGTTAACAGCTATATTGCATATAACTTTGATTGTAGGCTCTTATGGTTAATTAGCCTCCTTCTAGTTAGCAATTGTATTTCTAACAAGTGCTGTTAGTTGATCATAGTTTGCTCACATAGTTTACACTGCCACAGGCTTTTGCTACGTGTCTGTTTGAGGCGGTAGGCCATTTTAGGCCTCCCTCAGACCATGTTGGCATTGTTTGGTTCCCTTAAAGCCGAGTTCAGACTGCACGATTTTCAAAGTAGTCGGGTCACTGTTCTTTTCACACTGCATGACTATCTTGGCCAGCATTCAGTCGCTGCTGTGTTCAAACTGCACGATGGATCTGCGACAGAAGGTTTCACACTGCATGACTTTACAATAGGAAGAATCACCGACAACTCTGTCTGGCATGCAAACTACGTTTCACAACCAAACACACGCAAGATGTGACAAGGAAACAACGTGATATCATGCGTGCAAGACCGGAGTTATTATTATTATTAAAAATGGTAGCCCGCAAGAAGCTTGCAATATGAATTGCCGGTGCTCTGATTTGCAGCGAAAACAAGAAAAAGAAAAAAAGAATATGGAGGAAATGGTTGGGGAGACACTGGATTGTGTGTTCTGCAATGAGAGTTGGAGGTAAATACATAACTTTTCAATGTGCTGCTGTTGATGGTCAAGCAAAGGTTTGTGCTTTGTTTCTGTTTGATAGAATTGTAATGTTTATGTACGAAGCCATGCTTGCTGATATTTTGGTTTATAACTCGTCCCCGAACTCCCCGCTGCTCTGTATCTTGCTCTCTCATTGGCTGTCGGTCATCGCTGATGTAGATTTCAGTCAGAACACTTTTCACACTACAGGATTTTGAATCGCCAACAGGTCCAGATATTTACCATGTCAAATATCTCACGGGTGTCGTCAACTCTCTCAGATCGCGTCTTTGCTCATTCACACTGTGTGATTGTCACTCGCGTGAACGAGCACCGATTTGCCTATGATTTCGGGCATTTGTCGGTGATTTCCCAAAACCTGTCAGCGAGCCAAAATCGGGGCTAAAATCGTGCAGTCTGAACTCGGCTTTAGTCACATATGATTTAGGGTACATTACCTGTTGGAATGTGTAGCCTAGCACAGGTTGCAGTTAGCTTCCCACAGCTATTGTTGGGTTAGAGCTGGTTCCCTGTAGTTTGGTTCCCTTAATTTCATGAGCTGAAGCCACGTGTCATTGGAATGGTAGGCCCCAGCAGGCCTCCTTTCTAGTTCACATGTTGGCACAGTTTGTGTTTTTATTCTGCAAACAGGCTGATCACCACTTGTTGCTGAGATTGTAGGCCCCACAAGGCCTCCTTTTTAACTGACTTGTTGGCAGGATGCCTTGGAATCCAAGAACCCATACCACCATCGGTCCAATACCATCATCGGCCATGCCCCACCTCTGTTGAGTAGGCCTTAAGCAGACCTCTTGTGGAGTATGGTGGTGTCATATGCATTCCTTCTCTCAGTATTATGCGTCAAAGGTTTTCCACTGAATGCATGGCCGGTTGGTTGGTATGGTCCTGACTGGCTGATGTGTGTTTACTAGGGTAGGCCCTAATAAGGCCTCCTTTTTTTAGTTTACATGTTGACACAGTTTGTGTTTATATGGACAAACGGGCTGAACGCCACTTGTTGCTGAACTTGGAGGCCCCATAAGGCCTCCTTTTTATCTGACATGCTGGCAGGATGCTTGTGAATCCAATCCAATACGAGCTGAAGCCACGTGTCATTGAATCGGTAGGCCCCTTCAGGCCTCCTTTTTAGTTCACATGTTGGCACAGTTTGTGTTTTTATTCTGCAAACAGGCTGAACGCAGCTTGTTGCTGAAATGGTAGGCCCCTCAAGGCTTCCTTTTTAGCTGACTTGCTGGCAGGATGCCTGTGAAGCCATACCACCATCGGCCACGCCCCATCGCTGACGGATAGGCCCTAAACAGGCCTGTTCACGTTGTATGGCAACGTTTTATGTATTCCCTCTTTGGAAAAATCCCTAATACATGGCCTACTGGTTGGTATGGTTATGGTAGCCACTTGCTGATGCCACATGTTTACTAAGGTAGGCCTACTTCGGCCTCCGGTGTAGCATGTGGAGTTCACTTATGTACTCCTCTCACTGTGAGAGTAATAGGGTGCTTTTACCAAGTACTTTTGAGTGGCTGGCCCCTCAGGGTGAATGTTTTGGTGAAACATTACTGAGGTTTGTTTTACATCTGCCTCCCTGAGTCTGATTCCTACTCTAGTTGAGCTGAATAGCCACCTAGCGCCTAGGGTGGATCTATTGTGCTCTTAGAAATGGCCACTAGACTTACGCCATTTGTCTTAGAGGTAGGCCTTATGGGCCGCCTTTTTAAACATCCTGGTGCATCTTTGTGTATATTTCTCTTTGAGAATTATCTGTATACACTTCTGGGTGGCCAGAGGCCCAGGTGATAAATATAACCTCCTATGGTTCGGTTATTTATAGGTCTTGGTGCCTAAAACAGCTGATGCCACGTGTCTGTTAAGGTTATAGGCCCATCCAGGCCTTCCTTAATACGTGTTGGCGTACGCTGTACTCCTCTTGCTTTAAAGAGTAAAAAGGTGCTTTTACTGAGTACACTGCTCGTTGGATTGTGTTAGGTGGATTGTCATGCGGGCACTTTTGCAGCCTCTTTTACTGCCATTGAAGTTGTCTGTCTGCCCAGCAAGACAGGTGTTCAGGGTGGCCCCTCCAGGCCACTTTCTGAATATACTTCTGTTTGACATAAAGCTACTATCATGCTGTAGGCCCCTCTTCGGCCTCCATGATTATGTGTCCATTGCATGGTCTACCTGTTAGGTGAGCTTTGTACTTCCCTATTAGGGTTATGTTTGTAATAGTGCTTAGCTCCCTAAGCTGATCATGGTGGTAGGCCTTAATCAGGCCTCCTCCTAAGATTCAGCCCTAGGCTGGTTTGTGCTCCCCTGTATAAACAGGTGTTTAGCGCACAGCCTCCTCAGTGTGTTAATTAAGCGCTGAGTAGATCCTAGGATGAGCGGATTATACTCCCCTCAATACGAGGGGATTTTAGGGCCCTCTAGTGACTGGCCTGGTCTCCTTTCGGTTCCCTGGCCACATTCCCTTTAAGGGACCACTTTTCCTTGGAAAAGTTGGCCCCAGATGCCTTTAGGGACCTTGGTAGGCTTTCTACGGAAGGCTTCTTTGAGACTTAGCTTGGGCTGTTGGCTGTAGGGAATGCTGTCACTGACAGCCTTTGTGTGACCCGAGGGTGAGTTGCTATCTGGCGTTTCATTCGAAACTGCTTGACGTTTGTCTAGCCATCTTTTGGCATGCACTCTCCTTAATCATGGCGGCATGGGTATATCGTTCCCCAATGCGTGATTGAACGCAGAGTTGAAGTTCCCTTCGAAAGGGAACATCTCAGGTTACGTATGTAACCATAATTCCCTGAGAACAGGGAATGAGTCTCTGCGTTGCCCTGCCATGCTTTGGGGCTGCCTGCTGAACAGTCCCTCAAAACGAATAAATACTGACTGGTTCTCTAGGCGCTCCTTATATACTTCCGGGTCATGCTATGATGATGTCGTAGGCTGTCGTCGGCCAATATGATTGGAGTTTTTTGATACTTGGCTTTCAGACATCAGCTCACGTGTGATGTTCCCAATGCGTGATTGAACGCAGAGTCTCGTTTCCTGTTCTCAGGGAACTATGGTTACATACGTAACCTGAGACTTTTTTGATGAAAACATTCCCAGATTATTCTCCCTTATAGTGGAATTCAATGGCCTCCAGATGGTTGAAGTTTACAGTTTCAGTGCAGCTTCAAAGGGCTTTAAACGATACCAGATGAGGAAAAGGATCTTATCTAGCGAAACAATCTGTCATTTTCTAAAAAAATAAATAAAATACAACTGTATGCTTTATAAACACAAATGATCTCCTTGCACGTGCTTCCGCTTTCCGTATTCTCCAAAATGCTTATGCTGTATGTCCTACACCTTCCCTATTCTACTTAAGGAACGAATGCAGCGTCAGTTTAGTTTTTTTCCGTAAGTAGAATAGGGAAGGCGTAGGAAATACGGCGTAAGGGTTTTGAGGAATACGGAAAGCTGAAGCATGTGCAAGCCATTAATTTGTGTTTATAAAGCATATACAGTTGTGTTTTTTTCCGAAAATGACCGATCGTTTAGCTAGATAAGACACTTATTCCTCATCTGGTATCGTTTAAAGCCCTTTGAAGCTGCACTGAAACTGTAATTTTTACCTACAGCCATCTGGAGGCCATTGAAGTCCACTATAAGGAGAATAATCCTGGAATGTTTTCATCAAAAACCTTAATTTCTTTTCAAATGAAGAAAGAAAGACATGAACATCTTGGATGACATGGGGGTGAGTAAATTATCAGGAAAATTTTATTTAAAAGTGGACTAATCCTTTAATCCTTATAATACTTAATAATTATTTAATTCCTTTAAAACAACAATCCCCACACACGTCTGCCGAAGTTTGGATGTTTGTGGTTTGCTATTGGCCGACCTCATGTGAGTGACAGGTTGTACCGCCCTCATGCCGTAATCACATCAGGAATTACATTACATTATTTGCAGAGATAAATCATTTATAATTAGGGCTGCAACAACTACTCGATAATCGATAATGAAAATCGTCGACAACGAATGTCGATTAGTCGCGTCTGCCCACCGTGCACAGAAAACTTCCGCCAGTAGCGTCAAATAACAGCACTGAATAACGCATTTCTTTGAACAAAATGCATCTAAAAATAGTGGAGGAAACTGATTGAGCTGCTGCGGCAAAAGGTATGTGATCCAAGCTGCCCAAAACAAGAGAATTCTTTCTTTTAAGCTTCAAGCTAATGCATTAGCGTTTGACATGGCTTGCCCTGTCAGGCACTTTGACAGATGCGTGTGCTGTTTAATGTGTGATATGTTTCCTCAGCACAAAAATTTCATTTTACGGTTATATCCTTATCTGTAAGTGCTACAAATTATTAGTATTATATTTCCATTTTGCATGAAGGCTCATCCTGACTTCAAACTTTACTGAACAAGGGCTGGCGTTGACATGCGCGTCAAACAGACGGGCCACATTAGAGAGGTAGACAAATAAAATTCAGTGCAAAATATTCATTTTGTTGAAATATCTGTTGTTGGACGTTAAATTTTATTTTAAAAGTCAACATGTAATTCAAGTATTTTATGAGAGTAACTGAAAAGGGATAACTGCATGTAATTGAATATAAATGTAATACATTAATTTACATTTGCAGGATAAAGAAATGCCAGTAACAGGTTACTGTGTCCAGAGTGAATGTGTGTATTCCTGCAGAACATTCCTCTTGTCTGTTAACACTGAGTTTGTGTTTTTCTTTTTCCTTTCTTAACTTTATTATCTTCATTTTAATGTAGGGATTTAATCTGTCCTTTTGCTTATAATAGCTCTTTTGCATAATAGCATAGATATAGATTTATTCACTATGTTTTCATAGCATTCAGTTGGCATGTTTATTTGAAGGACAGCATTGGGCAGGATGTGAATAGTGTGTTTTATCAATAAAATAAAAAAGAAATTTGGTATTTTTATCTGATTAATTGAAGAAATAATCGGCCAAATAATCGATTATCAAAATAATTGTTAGTTGCAGCACTATTTATAATAAATACCGCAATATCATATGATTTCATTGTGACTTTAAAATTATGCTGGTATTTATCAGATATTATATATTAAAATTTATTTATCAAGCTGCATTCACACTGGACATTGCTCCATTCACTTCCATTCAACTTCAGTACCCAGATTTAATTTAGGTGAATTCTGACATGGACATTTGACCAATCTACTGTAAACATGACAGATTAACCTCTATATAAACTTAAAAGCTTCTGTGTTTTATGTAATTCCTCAAAGCCTAGTGTGACTGCAGCTTAAAGAGATGGTTCACCCTTAAATGAAACTTACTGAATCTCATGTTATTACAAACATGTATGATTTTTTTTCTCCTATTTTCATAAAAGAAGATATTTTAATTTTTGTTTTAACAATAAAAGTCAATGTTTTGGAACTAACATTCTCCTAAATATCTTATTATGTGTTCTGCAGAAGATAAAATCATACAAGTTTGGACCAACATAACGGTGAGTACATTATGACAAGCATTTCATTTTTGGGTGAACATAAATGTTTAAAATTAAATTAAACATATGTATTGGGGGAAAAAATAAAATAGTATAAATAATAAAATAGTTTATAAATAAAATAACTGTGTTCTTATTCTAAAATAGCTGACAGCTTTCTTTTGGGGTAGTGATAAAATTTGGGTTTGTCTGTAATAACTGGGTTATGTAAAAAATGGAAGTCTATGTTATGTTCTCATTTAGATAGCAAGGTAAATGAAGAGGTAAGATTATAAAAGAATGGAGTTTGAGATATGTAGTAAAATAGTAATATTGTGAAATTATTACAATTTAAAATAACTTTTCTATTTCAATATATTTTGAAAAGTAATTTATTACTGTGATGGCAAAGCTGAATTTTCATAACATTACTCCAGTCTTCAGTGTCACATGATCCTATTCTAATATGCTAATAAAAGCCATAAATGACCTGTTCTCATCTGGATCATCTCAAATGTCGCCAAAATGGACAAACATGCACTCACTCATAGGTTTTGGTCTATAATGGCACAGTAGCTGCTTTCACAGATGCAACCATAAAAACTTGAACACACAGATATGAACACTGATTCCCCCCCCCCCCCCCCCCCAAGCGTGATGCTTTTCTTCAACACTTGCATACACACTTGAATGACGCCCTCTCTTCATTCATGTCTTCACCAGTTCTGCCAATCACATCATTAGCAGCCTGCTTACAGCACTTCTCCAGCTCAGATTGTACAACACACAAACTGCATTCAAATGCATAGCGACACTGTCATATACAGCCAGACATCCCCAGACACACGTGTATGTTGCCCCTCCTGCTTTGTTTATGACTCATATTTTATATATATATATATATATATATATATATATATATATACAGTGGGTACGGAAAGTATTCAGACCCCCTTAAATTTTTCACTCTTTGTTATATTGCAGCCATTTGCTAAAATCATTTAAGTTCATTTTTTTCCTCATTAATGTACACACAGCACCCCGTATTGACAGAAGAACACAGAATTGTTGACATTTTTGCAGATTTATTAAAAAAGAAAAACTGAAATATCACATGGTCCTAAGTATTCAGACCCTTTGCTGTGACACTCATATTTAACTCAGGTGCTGTCCATTTCTTCTAATCATCCTTGAGATGGTTCTACACCGTCATTTGAGTCCAGCTGTGTTTGATTATACTGATTGGACTTGATTAGGAAAGCCACAAACCTGTCTATATAAGACCTTACAGCTCACAGTGCATGTCAGAGCAAATGAGAATCATGAGGACAAAGGAACTGCCTGAAGAACTCAGAGACAGAATTGTGGCAAGGCACAGATCTGGCCTAGGTTACAAAAAAATTTCTGCTGCACTTAAGGTTCCTAAGAGCACAGTGGCCTCCATAATCCTTAAATGGAAGATGTTTGGGATGACCAGAACCCTTCCTAGAGCTGGCCGTCCGGCCAAACTGAGCTATCGGGGGAGAAGAGCCTTGGTGAGAGAGGTAAAGAAGAACCCAACACTGTGGCTGAGCTCCAGAGATGCAGTCGGGAGATGGGAGAAAGTTGTAGAAATTCAACCATCACTGCAGCCCTCCACCAGTCGGGGCTTTATGGCAGAGTGGGCTGACGGAAGCCTCTCCTCAGTGCAAGACACATGAAAGCCCGCATGGAGTTTGCTAAAAAACACCTGAAGGACTCCAAGATGGTGAGAAATAAGATTCTCTGGTCTGATGAGACCAAGATAGAACTTTTTTGCCTTAATTCTAAGCGGTATGTGTCATCACCTGTCCAATACAGTCCCAACAGTGAAGCATGGTGGTGGCAGCATCATGCTGTGGGGGTTTTTCAGCTGCAGGGACAGGACGACTAGTTGCAATCGAGGGAAAGATGAATGCGGCCAAGTACAGGGATATCCTGGACGAAAACCTTCTCCAGAGTGCTCAGGACCTCAGACTGGGCCGAAGGTTTACCTTCCAACAAGACAATGACCCTAAGCACACAGCTAAAATAACGAAGGAGTGGCTTCACAACAACTCCGTGACTGTTCTTGAATGGCCCAGCCAGAGGCCTGACTTAAACCCAATTGAGCATCTCTGGAGAGACCTAAAAATGGCTGTCCACCAACGTTTACCATCCAACCTGACAGAACTGGAGAGGATCTGCAAGGAGGAATGGCAGAGGATCCCCAAATCCAGGTGCAAAAAACTTGTTGCATCTTTCCCAAAAAGACTCCTGGCTGTATTAGATCAAAAAGGTGCTTCTACTAAATACTGAGCAAAGGGTCTGAATACTTAGGACCATGTGATATTTGAGTTTTTCTTTTTTAATAAATCTGCAAAAATGTCAACAATTCTGTGTTTTTCTGTCAATATGGGGTGCTGTGTGTACATTAATGAGGAAAAAAATTGAACTTAAATGATTTTAGCAAATGGCTGCAATATAACAAAGTGTGAAAAACAGTATTTATATCATTTTTGACAGCGGCAGTGATGTCTCGCGCATATACTTGAAGTATATGCGCGAGACATCACTGCCGCTGTCAGAGCGCGATCAGACCAAACGAATCGAGTGTTGAATGCAGTTGGACATAGTGGTGTATTAGAGGTAAAAAATGATATAAATACTGTTCGGTTTCTCGCACAAACCGATCGTTTCGTGTCTTAGGACATCAATGTGTCGTCACGAGCCGCAGGGTTTCATTTGGATTTGTCTGTCGTGTTTTTTTTACTCTTATAGTCTAAGTTCCCGCTGACTTGCATTATACGACTGACAGACGGCAGCGGTTGCAGTTAAAAATCATCATTTGTGTTCTACTAAAGAAACAAAGTCACCTACATCTTGGATGCGCTGGGGGTAAGCAGATAAACATCAAATTTTCATTTTTGGGTGAACTATCCCTTTAAGCAGCACAACTGTTTTCAACATTGATAATAATAAATGTTTCTTGTGCACCAAATCAGCATATTAGAATGATTTCTGAAGGATCATGTGACACTGAAGACTGGAGTAATGATGCTGAAAATTCAGCTTTGCCATCACAGGAATAAATTACATTTTAAATATTCGAATAGAAAACAATTATTTAATTGCCTGGTTAATCATCTGGTTAAATGTAACAATATTTCACAATATTACTGTTCCCTTATCGAGTCGGTTTCTCGACATTACGTATGGGGAAAACCCTTTTCCTCGAAATGCTGAAGCCTGATTGAATCACTCTGTTGCTTTCCAATAGCCAATGGCGTCCGAGCATTCGCCTGATTGGCTGGCTCAGCCACTATATAAGCGATGTCGGGCGCCAAAATCCCTCAGAATCTTTCATCTTCACCTGAAGCTTGGTTTCGCCGTTGATCTGCGCGATTAGAGTGGACGACGCAGTTGCGATCCCCTCTAGCGTTCCGGCGGAATATAAAAGAATTTTCTACACCATGTCTCTTTGCCGCATGTGTGGCGGGCCCATCGACTTTCCGGATGCACATGAGGAATGTGTGCTGTGTCTGGGTCGCGCCCATGCTGAAAAGGCGTTGGAAGGATCTGATTGCCGAGCCTGCGAGGACTTGCCAATCAAGATCCTTCGTGCGAGGCTGGCCGTTGTTCGCAGCGGTGGCCCGCTGGCTCCTGCATCTCCTCCGCCCGCCGTCTCCGAGCCGCGGGCCAGCAGACTGCAGGTTGCCCCTTCAGGAGGCTCTACCGAGGAGCTGACGTCGGCCCAAAAAGCTCCTCGTCGCCCTCAAACACCGGAGCCCCCGCTCTTCTATATTGAAGACACTTCCCGCCCACCGCCAGAAGCGCGGGAAATGGTCTCGTTTGGCTATGAAGAGGATGACGTCATGTCTACCAGTGCCTCTGACCCGGGTGCTTGGTCGGAGATCCCTTCAGAGGCTAGCTGCGCCCCGACTTCAATGGACGCGGAGCTGATGAGCATCCTCACGGAGGCTGTGGAAGATTTGGAGTTGGACTGGGCAGCCCCTGTACAGCCCTCTAGACGTTGGATGGACGGGTCTTTCCTCGGCGCGGGCCGCCAAATGGACGCCCCACAGAGACCCGCCCCTTTCTTTCCTGAGCTCCATGAGGAGCTCACTCGTTCATATATTTCGGCAGGACACGCAGCAGCTGCCCTCCACACGATGCAGGTATTCCAGACACGACTGCTGAGGTCCCTGGATGAAGAAGGCCCGGACCCAGAGTCGCTCTGCAAATTGCGGACAGCAGCTGATCTAGCCCTGGCCGCATCTAAAAAGGTCGCCCAGGGAATCGGCCGTAATATGGGCAGCCTCGTTGTTTTACATCGTCACCTGTGGCTGACGCTTACTGAAATGCGAGATGCAGAAAAGAAACAGCTGCTTGACGCCCCGGTGAGCCCGCAGGGTCTCTTTGGAGCCGCAGTGGAGGTTTTTTCTGAAAAATATTCAGAAGCACTAAAGCAGTCGAAGATGTTGCCGCACCTCCTCCCTAAACGATCTAACGCTCTCCCCAGGTCAAGGTCCAGATCGTCATCAGCTCAGCGTTCGGCTGGATATGCTGGTCGCACTCCACCCGCGAGCGCGGGCTCGCGCCGCGAGCCTGAGCCGCCGTTTCGTCAGAGGCAGTTTAAAAAATCCCGCTTCGGAGCGAAGCCGGTCTCTCGCCAGCAGGTACGGCCTGCAGAGAAGAAGGAGCAGCGTTCCTGATGTTCGTGCCAGGAGGAAGAGGGCGCGGTCCGTGTGCGACAACGGGCCAGTAGCCAAAAGAGCGCGTTCTCGCTCAGAGTTCGCTCGGCGGCCAGAAGAAAACCCCGAGAATGCATGTTTAAATGTTGTGTTGAAACCGATGTGTTCTGTTGTAATAAACATAAAACATTACATGCCTCACCAAAAGAGCTCTTTTCCTCCCTTGACTGTTACCAGCCATATAAGCGAAACCTCTCCCTTGGGGGATGTTTGGCAGAGCGGAAGCTCGGGGCAACCCGAGTTTACAGGTGCAGATGTTCCCGTGCGACGCGCCGCGGATGCGTCACCTGTCGTTCTTTTAAGCGACGGTGTTTCCCCGGCGACTGGCGCACAGCCCTCGCCGCAGAGAACACTATCGAGTCGCCTGAGCGCGTGGGCAGCGCTCCCGTCGGCGTCAGATTGGGTGATAAACACTATAAAGCGTGGCTATACTCTTCAGTTCGCTCGCAGACCACCTCGTTTCAGCGGCGTTATTATGTCAGAAGTGTCAGAACAGAGTGCCCTGCTGTTACGGGCAGAAATCTCCTCCCTTCTAGCCAAGCAGGCAGTAGAGATAGTACCCGAGGAGCAGATGAAGTGTGGGCTATACAGCCGTTATTTCCTTGTCCCAAAAAAAGACGAGGGCATGTGTCCCATTCTAGATCTAAGGCCGCTAAACAAAGCGCTAGCGAAATGCGCGTTCAAGATGATTACAGTGAAGCAGATCCTCGCGCACATTCAGCCCGGGGACCATTTCATAGGTGGATCTGAAAGATGCTTATTTCCACATCCAGGTAGCCCCTCATCACAGGCGCTTTCTGCGATTTGCATTCGAAGGTGTTGCATACCAATTCAAAGTGTTGCCCTTCGGGCTGGCGTTGGCTCCCCGTACGTTCACGATGTGCATGAATGCGGCGCTCTCGCCCCTGAGACTCGATGGAATGCGCATGCTGAATTATCTCGACGACTGGCTGATCATCGCTCAATCGAGGAGTGTACTCGAGGAACACAAACACAGGCTCCTCGCCCATCTTGCCTGTCTAGGTTTGTCTGTGAACATGCAAAAGTGCACGCTTCAGCCCTGCCAGTCAATTACTTTTCTGGGTATGGTTTTGGACTCGCGCACAATGATCGCAATGATCCGCCTGCCGCCTGGGCTTGCTGCATATGAGGCCGTTGCAACTCTGGTTGCAGGACCGAGTCCCGCCGCAGGCGTGGAGAGAGGGGACGAAGCGCCTTGTCATAACGCGTTCATGTCTCGAGGCTCTGACACCTTGGTTCGGCACAGCTATGTACGAACGGGGTACTGCGATGGGCAGGGTGGTCAGACGGATAGTGGTGACCACGGACGCATCGCTGTCAGGCTGGGGAGCCCTGTGCAACGGCAGACCGGCGTTCGGCGTGTGGACGACAGACCAGCAGCGCTGGCATATAAATTGCTTGGAGATGGAAGCTGTTCGTTTGGCGCTGCAGAATTTTCTTCCGTTTGTGAAAGACCACCATGTTCTAATACGTACGGACAACACGGCGGTGGTGGAGTACATCAATCGCCAAGGAGGAATGCGCTCACGCGCCCTGCACGGCTTAGCAAGATGCCTGCTCTTATGGGCGGATCGGGTACTTCTCTCGATTCGAGCAGTTCATGTACCGGGCAGTTTGAACCGCGGCGCGGACATGCTGTCCAGAGAGGGCATTGTGCACGGAGAGTGGAGATTACAGCCTCAAACTGTGAAGTTGATTTGGAGTCTCTTTGGCGAGGCGGAGATCGACCTTTTTGCGTCAGAAGAGAACGCCCACTGTCCGCTGTACTTCTCGCTGACGACTGCTCCCCTGAAAGGGGACGCGCTGTCAAGCAAGTGGCCCACGGGTCGGAAATATGCATTTCCCCCTGTCAAAATAATGCCGCTAGTGCTGCAAAAGATCAGAGAGGAGAGGGATGCTGTGCTTCTGGTAGCGCCGAAATGGCCCAACGAGCCGTGGTTTCCGGAGTTGGTGAACCTGTCGTTGAACCCCCCGTGGCGGATTCCACTGAGGAGGGATTTATTGTCCCAGGCGAGGGGCACCATATGGCACCCCAGGCCGGAGTTATGGGATTCTGCATGTGTGGCAAGTCAATATGGAGTGAACCAGTTATCCGTTTCACAGCGTGTATTGCACACGATAACGGAAGCTAGAGCACCTGCAACGAGGCGCCTGTATGGCTTGAAATGTAGAGTTTTTGCGAAATGGTGCGTTAGCAGGCATGAAGACCCGATAAGCTGTGATATCCCGGCTATTCTGACCTTTCTGCAGGAACGTCTGGATGCTGGCAGTTCTCCCTCTACGCTGAAAGTTTATGTGGCCGCTATCGCCGCCTCTCATAACATGCTGGAGGAACCAGCTGGGTCTAGCGATATAAAAGTGCTCTCATTTAAGACAGCGTTGCTGCTCGCACTAGCATGTGGAAAACGGGTAGGTGATTTACATGCCCTATCAGTCAATAGTGCTTGTATGCAGTTTGGCCCAAACGATTGTATGGTCAGGCTCGTGCCCAGACTTGGCTACACACCTAAAGTGCTCTCAACCCCGTTCAGGGCCCAGGTTATAACTTTACAAGCGTTCTGCTCCCCCGAACCAAATACCGATTCAGTGTCACAGGAGTACGCTCTGTGCCCTGTGCGTGCGCTGCGTGCTTATGTAAACAGAACTAATCAGTTTCGAACTTCAGAACAGCTTTTCGTCTGTTTTGCGGCCGCTAAGAAGGGCGGACCGCTGTCTAAACAGAGGCTGTCTCACTGGATTGTGGAAGCCGTGCGTCTAGCCTATGATTCCCAGGGACTCGACTGCCCGATAGGAGTGCGTGCCCACTCCACTAGGAGTTTGGCATCCTCATGGGCCTGGGCTAAAGGTATGTCTATTCAAGACATTTGCTTCGCGGCGGGCTGGTCATCTCACAGCACTTTTGCGAGATTTTATAACTTGGATATTCCCTCGTTTGCACCACATGTCCTGTCAGTGCAGGAGGGGAAGGCTGAACAGTCATTGGACGACTGAGTCGCCTGGGGACACGCCCCAGTCTGGCTCGTGTTTCAGCCCATGGTTTCAAAGTATTTAGGTCTTTCACCATCTACCATACATAGTATTGTGAAAAGATTCAGGGAGTCCAGAGAAATCTCAGTCTGTCTAGGGCAAGGCAGGAAACTTCTGTTGAATGTACATGACATTGAGCCCTCAGATGGCACCGATTGAGAAACCATCACGTTACTGTGTTACAAACAGCCACATGGGCTCGGGTGTACTTTAGAAAACCGTTGTCACTTAACAGTCTGCCGCTGCATCAAGAAATGCAACTTGAATTTCTGTTACACAAGGATAAAGCTATACATCAATTCTATGCAGAGATGCCAGTGAGTTCTCTGGGTCAGAGCTCATCTCATATGATCCAAAAGACAGTGGAAATGTGTGCTGTGGTCAGACGAGTCCACGTTTCAACGTGTTTTTGGAAAAAACAGACATTGAGTTCTTATTCCCGAAGGCAAAAGGGACCATAGACTTTCATCAGCAACAGGTACAAAGGCAAACATCTGTCATGGTATGGAGGTGCATCAGTGCAAACGGCATTTGCATATGTGTGAAGGTACCATTGACTTGGAGACATACTGGGGATGTACAGAGACATATACTGCCTTCAAGATGACATCTTTCCTGGAAAGCAATACTGATATTGTGAATCAGTTTCCAGATGTTTTTGAAGGTCAAGGAACGTTGCCATTTACTTACAAAATACAGCTGAAGGAAGATGCTACATCAGTCATCCGTGCTCCTCTGCGGGTTCCTGTCCCTCTGCGAGAGCCCTTGAAGCAGGAATTGGATCGTTTTACCCAATTAGGAGTCATACAAAGGATTGAACAACCAACAGATTGAGTAAACTCCATCACTTGTGAAAACGCCTAATGGTGAATTAAGAGTGTGCTTAGATCCTAAAGACCTTAATGATAACATCAAAAGAGAACACTATCAGATACCCGTGAAGAGATTCTTTGTGCCATTTTTTTTTAGTAAATTGTGTTGCTGCCATCAAAATGTCTTTATTTACAAAATACAATCAAGTTGGTCATTCATGAGAATTAACCCTTTGATGCATAACATGGGTCAAAAATGACCCGGCTGAGTTTTTATTTTCTATATCTTTGCAAGAAATTAATTTCATCATTCAGTATTCCAGGTATTCCTCAATTAACTTGTTTTTGATCATAACAAATCCTCATTTTAATTTTTTCTTTCTTACTTTTTTAATAAAAATCATTATTGTATCACTACCCTTCTAATGCGCAACATGGGTCAAAAATGACCCGTATTCATTTCCTATGTAATTTCAATAACGGTTGAGTGTTTCTTTGCTGAACCTTTAAAAGAAATGTATTTTATCATTCATTTATTCCAGGTATTCCTTAAATAACTTGTTTTTGATTGTAAAAAATCATTATGTTCATTTTTTCTTTCTTACTTTATAAACAAACACAGTTTTTGTTTGTCTACATCAATTTTACACACATGGGTCAAAAATGACCCGTATTCATTTCCTATGGTATTTCAGTCAAGACTGAGTGTTTATTTGCTGAATCTTTGAAAGAAATGTATTTTGTCATTTATTTATTCCAGGTATTCCTTAAATATCTTGTTTTTGATTTTCTACAAATAATTATGTTTATTTTTTCTTTCTTACTTTATAAACAAACACAGTTTCTACATCAATTTTACACACATGGGTCAAAAATGAACCATATAGAAATCTTTAATATTTGCAAATTTTTGCAAGTAGGAACATATTTACTGCAGACAACTGTTCATCTGCTACACATTTCACATCTTAACAAGGCTACTTTTGTATATTTGATGGATGTAAGTCTTATTATATTTAATATATTAGGCTATATATTTCATAATTTTTAATTTTTTGTCATAATTCAATTGGTCACCCTTTAAGTCTGTCAGTGTTCCTGAAAAGTAACAGTTTTGGACATGGGAACATGGGTCTAAAGTGACCTGTATGAGTTATTACTTTCTATATCGCATATATTACAATAAATTAATTTTATCATTCATTATTCCATCTATTACTCAATAAACAAATCCTTATTTTAATTTTTCCTTTCTTTTTGAATGAATTTTTTTTTGGTGTGTCATTACCATTCTAAAGGCCAAAGTATACTTCACTTTTTATGCGTACGTGAGGGTCAGCATACAGATTTTTGTAACTTTTTATAATTTCCGCCGGATTTCTGTAACTGTGTATGTGCAACCTGCACATACACATTTAAATTGCATTTGACTGTGCGCAAAGTAAACTTTCAGCTTTTTTTTACAGTGATGTCATCATCCACCTCAGTTCTGTTGAGGACCAGCTGCTAACATTCTAGATAAAGAAAATCAAAAGCACTGTTGATCGATACACTTATTATATATTTTCACTGTTGGACAGAAACCTTGTTCAAAACTGTTACATTTCAGGAACACTGATAGATGTAAAAAGTGACCAGTAGCATTGGTTTATGACAAAAAATACAAATTATGAAATATAATATATAGCCTATTATATGAAATATAATATGACTTTCATCCATCAAATATACAAAAGCAGCCATGTTGAGAGGTCAAATGTGTGGTGGATGAATAGTTGTCTGCAGTAAATATGTTCCTACTTGTGAAAATTTGCAAAGGTTTCTATATGGGTCATTTTTGACCCATGTGTGTAAAATTGATGTAGAAATACAAAAGCTGTGTTGGTTTATAAAAAAAAAAGAAAGAAAAAATAAACATAATGTTTTGTTAAAATCAAAAACAAGATATTTAAGGAATACCTGGAATAAATAAATGATAAAATACATTTTTTTCAAAGATTCAGCGAAGAAACACTCAGTCATGACTGAAATACCATAGAAAATGAATACAGGTCATTTTTGACCCATGTGTGTAAAATTGATGTAGACAAACAAAAACTGTGTTTGTATATTAAGTAAGAAAGAAAAAATGATCATAATGATTTTTGTCAATCAAAAACAAGATATTTAAGGAATACCTGGAATAAATGAATGATAAAATACATTTCTTTTAAAGATTCAGCAAAGAAACACTTTAGCTCGGGCTGGATTATTATGTTGACATGTAGGCCTAGCCTAATGTTAACATGCAATTTTTTAGCCAAATCACCACTGTCACCTAAAGTAGGATAAGGATTCTGGCATTATGAGCGATGGGAGATGGAGGCCTCGTAGGACCATGATCCAGCACTGGTGTTGTAGTGTGCTCTTGATACACTGATTGTGTGTTTCTATTAAGTGAATGAACATAACAGCGGGGTGATGCGGAGGCCCGGAGCAGCCGGTGAGCGCGCACGCCGCTGCCTTCAACAGTTTCCTGTGGCAGTTTATCATTCTTTTTTCAGAGCAAGCAAAAAAAGTGAAGAAGTGAGCAACGCAGAGAGAAACTCCTGGAAAGTAGACAGTCTCATATGGTACAAACCCACAGACGTTAAAAAAGGAGCCAGCAGCGCGAGCGGGGGACGGGATGAGTCACTAGAGAGGCGTCGTCGGCCCGCTTTGATCAGCCGCGGTTGGGGTCTCGAGCTGTAAAATATTTGAACAAGACGAATAGCCGGTGAGTCACGGCAACGGCTCTAGAGCCAAGTGTGTTGAGTTTCTAAAAATATCCTGATAAATTCGATAAAAATGATAAAAGGAAATCGCAATATAACTTTAATAATATTTGAGATTTTAGCTCTTTTTTTGTTTTACAGTCATTTAAGTCTCACACTGAAAACGACTATATTCGCCTCTCGAAGGAGGGAAAGGGGACAATTAGGGACAAAAATAGATAATAGCCTACCAAAATGTCAACAGAAATGAATAAACACATAGCCAAAACTTACAAAAACTAGGCTATATATTCAAAAGGCTAGCTATGCCTATAGTATCTGTAAAAATAATGGACAAAGAACACTGTGTTAATAATTTACACGTGTTTACACTATTTACACTATAATGTTTTTGAACCATACTATAGTAAAGTACATAATTAATAAATGAAATAATTTGTTGTGGTAATTTTATAGTTGGTGATATATAGTAATATAAACAAATTACTTAACCCAATACAGTACTAAGTTTTCTACAACTATATTATACTACAATGCACTACAGTTTACTGTAGTAAAAACTAAAGCATACTACAGTATTTATTACAGTTTATTAGTTCACTATAGTTAATATACTACAGTATGCTGTAGCATTAACAGTGAATATATAAAGTATACTACAATTACTATAGTATGGTTCAAAAACACTATAGTATTTACGATAAATTACTGTAGTATTTTTTCATGTGGGAAACTTTGGTACAAATATGTAAATGTCAAATTCCACTGTTTTCTGTAGCTATTCCATGTTATTGGGTGCACTAAATCTGAAAGCAGAGCAGAAAAAGTGTTTTTGTTTTGGAAGCATTCAGGATGCAAATAGCTTGTAAAGTGACATTGAGATATTCGTCAAATAAGCTGGTTGTCAGACCAAACACAATTTTGATAATATTATCAAAATTGTGTTTGGTCTGACAACCAGCTTATTTGTCCGTGAAGTTCTCGCTTGCTATTTAAAGATGAGCAGTTTACATTCGAGAGTTTTATTGATGATAATAATGAAGAAGAATAATAACAATAATTGTAGTAATGATTTTGTCTTCAGTTAAATTGATCTATTTTCTCCTGTTGAAAGCAGTCAAAAATTACGTTGTTAAATGTTTTGTGCCCCACTGTCCCATTCTTTCTCGCGCGCGCTCCTCTGCGGTGCTTAGGACCGAAACAAAAGCTGCGCGCGGGGAGGAAAAGAGGAAAGGAGCTGGTGACGTCGGGAAGACTCAGTCACACACACACTCCTCCTCCTCCTCCTCTCCCTCTCTTTTCTCAGTGTAAATACCATCTCCACCAGATGAGCGGACGCACTGGATGTTTCTGTATAACATCACAGAAGCCTTCAGTATCTTTACTGGCTGATATAGATGTTTTGCTGTTTTTGCTTGCATGTTTTGTTTTGTTTTAAGTGATATTATTATTGGATTTCAGCACTCGGCTTCTATATCTTTCGCGTCCTGTTCTGCTATAAGTGAGCCTCAAAACTGAGGAAGAGGCAGGTCTTCTCGACACCTCCAACCCTAAAACCTCACCCCAGGATATGACAAAGATTCCTGGAGTCAGGGGGAAAATACCACAGAAGAGCCACATATAGTAAGACTGGACTGTACCGCGCGAGGGGCGGAATGGCGTTGTGGAAAGGACTCCTTAACATTCTTCAATGTGCACCCTGGTTGCGATAGAGAGAACAAAAACACAACAAGACCTGCTGTAGCAACAAAGAGGGTAATACACGCAGACAAAAGGGGACATTTTCCTCGTCAGACCGCGTTAAGATGCGCTGTTCTTCAGCACGCGAGCGGGCGCATGCCATGCTGTAGCGCTGCGCAGCCAAATGGCACGAGCCAGCGCGACCGAATCGCTCTGACGTTCGCGGAGGACAAGACGTATGATGATGAGCGGCAGCTGCCGTGGGACCAGTCTGCTTGTCCCGATGCATTCTCCACTTTCCATTCGGTTCGCCTTCACTCTTCCTCGCACACACCTGCTAGTATTCTCTCTCTCTGTTTTGGGAACGCGTGTAGGCAAATAGAACCGCGTCTGGCGTGGGAACAATGGAGTTGTCAGAGGTGCGCTGTTCCAGCGCGAGCGAGGAGCTGTACACTATCAACAAAACCCCCAGTAACAACAACGGGAACCGACCAAAGCGCTTGCTGTGGCAGAATGCCGTGCGACACATCACTGAGCAGCGCTTCATTCACGAACACAGCCCGAAACCCGTCTCACCGGACGAGCCTCACGCGCAGGGCTCGCGCAAACATTCCGCCGGCAGGACGTCGGTGAGCGACCGGCACAACAACGGCGGCACTAAAGTCTTCCCCGAACGCTCGAGCAGTGACCTGGGTTTCCTGCAGATCGACTGCGCGCCCAGCAACTCAGACTTCTTCCTGAGCTGGGGCTACACGTACCGCGGGGTCATCTTCCCCACGCTGCGCTACGCCTTCAAGTCCAGGGACCTCGAGCGCCTGTACCAGCGCTACTTCCTGGGCCAGCGACGGAAGTCCGTGGTGGTCATGAACATTCTGGACGTGGTGACTAAGCTGACTCTGCTCGTGCTGCACCTGACCCTGGCGTCCACGCCGATGGACCCGATCAAAGGAATGCTGCTCGGCTTCTTCACGGGCATCGAGGTTGTCATCTGCGCTCTGGTTGTGGTGCGCAAGGACACGAGCTCGCACGGTTACCTGCAGTACAGCGGCGCGGTGACCTGGGTCGCCATGGCCACGCAGATCCTCGCGACGGGACTGGGCTACGGCTTGCTCGGGGATGGGATAGGGTACGTGCTCTTCACGCTCTTTGCCACCTACAGCATGCTGCCGCTGCCTCTCACCTGGGCCATCGTGGCGGGACTGCTGACCTCCGCGCTGCACATCGCGCTCCAGCTGCTGGTGCCCCCTCGAGCGCAGATCCCCACGAATCAGGTGAGACAAGAGTGAATCAGAGAAACGTGCAATATTACATCATGGCAAGTTCGTGTGCATTGGTGCGGGTGCAACACTGGATGTTTTCAGTGCTTCAGGCATTTAACCCAAGCGCAACGGTCGCTGTCCACCTATCGTGGTGCTGAAAGTAAAATTTTAAGGTCGTTCGTTGCGGATTGCCTTGTGATGCTGATATTGATGTCTTGTTTTTGCGGTCCAAATTTTGTAGAGGTCATTAAAGGTCAAGAAGAGCTCGTGAATGCGGCAAAGCAGTCATAATAGAGCACTGCAGTCAGTTACCCATTTCACTAACATCTGAGCTTAAGCATTGTTTTTTTAAAATATGTTTATAAAAACATATGTTTTTGTATATATTTACCAAAAACATCCAAGACAATTAAAGGAATAGATTACCCCGAATGTGAAAATGCTGCACTCAAAAACAAATGCTGGGTTAAAAATAACCCAAGTTGGGTTAAATATGCACAAACCCAGCAATTGGGTTGTTTTAACCCAACGGTTGGGTAGTTTTATTTAACTCAATTATTGTTTAAAAATTACTATATTGCTCACTTAAAATGAACCCAAAATAGGTAACATTTATTAATAAGTTTACTTATAACTAATAATTAAATAATAAACATTTATTAAATTGCTTATTAATAAACGTTCACATTTTTTTATTATTACTGTTGCCTCTAGTAATTATGTGTCTGATTTTTAATTTCCAACCTATTTTGGGTTCATTTTAAGCCAGCCATATAGTAATTTTTAAACAATAGTTGAGTTAAATAAAAACAACCCAGCAGGTTGGGTCAAACATTTAACCCAATCACTGGGTTTGTCCATATTTAACTCAACTTAGGTTGTTTTTAACCCAGTATTTTTTAGAGTGTGCCAGCATTTACTGTATGACTTTCTTTCTTCTGTGGAAAAATTTTTTTTTTTTTTTTGTTTGTTTGTTTTTGTGGCCATACAATGAAAGTCAATAGGGGTTCAAAGTAGTTTTCACACCAGTGTTCTTCAAAATATCTTTTTTTTTGGGGTTTGGAACAACATGAGGATAAGTAAATGATGACCGTTTTCATTTTGGGTGAACTATCCCTTTATACATTGCTTTTAATTGCATGGACACGGTTGCATGTGCGTGTGTATGCAAGTCAACAAAGCATTTTTCCCTCTCTGTCAGATGCTAGAGAGATTCTAAATGACAAGCTGACCTGAGGCCAGTACACTTTACACATGTGATCATATCATATCGCATCTAAACTGAGTCGTAGTGTAACGCTACAGTTATTCTGCGACATTCACCTGCATAGACATGATTTACACAAATAAGCAAACATGCTGTATACACAAAAACAAGCACACAGACGCACACATCAGAGAAGAAACAGGAAGCTGTGTGAGTTAATTATAGGGTGCAAAGATTATTCACTGTGATTACAGCAGAGAGAGACAGACAGACAAGACTTGTTTGGTGTCCTTTCACACACAGATTCAGGCCAGATCCAGATGTCTATATGCAGATTCAGGTCAAAATAGCCAAACTCATCTCTAGCAGACCCAAAAATGTGTACGTGTCCAAGCAGTGGTCGAAGATGCTGTGTGAGGTAGACTGTAAAAATAGCATGCGTGGGAGGGAGATATGGAGAAGGGCTCTCTGACTCACACACTTGTCTGCCAGCATCTCTTCTTTTCCCATCTCTGTTTCCCTCTCCTTCGCTCATACTGCAGGACGCGCTCAAGCACACACACCCTCAGACCTGACCGCACACCTGTTACGGTGTTTAGCGCTACGTAAGTAGAATGCCGTCAATGGCTGGGTAAGATGGACGTCGGTTATCATGTGGTTGCTTTCTTGTGCTCTCTCTGGGTTTATGGAAACTCCTGCAGGGTCTCCATCAATCATTTATTAGACACTTCACAAACTCCGCCAGACCAATGTGA
The DNA here is from genome assembly GCF_018812025.1 of Megalobrama amblycephala. Classification (NCBI taxonomy): domain Eukaryota; kingdom Metazoa; phylum Chordata; class Actinopteri; order Cypriniformes; family Xenocyprididae; genus Megalobrama; species Megalobrama amblycephala. The sequence goes on along the minus strand of NC_063060.1, from coordinate 12,158,898 downwards.
GAGTGTTGTGTGCAGAAGGGTGGATTGTGGATAGTCAAAGTGCAGGGAGACGAGGGACATGTGGGCCAGAAAAGTATTTTCTGCATTAAGAGCATGAGGTTTTGAGTTTAAATCTTGCTTGACTGACAATAAACACACACACACACACACACACACACACACACACACACACACACACACACACACACGTTGGGTTTCCATGTTTAATGGCGACTTTCCATAGACATATTGATTTTTATATGGTTCAAACTGTATATTCTATCCCATAACTCTGAACCTACCCATCACAGAAAACTTTCTGCGGTTTTACATTTTCAAAAAACATTATTTAATGATTTATAAGCTGTTTTCCTAATGGAGAACAAAAAATATTCTTGATATCTAAGATTTCTGGTATTGTCCTCGTTGTGGGGACATTTTAACCCCATAATGTATGAATACCTGAACCGCACACATATACATAAATATATACATTTTTAAATGTTTTTAAAATAAGTATTATATTTGATCAAAAATACAGTAAAAAAAGTAATTTTAAAAGAAATTAAATTGTAAGAAATGTTTTCTTCAGTTAAGACACATTAAATTGATCAAAAGTGACAGTAAAGACATTTATAATTTTGTAAAATGTTTCAATTCCAAATAAATTCTGTTCTGTTGAGCTTTCTATTCATCAAAGAATCCTGTATGTATCACAGGTTACCACAAAAATTACATGTTTTCAACATTGATAATAATCATAAATTAGCCTGACTTCGTCATACTCATATTCTAGGCAGAGACTTCCCGTCCAAAAAATGTTGTGGGCGGGGTTCGGGCTGGCACCCAGGCTAATCATAAGTGATTCTTGAGCAGCAAATCAGCATATTGGAATGATTTCTAAGGATCATTTGACACTGAAGATTGAAGTAATAATGCTGAAAATTCAGCTTTGCCATCACAAGAATAAATTACATTTATAGAGTTATTTGAAATTTGAATAATATTTCACAATATTATCATTTTACTGTTTTTTTTATCAAATAAATGCAGCCTTAGTGAGCATAAGATACGTGTGTGTGTGTGTGCATGAGCGTGTGTGTATGTGTAATGACCGTAAAAAGTATTTGGAGACTATCTTCATTAAAAATGTATAACAAATATTGAAGTAAGTGTAGTAGCAATATAAAGAGTAACAATTCAAAACAGAGACAGAAAGTCTCAGACACTTTTTGGCTGTCAAAAGTTGTGGATCATGTACAATATTTTGTTAATAATTCTACTAAAGGACACCTATCTGATTTTAAGGGGAGCTGACTTCATACAGCCACTAAAAAGGACCTTCAAGGCAAATGGCTAAATCTTTCAGAAAAAGGAAATTAGTTCAGAGAAAAGCTCATTTGTCTGCAGACACATATCTTTTTTGTATCCAATGCAATGAAATGCAGACATTTTTAAGTGTGACTTAAGTGTCCAAAATATACATCCAAATACCTTTTTGGTGTCACAAAAAGTTAGCATCTTTTGTTGCATTTCATTTTCTGGAACAGAAAATGACAGAGAAGTGGAGCATCGTTTGGTGGGGGCAGCGCTCCGTGCCCAATATTGCTGCCCTACATATGCTGTGGTCTGCCATTGACTTGAGGGAAAGCTGATATTAATATAACAAAGTTTAGTTTGAGGGGAGGATTCAGAGTGAAATCACTTCAGACAGCTTACTGCAGTGGCTGTTTTCACCAAAAATGATTTGAGATCACAATATCCCAGATTTTTAAAGGGATATACAGTGGGTACGGAAAGTATTCAGACCCCCTTAAATTTTTCACTCTTTGTTATATTGCAGCCATTTGCTAAAATCATTTAAGTTCATTTTTTTCCTCATTAATGTACACACAGCCATATTGACAGAAAAACACAGAATTGTTGACATTTTTGCAGATTTATAAAAAAAGAAAAACTGAAATATCACATGGTCCTAAGTATTCAGACCCTTTGCTGTGACACTCATATATTTAACTCAGGTGCTGTCCATTTCTTCTGATCATCCTTGAGATGGTTCTACACCTTCATTTGAGTCCAGCTGTGTTTGATTATACTGATTGGACTTGATTAGGAAAGCCACACACCTGTCTATATAAGACCTTACAGCTCACAGTGCATGTCAGAGCAAATGAGAATCATGAGGTCAAAGGAACTGCCTGAAGAGCTCAGAGACAGAATTGTGGCAAGGCACAGATCTGGCCAAGGTTACAAAAACATTTCTGCTGTACTTAAGGTTCCTAAGAGCACAGTGGCCTCCATAATCCTTAAATGGAAGACATTTGGGACGACCAGAATCCTTCCTAGAGCTGGCCGTCCGGCCAAACTGAGCTATCGTGGGAGAAGAGCCTTGGTGAGAGAGGTAAAGAAGAACTCAAAGATCACTGTGGCTGAGCTCCAGAGATGCAGTCGGGAGATGGGAGAAAGTTGTAGAAAGTCAACCATCACTGCAGCCCTCCACCAGTCGGGGCTTTATGGCAGAGTGGCCTGACGGAAGCCTCTCCTCAGTGCAAGACACATGAAAGCCCGCATGGAGTTTGCAAAGATGGTGAGAAATAAGATGCTCTGGTCTGATGAGACTAAGACCTTTTTGACCTTAATTCTAAGTGGTATGTGTGGAGAAAACCAGGCACTGCTCATCACCTGTCCAATACAGTCCCAACAGTGAAGCATGGTGGTGGCAGCATCATGCTGTGGGGGTGTTTTTCAGCTGCAGGGAGAGGACGACTGGTTGCAATCAAGGGAAAGATGAATGCAGCCAAGTACAGGGATATCCTGGACGAAAACCTTCTCCAGAGTGCTCAGGACCTCAGACTGGGCTGAAGGTTTACCTTCCAACAAGACAATGACCCTAAGCACACAGCTAAAATAACGAAGGAGTGGCTTCACAACAACTCTGTGACTGTTCTTGAATGGCCCACAGGAGGCCCACAGAAAGGAGGAATGGCAGAGGATCCCCAAATCCAGGTGTGAAAAACTTGTTGCATCTTTTCCAAAAAGACTCATGGCTGTATTAGATCAAAAGGGTGCTTCTACTAAATACTGAGCAAAGGGTCTGAATATTTAGGACCATGTGATATTTCAGTTTTTCTTTTTTAACAAATCTGCAAAAAATTTCTGTCAATATGGGGTGCTGTGTGTACATTAATGAGGGAAAAAATGAACTTAAATGATTTTAGCAAATGGCTGCAATATAACAAAGAGTGAAAAATTTAAAGGGGTCTGAATACTTTCCGTACCCACTGTAGTTCCCCCAAAAATGAAAATTCTGTTATCATTTACTCACCCTCAAGTTGCTCCAGCAAACCCATATGAAATTCTTTCTTCTGCTGAACACAAAAGAAGATATTTTGAAGAATATGGGTAACCAAACAGATAACGGGCCTCATTGACTTCCATAGTATGGAGAAAAAAAGTACTATAGAAATCAATGGGACCCATCAACTGTTTGGTTAAAAAGACATTCTTCAAAATATCTTCATTTGTGCTCAGGAAAAAAGAAAAAAATCATATGTGGGTTTGGAACAACTTTTCATTTTTGGATGAAATAACCCTTTTAAAGAAGCTAAATCTGCTTCATTGCAGATTTTTAGGGGGGCTGAAATGAACTGAGATGAACTACTTGCAGAAACCTGAATGCATGTGTACAGTGAGCAAACAACACATTTATGGACCTTATTGCTCATGTAGATTTTCACACAGGTATACAGTACAGAAATCAATAACAGCGGGCTGCCTGGTCAATTAAAAGTTTTTATGTCTGGGTGATTAATAATGTATTTTTCAATAGCATTTGAGCTCTGACACCGTAGATGTTCCTGCCGTGTAATCAAAACCTTGAGAACAATCAGCTGCTGCTAACAATGATAGTGTAAAATTGTACTGAGATCAGTATTACACTGTAGAAAGCAACATGGACAGGATTAGTAGGTAACGGTCCAACGCATCAGGTTTGATTAGGGAAAATGTCTCAGACAAACCTCCACAGCGTTCAGCGAGAAGGCTAGATTGTCCCGTTTTTATATTAAACAAATGGCAGAAAGCCAGAATGGAAATGCAGTGGTGAGTTTTTTGGCTTCATAATAGACCTCAGTAAGAGTAGATGACATATTTAATTTGACACGACTATGAGGCTGTGACGGATAGGAGTACAGACTGTGCTATTTAATATGAATCTAAATAAATACTGTTTGGTTTTATATAATAATAATATAAAAAAGGTAAAATACTGTTGTGTACCTGGGTATCAGTTAATAACCTTATAAAAATACAACAAATTGCCAGTGAATAAAAACTCCCGCATATTGACTTGACTGTTTTACATCAAATTAAATATGGCTTCTACTCTCTGACTAAAGATTAACAGGGCACAAGAACACAGGACCATTATAGTCATTCAAAATAGATTGAGATTAACCCTGACCGCATCAGAGAAAAGTGCTGGGAGTGAAATGTGTAAAAGTGCTCTAGGTAATCAGTTATAGGTGCAGCGGTACTGCTGTATAGCACTTAAAGGTCTGGGCTGTCAGAAGAAAAGGTTGTGGGGTTTAATCTTAGAGCTGCCGAGAGGTCACAGCGAGCGGCAGTGAAGCTATTCCCACAATGCATTGCTCATCTGCCATAAGACGCTCCATGGAGACTGGCTGCTGTATGTCACTTAAAAATACCCTAAATGTCAAATTTCAATTTCAAAGTTTATCAAATGGGCATAGTAAAGTTTCTGCTCGCTGGTTGAATTATCAGTGGACAGCAGCCCATCTATTGGAAATCTCAGAGGCAGCATTTTACAGCTATAATCAACCCCAGTAATTAAATGGAGTGTTAATTAAATCTCAGTTCGGCTCCTCGGCGTGGTGAAGACTTTCTGGCTGGAGTACAATGTTGATATTAACAGTTTCATTAGATCTGTTGGTCTAGGAGTGCTATACAGTTGTTGTTGTTTTTTCTCTCTCTCTCTTTAATTTGCTGCAGTCAATGCGAGTCAGTCACTCTTAACGATTTCTGCTGCATGTTGACGGATATCACCGTACTTTGCTGAGATAATGATGGTGTTAAAGGCTATAGTTAAAGTGCACTGTGTTTGTGTATGCGTTTGAAGTATTCATGTAAGTGATCTAACAGATTTGTTCAGTAAATTCTCCTGCTGTATTTACATGTACAGTGGCCCCAAAGTGTATTTTGATATTTAAGCCACAATGCATGAATTTCATAGATAAAATGCCACTATTTTAGTTGCCAATTCTCATGTTTCTGCTATTTTCTGCTGTTTCCCGCAATTGCAACTTTATTTTTCAAAATTGTGACTTTATATCTTAGAATTCACCCTTTTGTTCTCATAATAGCAACTTTATATTTTACAGTTGGAATTCTATATCTCATATTATGGGCTATTGCTTATAATTAAGACTTTGTGTCTCAGCATTGAGACTAGTTCTTATAACTGACCCATATGTCTAATGTATATTTCACAATTTGGACTTTATTTCTCATAATTGCAACTTTATATCTCACAAAATAAGTTTAAAATAAACTTTTTTTACTCTGAGTCTGAGGCAGAAACAGGTTTCTACATTCCCCCGAGAAACTTTGTATTCACTTGCAACACCTTTGCGTTCCCTTGCAGAACTTATGTGTTCATTCTCAAAGAACTCAAAAGTATTGCAAGCGAACGCAAGGTCTCTTAGGGGTATGCAAACATTTTGCGAGTGAACGCAAAGTTTCTCAAGGCAACGTAAAACATTTGCAAGACAATGCAAAATCATTGACATTCAATTTTTCCTCCCAACTTTTTTCCATCATCATGTGCCTTTAGGGGCTCTGTTGATTTCCATACTTTTCAAAACATTTCACAAATAGACATTTCTTATGTTTTAAGTAAATATATTGTTCAAAATTAAGACAAAGTTATTGTGACTTTCTGTTTGTCAAATGTTAGTGGATCAGGTCCATAATTAATTTGATGAGCTACACCTGTGATTCAAGTACGGATATGAACTGACTTTAAAACGACATTGGGAAATTTACCTGTAGATAAATGTAAAGCTAGAAAGTGTCACAGACCATCTGTTCATGTTTTCCTACAGCTAAGAGCAAGATTCTAAGAGACACACTCACATAAAGACTCATCTTCATAGTCTATAGGCTGTTCATGTTTTCGTATGTGGAGAGGCATTTGTATGATGTGAGATAATGTTTTTTAAGGTCAGTGATTTGAATGGGGAAAGTCTGAAATAATGAGCTTCCCTATTAAAACTGTCCACATCACTGACCATTCTGTGTGTATGAGTGTGTGTGTGTTATTTTTATATTATACAGCACACACATAGCTAAAGTGCATTTTTGGTGTTGTTTGTATGTTTGTAAATATCATTTACAATTACAATTTGGATTTAAGTCAATTTGCATGCTATACTTGAATGTTTATAATTTTACTGCATTGGTTGTGTATGTGTGTGTGTGTGTGTGTGTGAGAGTGTGTACCAGAGGGGTTGTATTAATTAGGACCCCTTTTCTTGGCTCTGTCTGAAATGGCAGTCCTTTAATGCCCCCACGGGGGAAAAAAAAAGAGACCTAGAGTAATTGAAACTGTAAAGGATGGGGGCTCGTTAATCAGTCATAAAATTCAGATTCCCACAAGGGATGTGTCTAACTGAAGCACACACACATAAATGCCTATGAGGCTTTTGTAGTAATAGGTGCAGAGGCATGCTTAAACATGTTTTGCAGTGATTGTTTTAGGGTTTTAATGATTGCAGGTGGTTACATCATACTCTCTGGAGATTTTCACGACATGTTTGGTAAAGCGTGTGTATTTTTGGATTCCTCTGAGAGGCATGACAGTATATGTTCCAAATACAGTAAACTAACAGTGTTTGTTCTCATGTCTAAATATAAATATGCACCTCTGTGTGTGTACATTTTTAACTATGGCTTAGTGGGTACTTTACTCAGGACAGACAAAAAGAATGTGTCTTTTATAATGTTGATGTCTGTTTTGTTGTTTCTAGTCTCAGTATGAATTCAAATATGAATTGATTAGACACTTGCCTCGTTTTCACCGAGCGGTACAGGACAGTACACTGCCAACAGTACCCTTACTTGATAGGTGTGGTGTATGACGGAAAATAGCGTATCACATTAAGAAGAAAGCGACTCAGTAAACAACAATCTAGGACATACAGCAGACCTTGTTCTAGCTTCTCGGCTGTTGTCACAAGAAGAAATGGTATTGTGTCACAGCTTTATTAAAAAATGGCGCCTCTTGTGTTGTCATTCCCCTTGTAGCACGTGCAAGTGACGATTCTCTGTCAACCAATCAACGTTCTGCAGTGAGTCTAGCTCCAACCTTTTGTACCGGACTACTGTGCTAGGTACCCCAACAGAAGGGTCCCAAAAAGTGGAATTCTATATCGGTTCGGAATTAGGGTACCATTCATAACTTCTGACAATGGAAACAAGGCATAATTGTACCTTGTAAATACAATAGTTTTACTGGAAATTCCATACCAGTCAGCCAATCACACTGGAGATTACAATTTAAGAAGGCGGCTTTATTCATGTTTTATTTGGTGGCCCAACTAAGGAAAACAGCATTGATACATCTGACAGATTTACAAACTTATTGCTAGTAGAAACAAGATGAATTTGTTTTGATTGTAAAATACAGTACAGTCCAAAAGTTTGGAACCACTAAGATTTTTGATGTTTTTAAAAGAAGTTTCGTCTGCTCACCAAGGCTACATTTATTTAATTAAAAATACAGTAAAAAACAGTAATATTGTGAAATATTATTACAATTTAAAATAACTGTGTACTATTTAAATATATTTGACAAAGTAATTTATTCCTGTGATGCAAAGCTGAATTTTCAGCATCGTTACTCCAGTCTTCAGTGTCACATGATCCTTCAGAAATCATTCTAATATGCTGATCTGCTGCTCAAGAAACATTTATGATTATTTTCAATGTTGAAAACAGTTGTGTACTTTTTTTTTCAGGATTCCTTGATGAATAGAAAGTTCAAAAGAACAGCATTTATCTGAAATACAAAGCTTCTGTAGCATTATACACTACCGTTCAAAAGTTTGGGGTCAGTAAGAATTTTTATTTTTATTTTTTTGAAAAGAAATTAAAGAAATGAATACTTTTATTCAGCAAGGATGCATTAAATCAATCAAAAGTGGCAGTAAAGACATTTATAATGTTACAAAAGATTAGATTTCAGATAAACACTGTTCTTTTGAACTTTCTATTCATCAAATAATCCTGAAAAAAAAAATGTACACAAATATTTTGTACAACTGTACACATTAAATGTTTCTTGAGCAGCAGATCAGCATATTAGAATGATTTCTGAAGGATCATGTGACACTGAAGACTGGAGTAATGATGCTGAAAATTCAGCTTTGCCATCACAGGAATAAATTACTTTGTGAAATATATTCAAATAGAAAACAGTTATTTTAAATTGTAATAATATTTCACAATATTACTGTTTTTTACTGTATTTTTAATTAAATAAATGTAGCCTTGGTGAGCAGACGAAACTTCTTTTAAAAACATTAAAAATCTTAGTGGTTCCAAACTTTTGGACTGTACTGTACATATATTTATTTGAAAGTTAGTATATTTTATTTCTTATTGATTTCAGAGTTCTGGCTGGTTCAATCCAGATTTAATATATTTAGCAGTAGGCTATATAGATTTGGCATCAACCCTCAATTTTCTCTCACCTCTGCGGCTCCACCTAGAGGATGGGCTACATGAGTCCTTTTTGTTTTTGTTTTTTTCCCCTTGGGATGTGGTAAGCTAATCAGAAAATGGAAACCAGTTTGGAAATGTATGGTAGGAGAACAGCTAAGCTGTTGCCTAAAGGCTAGTTCTTGTTATTTTCAAGCTAAAATATGCAAATCATTGGCAGTAAGTGACTTCATGTTTGTAAATGTGTTTGTTTGTTTTAACGTACTTATGCATAAGATATGTAAGGAAAGCAAAAATCAGCAATGGAAAATCTGCATGGTTTTGACTTGATATTGACAGATGTATCATAAGAAAATCACAGAGTGTGTGAATTTTAATCAAAACGGTCATTAATATTTGGACCAAAATGGTCATTAATAATTGGACCAAAAGCAAACACTAAAGGTTTTTAAAAAATATCTTCGCTTTAGCTTTTACATGAGCACATTTGAAATAATAACATGCTTATTAACTGTAACATATTGTGCCTCCAGTATATGACTGACATTTATTATTGCACATTAATGTGCATGTGTGTGAAATAGAGAGAAAGATGACATTTAGCTTCTGTCTCCTAGGGAATAGTACTGCATTTAAATTAAAATAAGCATTTAAGTATTTTTCTCCTGTATGCTTATGCTCAAGGTCTAAAATTTACACTTGCCAAGTGCCAAGCGCGAGAAAAAATGGCTTTGGCCAGTAAATAAAATTTACTTGGCAATGGCTGGTATCTGTAAAATGAGGAAATATTCTTCACATTAATCCACCAAAATGAAATGAGTCTTAATCTAAATGAATCATCTTTTATATGCTGCAAGTGAACATTGACCTGCATTTGTCACTAATGCAAGAAAACAGAAAAATAATCCCAATGCGTAATGCCTCAAATATATGTTTAATAAAAATGCACAATAGTGCACAATAGTTCATTTGTATTTATGTGTGGTTTCACCTGCAATTTAGTACACTAATATCTTAAGTTCAGTAAAATTCTTTGTTTGTCTTCTCTCTCTCTTCAGCTGTTAGCTCAGGTGCTGCTGTTCTTATGTATAAACACTGCAGGGATGTTTATCAGCTACCTGTCAGACCGCGCCCAGCGACAGGCCTTTCTGGAGACACGCAGGTGCATCGAGGCACGTCTCCGCCTGGAGACGGAGAACCAGCGACAGGTTAGTGTTCGCAAATTTCAAAAGTTTCCTTCACACACTCCTTGACACCTGTAAACCTGTTTGTGGCCAGAATGATTCAGGAAGTTTCCAGGTAGTCTATGTGTTTGTGTGCAAAACAATACTCATTCAGTGAATTACCATGCTAACCATACAAAATACCATATTTACTCCTAATGATAAAATATAAGGCACAATAAACTATATTATTTTGACAGAATTTTTCCATATTTATTTATTACAGGTGTTTTACCTGTATTTTGAATTTTGAAATTAATTGCGTTGTGTTTTAAGGTTAACGGAAATGTCTGTAAAATTACTGGATAATGTCCTGGTAGTTTTCTGCCAATACATCTGTTTTTTGTTTTTTTTACATTGTGCAGTATGTTGTAACTATGTTATTTTGTACAGTATGTATTGCACAGGCCGATTAATCAGCCAATACTTGACAATTTTCAGAATTTCTGTTTTAAAATTTGAGTAAATGTTGTCTAAATTAAGTTTTAACTATCGTTGAATTCTGTATGATATCCACATTATATTGGAAACTGCATGTTATCACTGAAAAAAGAAATTTAAACAATTATTATGATTTTACAGTAGTAGCCATAATTGGTACTTTGGCAGAAACTATGGTTACCATGGTCCAGTCAAGTCAAGTTATATAGCGCTTTTTACAATGTTGATTGTGTCAAAGCAGCTTTACATTGATAACTGGTACATAATTTTGGCCGCACAGCAGCTCTTAAAGCTGCAGTCCGTGATTTCTCCTCTTTGTCGCCATCTCTTGTTTGAAACCTGCAATTGCAGTCATATGCGGAACGGTTATCTGTACGTGCGTTGTGCCTCGGCACAGCTCGTCAGCGTGAATGAATCTAATGTTTGCTGTTAGTCACCGCACCGGTGTGGATACTGTATTTCAGAATCACAGATTCTACGTCTTGAAAGTATGACCAATATAAGAATTTTCACTGGAAAATATCATCTGAATAAGTAAGTAACATGTCTGCCACTTTTGTTCTGACCAAAAAAGTATTAGGCCTACAATAAATCGCGCTGCCAATGATGATTAAATCTAACGATCGCTTAGCTCGGATCACGTCAAACCGTGCAAATTATTATTACTGTTATACTTTTCTCTCAAATTGTTAATGTTAACAACATCAGCATTGCATGGCTATGTGTATTTAGTGTGTATTAGTGTTACCTGTAGATTTCAATTTCTGTAGCCACTCCACAGTCGAAAGTCTTTTGCTTTTTGACTACGAGTGAATCTCCAGTTGTCACTGATGATTGTCATTTGGACCTTTCTGGATTACAATCCGCCATCAAAATGATAAGTTTAATTATTTCAGCTGCTGTGAGAAAAGGCTATAAATGATCCGCTACCAGCAGCATCCTCACGTTATAAAACTGACTAGCCTCTCGAAGGGACTCCTTCCTTTCTGTTTACGGAAGTGACGTAATGACGCACAGAGGAACTGCTGCATGCTCAAATTTCCCGCGGAAATCCGCCATGTCGCTCTTATTATAAAACATTATTACAAGCTTACTGTTGTGAATCGAGACAAGATAATGAGATAGTTTTGAACACTGGCTGGTTATGTATTTGCTCAAAAATTGATTTTGGATCATTTTTAACCAAAAAAAGTTGTGGACTTCAGCTTTAAAGAATAGTGTCAATGCAGGCAGATCAAAGCACTGTTGAATATCAAATGTCAAGTCAAATGTCAATGTCAAATGGTAAATTTTGTTCATGTAAAATGGTTACGTAACACTGCATAGAGGAAAATCAAACAGAAAGTTTTGTCAATGGACACACACAAGTACACATGCATTCAAAAGTTTGATTTGGTTGGCAATATTTTTTTAATGTTTTTGAAAGAAGTCTCTTATGCTCACCAAGGCAGCATTTATGTGATCAAAAATACAGTAAAAACAGTAATATGAAATATTATTAAATAGATGTTTTCTGTTAAATAACTGATAAATAACAAATAATTGTTTTCTGTCTAAATATAGTTTAAAATGTAATTTATTTATTCCTGTGATGCAAAGCTGAATTTTCAGCATCATTACTCCAGTCTTCAGTGTCACATGATCCTTCAGAAATCATTCTAATATGCTGATTTAGTGATCAAGAAATATATTTTGTAGTTTAATAATTTTGTGGAAACTGTGATACATTTTTTTTCCAGGATTCTTTAATGAAGAAAGTTAAAAAGGACAGCATTTATTTAAAATGGAAATCTTTTGTAACATATTATAAATGTTTTTATTGTGTCTTTTGTCCAATATAATATGTCCTTGCTGAATATAAGTATTAATTTCTTTAAAAAAAATAACTGACCCCAAACTTTTAAAAGGTAGTGTACATGCAAGTGCACACACACACACACACACACACACACACACACACACACACACACACACACACACACACACAATCACGTGCAAACATAATGTTTCTATATCACACTCCTTTTCCAGCACTGAGCCGCAGTGGGTGAGAGTAATTGATTTGAAGATGAGAACAGCATCTCATGGGGACAGAAGGCTAGTGTAGAAAGGTTCCGAGACTCCTTAGGGAATCTCTCTCCGTCTCCTCCCCTCTCCCCCCCCCATCTCTTGCTCTGAGAGCTCTCCGGCTGTTTGCTGAAGTGGGTTTTATTTGCCAGTCAAGTGGAGCCCATGCTGGTACCACTGTGTTTGTGTGCGAATGTGTGTGTGTGTGCTTCCTCTTCTTTTGTATGTCCATCTATCCAAATTTCCCCTGCTTTTAGCCCAGCTGGTGGTGAGCACAAAACTCTGGCTTGTTGTATTCATATTTGCAGAACAAGCTCTTTATCCATGGAGCATCACAAAGGAAAATTAAAGCTGAGATGTGTCATTTTTTCGATTTGAAAATACTTTCTCCTACCTCAGCTTAAAGGGGACATATCATGAAAATCTGACGTTTTCCTTGTTTAAGTGCTATAATAAGGTCCCCTGTGCATCTACCAACCCAGAAACCATGAAAAAGGACAACCCAGTAAATTTGTTTTGGTAAGCCTTTCTCTGCAAGCATGTGAAAAAAAACAAGCCGCTCAGATTTTGCTCCCCTTGTGATGTAGGAAGGGGAACTTATTATAATATTACTGCCCCTTAATCTGCACGTTTCCACTCATGGCGCTGCCATTTTGTTTGTCGCAACAAAAAACAGTGTACTAGTTCTAAGGCCATGGCAAAAGTTCGAGCAAAGCATGCTAACTGTTCTGTTGTTGGCTGCACAGACGAGCACTCGTTAGCTTGGATGGCCTGCTCGATTGCTAAAAAAGGAGCATTTCTGTCTAAGCAATATTTTGGAAAAAATATTAGACCATTCATAGCATTTGATAGCAATCATAACCATTAGCCTGGTGTGTATGGCTCTGTTTGGCAAACAGGTACGCTTTTTTGAATAGTGGGCGTCCATACGGGTTTTGCACAAAAGATTAACATGACAGCACATGCTAGTCGATGAGTTGAATCAAATCTACAACAACTACATAAAAGTATCCACTAACCATTCAGAAACGTCAGTAACTTCTTCATGAGTCTCTCCATCAGTGTTTGACTCCGGTTTGAACAATGTAAGGCTGAACACCGTTACTGACAATCGTCATTTTGACAGCGTGAGATTCTCCAGCTTTGTTGTTGTTGAGCAACCGAAGCTTGAGCTCTTAAAGCTCCGCCCTCTTTTGGAAAGCAGGCAGGGAGCAGCAGCTCATTTTCATTTAAAGGGACACACAAAAACTGCGTGTTTTTTTCCCTCAGAAATTTGATAATTAATGATTTGTAATAAATGATCTGTGGGGTATTTTGTCCAACCAATGGAAGACTTTGTCAGAACAGAGAAAAGGGAAGTGTTTGGCAAAAATAGTATTTTGGAGATGTAGAAATTACACACTTTGGCTCTAACATACTGTATATGGCAGATATATGTTCCTTGCAATGTTTTGCAAAAGCATTCAGACTCTTTATTCTCACATTTTACTGAATTATAAATGCATTTCTGTTTTTTGGGAAATTATGCTAGAAAAGACACTGTTATGCATTTATATTTAGCCCTGTGAGCTGGATGCTTGGGGATATTTGATTGACTGGTGAACCATTAAGGGAACTAACACTGGATAAAAATGATTTGAAGCTGTTATTGCAGTAAAAGGAAACTATATCATATATTAATGTGTGGGGTTAAATAATAATGCAGAACAGTCATAATGAAATTCTACCCTACACTCTAAAAAATGCTGGGTTAAAAACAACCCAAGTTGGGTTGAAAATGGACAAACCCAGCGGTTGGGTTAAATGTTTGCCCAACCTGCTGGGAAGTTTTATTTAAACCAACTATTGTTTAAAAATTGCTATATGGCTAGCTTAAAATGAACCCAAAATAGTTGGGAAATTAAAAACCAGATGCAATTAGAGGCAACAATAATAGACAAAAGGTGAATGTTTATTAATAAGCTTTAATATTTTATTAATATAAATTTAATAGTTTAATAGTTTATTAATATAAATTTATTAATAAGCAATTTAATAAATATTTATTGTTTAATAATTATTCATTGAACATTAATAAATGTTCATTTCCAACATACTTTGGGTTAATTTTAATTAAGCAATACAGTAATTTTTAAACAATAGTTGAGTTAAATAAAACTACCCAGCAGGTTGGGCAAACATTTAACCCTACCGCTGGGTTAAAACAACCCAATTGCTGGGTTTGTCCATTTTCAACCCAACTTTGGTTGTTTTTAACTCAGCATTTTTTAGAGTGTATTGTTTGTAAAGTAATCTAAAGGTTAGACTGGTGAGCTAGTTAAATTGGTAAACTGGTTGAAACTCTTTTTTGTGTAAGTGTGTATTCAGTGGTGGAATTATTTAAGTCTATGTTTAATAAAGCACTTTACCCACTCTGCTTCTGTTAGGAGCGTCTGGTGTTGTCTGTGCTGCCACGCTTTGTAGTGCTGGAGATGATTAACGACATGACCAACGTGGAGGACGAGACCCTACAGCACCAGTTTCACCGTATCTACATTCACCGCTATGAGAACGTGAGGTAATTTCTTCCATTTTGGTACAGTCGTCATGAAAAGAATAGAAGAGAATCAAATGGAATTGAATCAGTCATCCGCCATTAAGGCTCAGTTGCCCACCATTACGGCTCAGTCTCCCACTGTTATGGCACAGTCATCCTTGATTATGGCTGAGTCACTCTCTTTTATAACCCAAACAAGTAGCCTGTTGCAGCACAGTCAGTGACAGTATGAGTACCAAATAGGTTCTGACTGGCCCCAAAAAATGGCCAAATTGAGCCAAATTGAAGCCATTTGACAATTTTCAATGGCTTACCCTAAATATATATATATGTGTATGTGTGTGTGTGTGTGTGTGTGTGTGTGTGTGTATATACATAGGGATAGTTCACCCAAAAATGAAAATTATTATCCCATGATTTACTCACCTCAAGCCATCCTAGGTGTATATGACTATCTACTTTCAGACGAACACAATATGAGATATATTTGAAAATATCCTTAGTCCTCCAAGGTTTATAATGGTTGTGAATGGGGGGCCGTGTTTTGAAGACAAAAATAATTCATTCATCCATAAAAAAAAAAAAAAAAAAACTGACTCCAGGGGGTTAATAGAGGCCTTCTGAAGTGAGTTTTTCTAAGAAAAATATCCACTTTATAAATTCAAATAACTAGCTTCCGGTGGATGACTGTATGCAGAATGCGTACAAAATAATATATAATACGTATATTTTATTTGTGTATTGATGTTCAGCTGTTCTTTTTAATGATCAACTCACAGTATTTTGGATCAACAGTCATGCTTGGTAAACACTGTCTGTCACAGACAAAAAGATGTATCTTTTATTTCACCAAGCTGATTGCTCACTAAAAAACCCTGCAGTCATCATGTTTTCAGGTCTTTTCATGTTTGATTTTGATGTGATACAAAATAATGATATCTGAGTGGATGAGCTGTTTACTTACTTTTTAATCAACTCACGTAAACAAGAGGCAGGAGGCGGGATCGCACAAACCATTTTTATTCCCTTGATGAAAAAGCTATATTTTTAACAGCCATCTCCAGTCTTCAGTGTCACATGATCCTTCAGAAATCATTCTAATAGGCTGATTTGGTGCTGGAAAAATTGTCTTATTGTTATCAATGTTGAAAACAGTTAATATTTTTGTGGAAACTATGACCTTTTTTCAGGATTTTTTGATTAATCAAAAGTTCAAAAGAACAGCATTTATTTGAAGCAGAAATATTTTGTAACATTGTACTGTAAATGTCTTTACTGTCAGTTTTGCTCAATTTAATGCATCCTTGATGAATAAAAATATTAATTTCTTTAAAAAAACATGCAAATCTTACTGACCCCAGACTTTTAAATGGTAATGTAGTTGGCATAGCCAGTATATTAAAACTTATTAGTATAATTCGCTTGTATATTTATGAAGTTTTGCCTGTTTTCTCACATTAAAATATAGCAATCAGCCTGTTCACTGACTGATTGTAATATTTCAGTCTGGGAAAATTGTTGTGATTTTTCAGCTAATCTGTTTGCATGTGTGTTTTATGCAGTATTCTCTTTGCTGACGTGAAGGGCTTCACCAATCTTTCCACCACACTCTCCGCTCAGGAACTCGTTCGAATGCTCAACGAACTCTTTGCACGCTTTGACCGACTGGCACATGTGAGTGACCTGACACACATACACGACAATGCCCACAGGTTTAAGCCACATCACAGCATCATTCAGGGTATAAAGCAACATAATAGTCCTTGAAATAGCAGTTGGCAATGAATTAAGGCATGCTGCTATTTGAAAGTGTTGTTGACATGTCTAGAAGACACTGCTTTCAATGCAGTAAATCCACTTTGAATGCACTTCAAAAGGAAGAGGACTCGTGCTGGAATGGATACAGTAAAACTGATGCCATCATTAACGTTCGTATCACTGTGTATTAGGGATGGGAAGATTAACCGATATGTATCGATACGCGGTCATGCGCGTGCACGATGCGAGTGCATCGGTAGAGCAGAAGAGGATGAATGAAATTTTGGAAGCAAATCGAGATGCATCGGTTTTTGCGAGATGCATCGGTTTTTCCGAGATACAGCTTATCTTTTTAATACAGAATGTATTTCTTTATTTATTAACAAGTGTTGTCAACCTGTTTTTTGCGCATAATTTAATCGACCTACATAAAGTAGGCCTAAGCAACGGACTTGCGGATGTGTGTACACTACAACTCAATGTATCAGCTGCGCGGATGAAGCCAGTGATGCGCCCAAAGGTAGTTGTCAGGAAGTGCGAGGAGTAAGCAAAACAAACATGTCGGACGCCGAGATAATTTATCCTCCACTGAATTTTAAATCTAAAGTTTGGGAACACTATCGATTTTACAAGAAAGACGGACGACTTGACAAGACAGATGCAATTTGTAAAATGTGCCGCGCATCTGTAAAATACACGGGCAGTACGACTAATCTGATATCTCACTTGAAAAGCCAGTTTGTAAAAAAGTATTGGTTTTACTTGGTTAATAAATAACCAAACTAATTCAATGGCACCGCATCCTCTTTCACATCACCACATAAACTTGATCTAATTAGCTAGCGCTGAATTATCGCATCGTATCGTGATATGGGTATGCGAATCGTATCGTATTGCATCGCAAAATGCCACACATGTATCGTTAATATATCGGATCGGATACTTTGTATCGAGATGCGTATCGGATCGGCATTATACCTTAGATGCCCAACCCTACTGTGTATGCAAGTGCTAAGAAAGACTCCGTGGCTAAATTCAGATATGGTATGGGCCTTTCGTTTCCACCACGCACTGTAGTGCAGTAGACTAATCACAATAGACTGGGCCATCTGACCAATCAGAGCAGAGTAGACTCGCAGAAATGTGAGGATCGAGCCATTTCAGACACTGTGAGAAAACAGGTGATGTGTAATGAATATAATCAGAAAACTGAAGAAAAGTGTTTTTTTGACCTTGAGTTTATGTTGTAGGAGATCTCCAAAACAAAACTAGGAACCTTTAAAAGCATAATAGGGTCAATTTAATCAACAATCTTTTGCAATATAGAATAAAAATGGAGTGAACTACTCAACACTGTTTGAAAAAGATGTTTGTTAGACTTAATGGAAGTCAAACAGTATTTTCTATTATATTCTGTTGACTGAATCCAGATAATTTCATAGCTATTCCTTGAGGTTTAGGTTCTGTGTATATTAATTATCATTGGACGTAAATGTGGTCCCCCTTCTTTTGTATATTAGATTTCATGACAATCAAGATCTGCTGAAAGATGTTTTAATTTATGGCGTTATTAGATTAAATACTCGGACAAATTCACTGGTTGATCCACTTTTGTGCATTTCAGCTCAAACACTTGTTCAGAAACTTGCATATTATCCTCTCTTAATCCAGTTTAATCAGACACTGTCCACACTGGTTTAGCATTGCACCATATTTTATGACTTTCTGTCTTCTGTGGGACACACAAGAAGCGATTTTCAAGAACTGTTTTTGTCTATACAATTAGTATCATTGGGGCTTAAAAAACACACTGAACCGCACTTGTATTGAAATATGTATATGAAAAAAAACCAAACAGGCTTATTGTGTTTCACAGAAGAAAGTCATACAGGTTTAGAACGACATGAGGGTAAGTAACTGATCATTATCCTTTTAAGTCATTGTCATTCAACACACTACTTTCTATGTAAATTATGCTTATTTCAGTGCTTTATTTACATAAGACAGCGCTGTTTTAATTGCAGTTAGACTGCTGCTTTGCTTGTACATATCAGATGCGGAATGTGTGTGAAACAAAGAGAGTGTTGTGTTTGCGTGCCAAGGGCAGTGCCAGCGTATCTTGGCTTGGCGTTTATAGTGGCACTAGATAAGCTGAGTTCAGTTAGAGTTGAGAGAAGGTTGAAATGTGTAACGACTCACCCTCCTTCATGTCCTGCAGTGCATTGATGTGCTAAATGCCTGTTGCAAAAGTCACATAAATAAAAACATTGTGACTGTGTCCTCACCATTAATAACACTGATATATGAGTGTGCGTGTGTGTGTTAGCACAAGGGTACAACTGTCAACGGCTAGTGCAAATCTTGATAGCTGCCCTTGGTAGAAAGAACAACATTACTTGCAGATGTATACAAGTGCAGATTGATTTTGTATTTTTAACAAATGTGTTTTTTGTTCTGTTGTTCAGACTGGGGGAGGAAATAAATGCATTATGAAGAATATTAAACTTCATCCTCATGCTGCAACTCTTCAATAATTTTATTCATGAGTCAGTACAATAATCATTGAAGATTAACCAACCATAAAGTGGCTTGCTGATGCATAATGCAGATATGCAAATGTGGCATATGTGCGTTTGCAGATGGTTGTATCAGTATGTCATATTTAAATATCCTTGTGTCCTTGTGTGAATTTGCAGTCACACTCATGTGAGCAGGCCTGGTGTTGTATTAAATTCTGCAGCAGTATTTATTGTGATGAGCAGTATTCATTTTCTCTCCCGATGGCAATGTTTACTCAGAAATGTCACATGTGCACGGTTAGTGCTGTGTGGTTTACTGGACGGTTGTGCTGTTGCGGTCAACATTTTTCAGATTTTCAGTAATGTTTTTGATTGCTTGCGTCATGCAACATCCTGAAAACACCTTGAAGATCTTCTTACAGTAGCGCTACCTGTCTCTCCCGGGCTCTCTCTTTTTCTCCTATGCCCTCACACTGCCTGATGGGAAATGTGCATTAACCCTCTCATTACTTGAAGTATAATATAGTCTAAGCATGTGATATACACCGATCAGGCATAACATTATGACCACTGACAGGTGAAGTGAATAACACTGATTATCTCTTCATCACAGCACCTGTTAGTGGCTGGGATATATTAGGCAGCAAGTGAACATTTTGTCCTCAAAGTTGATGTGTTAGAAGCAGGAAAAATGGGCAAGTGTAAGGATTTGAGCGAGTTTGACAAGGGCCAAATTGTGATGGCTAGATGACTGGGTCAGAGCATCTCCAAAACTGCAGCTCTTGTGGGGTGTCAGCAGTGATCAGTATCTATCAAGTGGTCCAAGGAAGGAACAGTTGTGAACCTGTGACAGGCTCATTGATGCACATGGGGATCGAAGGCTGGCCCATGTGGTCTGATCCAACAGACGAGCAACTGTAGCTCACATTGCTCAAGAAGTTAATGTAGGTTCTGATAGAAAGGTGTCAGAATACACAGTGCATCGCAGTTTGTTGCGTATGGGGCTGCATAGCCGCAGACCAGTCAGGGTGCCCTTGCTGACCCCTGTCCACCGCTGAAAGCGCCAGCAGTGGGCACTTGAGCATCAGAACTGGACCACGGAGCAATGAAAGAAGGTGGCCTGGTCTGATGAATCACGTTTTCTTTTGCATCACGTGGATGCCGGGTGCGTCTCTTACCTGGGGAACACAGTGCACCAGGATGCACTATGGGAAGAAGGCATGCCGGCGGAGGCAGTGTGATGCTTTGGGCAATGTTCTGCTGGGAAACCTTGGATCCTGCCATCCATGTGGACTTTGACACGTACCACCTACCTAAGCGTTGTTGCAGACCATGTACACCCTTTCATGGAAACGGTTTTCACTGGTGGCTGTGGCCTCTTTCAGCAGGATGATGCACCCTGACACAAAGCTGAAAAGGTTCAGGAATGGTTTGAGGAGCACAACTAGGTTTTGAGGTGTTGAGGTGTTGACTTGTCCTCCAAATTCCCCAGATCTCAATTCAATCGAGCATCTGTGGGATGTGCTGAACAAACAAGTCTGATCCATGGAGACCCCACCTCACAACTTACAGGACTTAAAGGATCTGCTGCTAACATCTTGGTGCCAGATACCACAGCACACCTTCAGGAGTCTAGTGGAGTCCATGCCTCAATGAGTCAGGGCTGTTTTGGCAGCAAAAGGGGGACCAACACAATATTAGAAAGGTTATAATGTTATGCCTGATTAGTGTATGTAGAAACACAGAATTTTGATCAGAATCTTGGTAATCCCTTTACAAAAGCTGATATATTTGTTTAGACATGAACCATTGAAATATCATGTTTTTTGGACATATACCCTGGTAATACTATGATATTCATGGAAGTACATTGAAGTACCATGTTATCAGTAGGCCTATGTCTGTTCCATAGGAAACAAATCCATGACTTGACGTTGCTTGCACAGGAACCTATTAATATGATTAAGGTAATCACTGACTATGGTACACTACCATTCAAAAGTTTGGGGTCAGCAAGATTTTTTTAAAAGAAATTAATAAAGTCATTCAGCAAGGACGCATTAAATTGGTCAAAAGTGACAGTAATTTATAATGTCTTAGAATTTTTATTTAAAATAAATGCTGTTTATTTGAACTCCTGAAAAAATAAATATCATTATATCCACAAAAATATTAAGCAGCACAACTGTTTTCAACATTAATAATAATAAGAAATGTTTCTTCAGCACCAAATCAACAAATCAGAATGATTTCTGAAGGATCATGTGACACTGAAGACTGGATGCAATGCAATATTTGACAATATTTCTGTTTTTACAGTATTTTTTTGATCAAATAAATGCAACCTTGGTGAGCATAAGTGACTTCTTTCAAAAACATTAAAAAATCTTACTAACCCCAAACTTCTGAACAGTTCTGTATAGTATATATAAAAATACCACAGTATTACCATCTGATACCTTCACTGTACCATCACAGTACTTTTTTCCTGAAAGGCTCAATGCAACTATGAGCAGGTTTTTCAATTTTTATTCTGCAGGAAGTTTAATCTAATGGGTTCTTTATTAGCATCATGTTGTTATGTTGATGTTTAGAGGATGGAGCATGTTGTTACACTAGCATTTAATGCTAGTCTCTATGTTTATATCCATTAAAATGGCCCACTGTTTGGTATTGATTATGTAAAAGGCATTCACTTATCCTGCAGCACTTAGCCTGCAGATTAGCACCAGTGTTTCAAATATGTTATCATGAGTCAGTCCTGAGCTAATCAAGCTGTAGGTGGTGTTTTTAGTGATTGACAAATGACGGTTACGGGCGTAACGACTCTTTGTTTCCATACAGCCGTTTACTGAGCAGTAAAAAAACGTTAATACGGCAGTAGACATGAGTAATGGATCTCAGAGAGACGAAATTAATGTGATGGCCTTATAATTACCACTCTCTCTGAGTTCTACACAAAAAACCTGGTAGGCTGAGAGATAACTAACACAGATAGGGACTGCAGTGGAAATTACAGGGTGATTGCAGTTATAATTGCTTGAACCCTCATATATCCCTCTCATATGCTCACAATGTAAAAGAAACTGTGCAACTGTTACCTTAAGCAACTATTTCTGCCTGACCTCACCCTTAAAAATAATTTTTATTGGGATAAACTAATGTAGACCGATTGATTCAGTCATATTACATAAAAAAATTTCAGTCAACAGTTTGACATCATTAAATAAAAAATTCCTTCTTCTTTTCCCCTCAGGAGCATCATTGTCTGAGGATCAAGATACTGGGGGATTGTTATTATTGTGTTTCTGGCCTTCCAGAGCCTCGACCGGATCATGCCCACTGCTGTGTTGAGATGGGCCTCAGCATGATCAAAACCATCAGGTAACAGTAAAACGTTTCATGATTTAAACTAACAGCCAACACTAAATTAATGATTCAACATCACAGTAAGCATGCTATTTTCAAAAAGGAAGGTTATCTGCGCAGGCAGTGATGTGCACAGACCGGGCAGGGGGCAGGGGAGAAATCGTGTTCTGGGGGAGGAGGGGGTTGTGGGTCTCCCTCAGTCGAAATTGCGTTCCAGGGGTGGAGAAATGGGAATGCAGGGGCACCACGATGCGACCGCAAAGGGCACTTTTTACTTTCGAGATCAAAGGGGTAGGGGCTCAAGCCCCACCAGCAGCTCCTGTCACCGCATGAGTGTGTTTTTGGTTGTGAGGGAAAGATTACCTTTTTCAGCTTCCCAAAGAACACAGGCACGACTCCAGGAGTTCGGCTTTTTTCGGAAAGACTCGGTTAAGCGTATCTATCTTTTATAAATATGATAAAACTAAAGACTTTTCAGAGATATGAATGAAAGATGCATTGTTACTCTATATGTACTCAAGATTAACATGAGATTGACAGAAACTGTGTGTGATACCCCTCTTTAATGAAAGTAAATAAGGAATGGGGGTTATTCAAGCTCCAAAATGACAAAAAAAAGCATCCTAAAAGTGATTCATATAACTCATACACTATATTTCACAGCCAAATTTTTGTCTTGAAATGATCGAAATTTAAGTCATTATTCACTGATTTTCATCCAACTTGACATCAACCATACTGTAGCTGTCCTTATTAACGAGAGAAGTAATGATGCCCAATTCATAAATAAGTCGTTCTATTGAGTCTGATCTTGTCAACGAATCAGTAGATCCAGTTCACAAAGCTTGTCTGAATGATTTGAATCATGAATCAGACTGATCTAGTTTAACTCACTGACTCTGTAATCACAGAGGTAAACAGCCCACTGGAGCAGAAGATTGTCAGTGAATAATGGCTTGATTTTTTTGTTTCTGTTTGTCACACACAAAGCTTTTATATGGCTTCAGAAGCTGTCAAATTTTGGACTATTTTTAAGATATGTTTATGGAACTTTGTCATTTTTGAAGGTTGACAAATCCACTCCCCAGCTATTGACCAACTATTTAATTAAATTTAAATTCTCCTTTTTGTGTTTTCCACTGAGGAAAGTCAAAGAGATTGGTGACAACAAAAGTGAATGATGACAGAATGTTAATTTTTTGCCTGAAGTATACCTTTAAAAGGGATCTCATTTGCTATGTTTATTTCCTACAGGTTGCCAAATTAGGCAAAAGGAACGTTAATATTTACCTCACAGGTTGAATTTGGGTTAGTCTGTATTAAGTATTATTAGCATTATTTTAAAGCACTGGAAGTCTATGGTAGTGAGTGAGTGAATGACAGAGAAAGAGGCCACTAGACCAGTCCCGTTGACCCTTAATAGAGGCTAGATAGCAGATGAGAGGCCCTTGTTCAGCAGGTGTGTATGTGTGTGCTGCACTAACAGTCAGATATCAGCACTCTCACTACCACTCAACAACACACACGCAGCAGTGACAGTGTGACCTCGATTCCACTTTTTATAAGCAGCCACTTACTTCTGCCTGTTACCCCATTCAGGAGTAATAGTATGATGTGTATTTTACACTATAAACCCAGTGTTTTGTCCCAGGGAGTTCTCTAGCTCTGCAGTTATTTAGCATCACCATTACAGAACTGGAACACCGCTAGCTAGCTATCCATCCTAACCTTTTCTATTTGTATGTTTAGGTATGTGCGTTCACGTACAAAGCATGACATAGACATGCGTATTGGCATCCACTCTGGCTCAGTTTTATGTGGAGTTCTCGGTTTGCGGAAATGGCAATTCGACGTCTGGTCTTGGGATGTTGACATAGCCAACAAACTGGAGTCAGGGGGAATACCTGGGTAAGATACACACGTGTGCACCTCTCTTTTGTGATTAAATATAAGAGAAGTACAGTAGGATTATCCATTTGTCCTCAAACACATTCAACCATGATGGAAAAGAGATTTTATGGACACCTCCCCCTCTTGTGTAATGGTGTGGGAGGAAATTAATTGAGTTTTGGTTTATTCTCATTTTAAAAAAGGTGTCGTGTTTTGGATGTGTGAGATTGATCAGTAGTTAATTTCAACCCCTTCAGGAGGATCCACATCTCTAAAGCGGCTCTAGACTGCCTGAACGGTGATTACGAGGTGGAGGAGGGTCACGGTAAGGACCGTAACGACTTCCTACGCAGACATAACATCGAGACCTTCTTGATCAAGCAGCCAGAGGAGAGCTTGCTCACGCTGCCTGAGGACATCATGAGAGATTCCACCAACCAATCAGATCACAGAACCTCGAACACTTCCTTCACTGAGGGAACATGGAGCCCTGAACTTCCCTTCCATAACATAGTGGGCAAACAGAATGTGAGTGCAATACACACACAAGCAAACAACCACACATAAACTGGCATAGTTAAAAAAACGCATATATTAACGCATCCTCAGCGATTCTGAACCTCAAACGTAGCTGGCGAATGGAGCTTAAATAGAGGCTCTGTATCTGTTCACTGCACCTGTCTTTGAGTTTGATTTATTTCCACATCTCTCCATTTTCTTTCTTGTTCCTCCTGCATGTTTTTTTGTTTATTTGTTTTTTGCATGGTTGTGTGTAGATGCTTTGTAGCTTATATAGTGATCTGGTCTGTAAGGGTATATGTAAGGGGCCATACACAAAGAATGTGTTTTTGCATTCCACTGTGCTGCTTTTCCATAGATTTTCTATGTAAACAAACTAGACGGACATCTTTGACCATTGCACTTGTCTCTCGTATCTCTTGCAGAAACTAAAAAGGAATTTTTAATTTGGGCACAACATTCTAAAAATGAACCAAATTTTTAATAAACACGTATGGTGTTTTTTTTTTCTCCATTCCACTGCCCTGCGTCTCATGTTTTAAAATCAAAAATGTGTTCTGAGTGAATGACCCCTAACTGTTCTTCTTTACATGAAGATTCTGATTTATGTAGACAGTAGAAAATGTAGAAAATGTCACACTAATGTTTTAGATATGGACAACTACTCAGTGCAGGTTTGGGAACCCTTTAGAACATTTTTCTTGCCTCTATGTTAATGTAATATGAACTCTGTAGGTCTCTGTTGTAGTATGGCTCATGTAGCAAATAATTTTAAAGTTTTTGTTGTTGTCGGAAATGTATAGTATTCTTTAGAGGGTCTCAGTCCTTGATAGCGTTTTAAAAGGCTGTCAAGACTATTGGTTGAGGAGAATTTTTAAAGGGGTCTAAAGGGCTGTCAGGAATGAATAGTGTTCTAGAAGGTTCTCAGGCTACAAAACTAGAAGGTTTCCATGGCTGTATTAAAGGTATACTGTTCTAGAGCACAGTGCACTAGAAGACTCTTAGAACTGTTTGGTATTAAACTGTTGGCATGTTCCATAGAGTGCTCAGTGCTATTAGACAGCATTCTGTATTTTTTTTTATTCAGGGCTGTAGGACATTGTTTGTTGGATGTTTTAAGGACTGCTGGATTACAATGTTCTAGGAGTTTCCAAAAGTTGTAAGGTCCCCTAACTCAAAGCTATAGGGTATTGTCAGTATTCTATGTGTTGTAGAGTAGGGACAATGTTTGCAAGTGTTCTCAAGAATTTAGGACCGGTATCTTGTTCTAGTGGATTCTCAAAACTTTTGGCTGGGGACACAGATCTGGAGGGTTCTCAAGGCTGTAAGGCAGGGAGATAATTTCAGCTGCTTTTCAGGCTTTTTTGTGTAAGGAATGTGTTCTAGTTGATTCACAGAGATGTAGGGAAGAGACAATATTTTTTGTTCTCAAGGCTCTAGGGTAAGGACAATGTTCTTGAGGGTTCTCAAGGCTGTAAAACAGGGACAGTGTTCTGAAGGGTTCTCAAGGTTGAAGGTTGGAACAGTGTTCTATTGGGTTCTCAAGATTGTAAGATGGGGAAAGAGTTTTGAAGGTGGGAACAGTGTTCTAGTAGGTTCTCAGGGTTGTAAGACAGGGACTCTGTTCCAAATGTAGGGACAGTGCTTGAAGGATTCTTAAAGTTGAAGGTTGGAACAGTGCTCTATTGGGTTGTCAAGATTGTAAGATGGGGAAAGAGTTTTGAAGGTGGGAACAGTGTTCTAGTAGGTTCTCAGGGTTGTAAGACAGGGACTCTTTTCCAAAGGTAGGGACAGTGTTTGAAGGATTCTTAAAGTTGAAGGTTGGAACAGTGTTTGATTGGGTTCTCAAGGTTGTAAGATGGGGAACCAGCAAACATTGGTCCGACGGCAGCATCGTGTCCCTGGCCAAAAATGTAGTTCAATAAATAATAATTATTTAATAAGATATCGTCAAAGATGTCTGTTCAAATTTCATTTTGGAACTATTTTTCAACTATGATGGGACGTGACGGAGGGACGTCTTTTCAACGGTCATTAAACGTCCAAAGGTTTGCTGGGGAAAGTGTTTTGAAGTTGGGAACAGTGTTCTAGTAGGTTCTCAGGGTTGTAAGACTGGGACAGTGTTCTGAAGGGTTCTCAAAGCTGAAGGTTGAAACAGTGTTCTAGTGGATTCTCAAGGTTTTAAAATGAGCAAAGTGTTCTGAAGGTGGGAACAGTGTTCTAGTAGGTTCTCAGGGTTGTAAGACAGGGTCAATGTTCTAAAGGTGGGGACAGTCTTCTAAAGGGTTCTCAAAGTTGAAGGTTGGAACAGTGTTCTAGGTTGTAAGATGGAAAGTGTTTTGAAGGTGGGAACAGTGTTCTGAAGGGTTCTCAAGGCCATATAGGGTAAGGGACAGTGTTCTAGTGGATTCTCAGGGCTGAAGGTGGAAACAGTGTTCCAGTGAGTTCTCAAGACTGTAGCTTGGGAATAGTGTTCTAGTGAGTTTTCAAGGCTATAGGGCAGGCACTGTATTCTGGAGGGTTCTCAGTGCTTAATAGCTCAAAACAATGTTCTAGAAGGTTTTTGTGGCATGTGCAGCTGATTATGATGCAGAACTCTCTCTTGGTGTGGGCAGAGTTGCCAGGCTGTTGCTATGGTGACGTGGTTAACATAAGGGAATGTTGTCTTTGATTAATGCCGCGCTTTTGTTGCCTTTGTCATGCAGTCATCTTAACACATCAAAGAGCTCTCACTGTATGACTGGCAGGGCGACCAGCCAATTACACATCAGCTGAGAGCACAAGCTTTCACGTTGATTAGTGTGTGTGTGTGTGTGTGTGTGTGTGTGTGTGTCTGAGCTATTCAAGATGTGTTCAAACAGAAGTATGCTGACATGTTCATGTGTATATGTAAGATTATAGGGCTGGTATCCATGACAACAGGAATGTCTGTAAGGCAGTAGCAGGATTCCTTTTCTCCTTCACGCTCCGTTTATCCCTCCCTCTCTCTCTCTCCTCTTCTCTTTCATCTGCTGTTCTTTTCTTCTCCTTTATCTCACATCCTCTCCCTCTCTCTTCTGTCTCTGTTTAGGCTTTGTCCTCAGTGACGCATTGCAGCCACAGTGTGTATGTGAGTGAGTGAGTGAATGAATGTGTGTTTTAGTGGGTGTTTGGGTGTGTGTTCTGCCGAAGGGTGGTTCTGTTAATGGATTTAGTGTCTCAGTCCTTGTGTTTTTATGTGCAATCCAAAACTTCTTGGAGAATCGAAAACATACACACACGCATAAACACGGCAACCTGAGAGCATTTCCTCTGGAGTTTAACAGGGACCTCGTCTTAGAGAAAGCATTTACGACTGATCATCCATACTATTGATCAGTCTGTTCCAAAATCAATAAATAAGTCCAATAACTAGAGATCAGGGAGTCCAGATGTAAAGCTGTATATTACAGATGTGACTGCAGGTCAAACCAGCCCTTTATTTATGATGGTAGAGCCAAACTCTTCACACACAGAGGAAGAAAGGAATTGCACCTCTCTTCTTTTAGTATCCTTGACCCATGACTTCATGCCTGACTACACTAATATCATAGATACAAACTCCTCACCTTTCAGTGACAACTCACCTTTTTGAGAAAATTGCCCCACACAAATTTCCCACCTTACTTGTTTGCAACACTGTAATATAAACAATATAAGCTCCATAAGGAATTACAAGATGTGTTGCTGCTCTGAAAAGCATCAGAGCCCTAAAAAGCTGTATTTCTCCACCTTTAGGATTATAGAGATCATCTTAAATTGGTTTTCCAATATCTCCACCCAGAAGCCAATTCTGTCTCATCTACTCCATCCAGATTTTGTCAGTTTCATTCAGTACATAATCTGATTAATTGCTTAACCAGAATGAAAAACCTTGATGTAAACACCTCAGTCAAAAAAAAAAAAAAAAAATCTTATATAATCTGTTAATCACAGTAAGATTTAAAAGTACCTTGTGTGCATCTGATTGTAGTGCAGGAGCAATTTTTGCTAGTTGTTGAAGGAATGAGCATGAGGCTGATGAATGTGAATTGCTCTTTACTCACTGGATAATTATGGTTTGATTGATCATAATTGTACTTAATTTATGCATTGAATTGCCATCCCCAGTTTTTACTAATATACACTAACGTTCAAAAGTCAGTAGGATTTATTTAAAATGTTTTTGAAAGAAGTACCTCATGCTCACCAAGGCTACATAAAAAAAAAAAAAAAAAACAGTAAAAATGGTAATATTGTAACATTATCACAATTTAATATAACTGTCTTCTGTTGTAATATATTTAAAAATGTAAAGCTGAGTTTTCAGCAGCCATTATTTCAATCTTTAGTATCACATGATCCTTCAAAAAATCTAATATGCTAATTTGGTGCTCAAGAAAAATGAAAAGAACAGTTTATTTAAAATGGAAATCATCACTTTTGATTACTTTAATTTGTCCTTGCTGAATAAAAGTATTGATTTCTTTAAAAAAAAATACTGATCCCAAACTTTTAATGGGTAGTTGCTTTTATTTATATTTTGGTGTTTTGCTATTGCTGTACAACCCTGTGAAGGTCATGTTGAGTGTCGATGTTATTTCCAAGGCAGAACTCTTCTTTATAACTACTAGAGAATTCTTATTGAATATAGAATAATTCCATAAGATAATAGTCAAAAGTCCCTTCAGGGTCTTCAAGGCTATAAAATAGTCAATTTCCTTTTCCTGCTTTTAAAAATTTTATTCTGTGAAAATATCAATGCTAAGAGTAGATTAACAGATTTGTCCACACCAGTTAATAAAAGTCTGATTACACACATGAGCAAACATTATACACTGTTCTAACAGAACTAACATCTGATGAATGAGAAGTCCATATACAGTGCCCCAATAAATATTTGGGCACTTAAGCCAGACTTAAAAATGCATGAACCTTTGCGATTTTTAATTTTTTATTGTTATTTTTAGTGGTTGTATGTTGTCAGTGCCCCTCAAGTTCACACAAGTTAAAATTAATTATAAATATTTGAATCAGTTAATCGAATTAACTTGATATAGCTGAATTAATATTACAATAAATTCATCCATTCGGCCAGCGAACACTTGGTATTGATCGTCTATCAACTCTTCAGAAAGGATATTTTCCCTGACCACAGAAAATATCGCTTTCTTAGCACGTAGCTGTGATCGTAATCGTTATCAGGGACATTATTTTTTTTAAGAACATTATTCAATCAGTAAAAATACACAAAATGTACTGGGAAAATGCATGTTCCTTCATTTAAGCAAATTTGTCAATAAATTAGTGGAAAGAATGCCATTTCTATGATTTGTGCATGTCTGGTTCTTGTATTGAGAACAATCAATGTGCCAAGTGTCTTTGAAGTGTGTGATTGAAGCCGAAGGGTGATAGCGCTCAGTGAGGGAGCCAGACATTCCGGGGCCTGCATGGGTGAAGGGTTGGAAGAGTAACTTTTACAATTGTGTGTTTATCTATTCAGATGTTACACAGGTGTACTTGCAGATTAACCACAGGTGTGACTACTTGGCTGAAAACTGAAACCGAAAATGCTTTTTAAAAATTATTTATTTATTATTTAAATTAACTTTTTTTTTTTAATTAGCATCGGAAAAACATGAGCCGTGAGTGGAGTGTTCGCATGGGTCGTGAGCAACTGAGCGTTCCACGCATGAATAGAGAGGAATATTGAGCGCTGAGCATTGAGGGATGGGGCGGCATATATTTTCAGGCTTTTTTCCTCTTTCTATGTATCCTTGTCTATGTATGTTTGTGTGCGAATATTTCAGTGTGTATGAGTGAATATGAGATTTGTAATTCTAGTGTTTCTCTAGATGACTCACAGTGACCACAGCTCCAGCTCACGGCACAGATAATGGTCCTCTTTAAAGATACTTTCAACGGTCAAAACAAAATCAAATGTCTGTGTCAGATCCTGTTTATGCAAAATCCTCTACTAGTCAGCCTTCCATTTGACCTCTACCCCTGTGCTGACATTTCCGCTGATAAATACACTCTAATACAATACAACACATGCCTACACTATGATGGAAAGAAAAAAGCTTTCATTTTACTTCCAGTTCATATGTGTGATATATATGGCTGTTACTTGGTTTTCTGCAAAGAAATGTTTAGTGACCCACACACATGGAGGTCTTCTCTCATTCTTCCATGTAATCGCCTTTGACAGCATGATCCTTCTGAACAGCCGTCTTGACACAGTTTGGTTGATTCTGTTTGGTTTGAACTAAGCATCTTTCATTTTGGTTTTATGAATTAGTAAGAGCCATCATTCAAGCGACAGATGATAAAATACACATTTTATTCAGTCCTACTGTAATATATATATATATTTCACAATATTTGCATGGGCTGTGTTTTTTGTGCTTTTTAAAGAATTGAGTCATTAGCTTAGCCACATGCTAATAGTATATTCTGTTTTTCTAACATTTTGCCCTCTTCTGTTTATAAGTCTGTCACTTTCACACAAAGGTAACAGACTAATCAGCTGAATTGGCTAGTTAGACACTTGCATTAGTCAAGTCTCGCTTTACGTGTTGAGCTCTGTTTGTTTGGCTGTGTGAGTTTGTTTGTATGGGCCTTGCTGCCTATGTAGAGCATTTCCAGCCATTTAAGATGTCGCATGTAAACAGTAAAAATAACTACATTGCCAAAAATTATTTTCTTACAGTACTTGGTATTGTTGCAACCCAGTCTTGTTTTCTCATACAAATATCTAAACATTCTTAAATCAAGACACATTTACTTGAGAAGCAAAATTACTTAATGCTGGGTTCAGACTACATGATATTTTTGTCGGTCACGATAGTCACTGTGTCAGATTATACGATTTTGACTCCTAAAATCTTGTCGTGGACAAGAAATATGTCAGACTACACGTTGCTACACAAACTTTCTTCTTGTGCCGTCTTTAACCACGTGCTTACTGTCATCGAGAAGGCGGGACCATCGACTGACAGAAGGTAATGTAAGCATAAACAAACAGTGGCTAGCCGCGTGTTTTGCTCTGTTTTGTCATCAGAAAAGCCCAAAAATGTGGACAAATATCTGGATTGCATGGATATTTGGATTTCCTCCAAAGAGAAATTAGGTAACATGTTATATTTACCTTTTTTCGCTCTGTTGCGGTAACTTTTAGTCCCTCGAGGAAACATCGTAAACGCTGGAGTATTGTTGCCATAGCTTCACAAACATTTCCTCCATTGTAAAATCCACCTAGCAGGAGCGATACCATTGTCTCTCTTTTGTTTCGACATGTTTGAAAGCATGTAGGAAGGCGCTTCTGTGCTTCTATTGGCCAGTGTCACACATGTGACAGAACTTGTCGATGGAGAAAAAAATTAAACATGCTAGTCTTTCCATCCTGATGTCGTGAAGCATCACAGATGTGGCATCGGTTGTCGTCCACTATGACACACTACACAAGCTGAAACGATCGAATCTTCCCGACGGCCATTGTTGTTTACGAATTCCCACAACACGCTACGTCAAGGAAATTGTGGCAAAATCGGGCTAAAATTGTGTAGTCTGAACCGGACATATTAAGTCTTGTTTTCTGAAAAAGTTTGCGCTTAAAACAAGAAAAAATATCTTAAGATAATCTTCAAGTTTTCTTATACCATTGGCAGATTTTTTCTTCTTCTTGTTTTCAGCAAAAACCCACTTTATTTTGATTAATTTTTAATCTTAAAATCTTAGGTCACTTGGCATCTCAAGTAAATGCATCTTGTGTTAAGAATGTTTAGATATGTTTGTACTAGAATTCTAGTACTGGTTTGTGTTAGAATGTTTGTACTGGAAAATAAGACCAAAAATCTGAATAAGAAATAATTTTTATAGGGTTTGGAACAGATCTATGGAGGTGCCAGTCTGGGGTAACATTTTGCAAGTCATTAAGGTTGCATCTCTTTTCTTGTACAGTCATCGGGTTTTAGTTGAGCGGCCTGAACTTAGCCAGGTCCCGTTCATGCCATATTTCATTTATGTCATGATGTTTGTATGGTGTGTTTAATGCTAGTGATATCTTTGTTTAACCCCTTTCCTCATATGAACCTCAGCTATTTGTTATTGAAATCTTGTGTCAGCCTGTATTATCCTTTTTATACTAGTGTGTACTAGAGGTGGGCTGTATGACCAAAGTGCTTTATCATTGTATGAGAGAGTTTACATCATGATATAGTAATTTTTGCTGAAATTAAACCTCCAAATGTTACATAATTTAAATGAAGTGAAAAATAAAAGGCACCTTATTTTTATATATTTTTTTATTTTGTAGTTTGTATTTATTTGATCAACTAAGCTATAATTGCTCCCATTATAAACAACCAAGCTGTCTACACTCGAAGCATCTAAATGTGATCTTTAGTTTTCAAAATAGACTATAGTTTTTGTCTTTGTGTCAGATTTATTTTAGATGTATATGTAGAATATAGTACAATCTCTACCGGTTAACATTTTATACCATTGCATGATATATAAAGCCTTAACATGCATAATGAAAAAATCATACCAGCAAAATGTGGTGTTTTCGGGAAATGATAAAGGCTTCGTTCCTGATTCAAGGTCTATAAACAATAAATCAACCTTCTAAACCAGGTTGGACCAGATAGAAACCATGTAAACTCAACAATCCATCTGGATTTAGCTGGATTTTGCAGCAGGGAGAACGAACTGGAGCAGTCTCATATTCTGATACTTAAAATATCTGATATAAAAGGTCTGGCTTTCTGGCATTAAGGCAATGGAAATATTAGACATTGCAATGGTGTGTTGATTTTTTTTTAGATCCACTCTAAAAGATGGCCTGAGCTGTAGGCAGTTAGAAAAGCCTATTACTTACAGTCCAGAGCATTCCCTGTACAAAAACATAATCATATTATGTGCAAGTGTTATGTGTGTGTGTGTGTGTGTTCATACTTAGCTGTCATTTGGGGACAAAATTGTCATGACAAGTGAACTATACGTGGTAAAACTTCCATTTAGGACATTTGGGTATGTTGAATGTGGGAAGACAGTTCATAAGTAAATTAAATAATGCAAAAGTTTTATTTTAGAGGTAGAGTTTGGGCTAATATATGTTTACTTGTGTATAAGAATGTAGAAGTCTGTAGTTTGTCAAGTAAATGTGCATATGTTTGTGCAATCATTTTCTAATGTTTATTTTATTTTCATTCATTCATGTTGTGCAGAGCTCTTGGATGAACAGATACACACAACACACACACACATACACAACACACACCCTCTCTTAGACTCATGGGCGCTGCATGTGCTTTTCCTCTGTAGACTCTGGCTGCGCTCACACGTCACTCCATTAACCTGCTCCCCAACCACCTGGCTCAAGCCCTGCATGTGCGCGCCGGCTCACAGGAAATTAACGCTCGCATGCAGAGCGCCATCGCCCTGCGCAGCGGGGACAAGCTCCGCCAAGAACATATCTCCCCCTTCTCTCTCACCTTTAGAGAAGCACTGCTGGAGCACAAGGTAGCCTGCTCCCATCTTCCAGCCATCCTGTCCTCCCTCTCTGCTCTCTCACTTCCTCTTTTTTGCATTATTTTTGTTGGAGGTGCAAGAGAAGGAGGCGAGAGAGTGTTTTTGTCATGAGTAAACTAAAGGACGTTATGTGCCAGCAATACCAGTCAATACGTTCTTGAACACACACAGCAGTTTAAAATGTTCTCAATTACTATATCCCATCTGAAAACCAAGTTAAGGTTTTCCAGCTGTTTTCGGTCTTGTTGGTCAACCAGATGGTACACTGCAAAAATGATTTTCTTACTCAGTATTTTTGTCTTGTTTTCCTTTACAAATATCTAAACATTCTTAAAGTCACTATGAAATCAAAATGGTCAATTCCTGTTTTTATTGGAATATTGCAGTGCTTATTATAAATAATTTATCCATGCACATCATTACTTTTTAAATTTTTAAACTTTTTAAATAATTCATGTCCTCTTTAATCATAACTTACAGGGTTATGATATATTCACCAAAAAATTAAATTTCTGTCATTAATTACTCACCCTCATGTCATTCCACATCTGTAAGACCTTCATTCATCTTTGGAACACAAATTAAGATATTTTTGATGAAATCCAACAGTTTTTTTTTTTTATCCCCCATAGAAAGCAACATAATTACCACATTCAAGGTCTTAAAGGATTAGTTCACTTTTAAATAAACTTTTGCTGATAATTTACTCACCCCCATGTCATCCAAGATGTCCATATCTTTCTTTCTTCAGTCGAAAAGAAATTAAGGTTTTTGATGTAAACATTCTAGGATTTTTCTGCATATCATTCATTTCAATGGGCACCAAACGGTTGAAGGTCCAAATGGCAGCTTCAGTGCAGCTTCAAAGGGCTTAAAATGACACCAGTCCATACCAGACGATGAATAAGGGTCTTATCTAGCGAAACGATCGGTCATTTAAAAAAAAAAATTAAAAAGTTTGTGACGTCACGTAATACGCAATTACGTTGAAAAGGTCACGGTTGACATAGGCGGAGCAACCACAGTTTAATTTGCTCAGGATTGTGTATAGGAAATCTCTGAAAAGTCAAAAATTTCTGTCCTGACAAAAATTTTCTTTTAGGCTTTATAATATTAAAACACCCAGGATACGCACACTTTTCAAGCGTGAGTTTAAAATATTCTAACTGACCGCCAGAGTGTTTTTTTTTTAAGGCGACCCTTATTTTAGAACGTTTGCCCTTATTGTTTCCATGGCGACGCGTGCGTGTCACGAGCGCTAAACGTAGCCACAATAAGGGGCCGTTCACACAGAACGCGTCTTTGCGTCTAAAAACAGTAGTGGTTTTAAAAAAAGCGCAGCGTAGAACGCGAGCGTCTCGAGACGCGCCTTTGAGACGTGATGCAATAACGACAATAACGGAAATAATAGAAATAGACAAACACCAGAATTGACAGATACAAGTTTTGACATGGAAAAAAAGAAAATAAGATAATAATGAGCGCCTACTCGGCAATGTTGCCGTCAAATAAAACAATTGTCATGCCAACTTGCTACTGTAAACAGAAGCTCGCAACGCTTGCCCCGCCTCCGAGTTCTTCTGATTGGTCCACTGTTTTGGAACTGACATTGATGAGCGACGCTGCGTGTAAAAGTTGAAAATTCTTTTAACTTGACACGGCGTCTTAAAAACGCGGCGCTCATGTGAGAGGCGCTGCAAAAGACGTGAGCGTAACGGTCATGCACGTCCGTCAAGCGCGTGTTTACATAGAAAAACAATGGGAAAGTAGCGCATTGGAATAGAAAAACGCGTTCTGTGTGAACGGCCCCTTTAACACTGTATGAGAGATGGATCACTATTATTTTGTTTTTCCTTTTTTATTTAAAATATTTGCAAACTTGCTTACATGTCTTCAACTATATGATATTCCGATTCTCAAATATGTGTGTATGAGTGAGTGTGTTTTGTCGTTTAAAACCTTTATAAATGATCTTTATCTTGATCTATAATGCGAGATGGGCGCCGCCATCTTAGTTTGCACTGCAGTTCACAGAGTTCTGTCAGTCTGATTTACAGCAGGTGAATACATAAGTTTCTCCTGAAATATATGCAAGTAAGTGGCTGGTGAACGGGAAGAATAAGAGAGTAAACTTTATAATTACTTAGACCCATTATGTGTGTCTGATATGAATAAATGTCGGCAAATTATATTTGAATTCACTGTTTATTGATGGTTCCACTGACGTCTGACATCAGTGTGTATTTTATAAACTCCAAATGTATTGTTTAATGGTGCTTATGCGTATTTAAATGTCTGAAACCTTAAAAGAAACATTATGTGGCTGAAAACACTGCATAGCTGTGATGACAAGAGAACGCGCGTCCGTCTCGCAGCCAGAGCGCGAAAGCACAGTTTGAATCTAGCAGTTATGTGACATCGCTGAACATTCTAAATCCCATATGTGGAACCGTACGCCCAGGTGCACAGAAATAAACATCCCAGATATGTGGGAACGTACCGCTCAAAGGGTTAAACAATAAACTGACACAAAGACATTTGAATATGTGTATACGATCCTCCTTCCGCACATTTGTAATGTAAACACTGACTCGATACTTCCGCCTACGTCAACCGTGAACTTTTCAACGTAATTGCGTATTACGTGACGTCACGAATGCGCATCGGAGAAAAGAGCAAGGCCAGCATTTGTGCTTATAAAACTTTATTTTTTTTAAAATGACCAATCGTTTCGCTACATAAGACCCTTATTCATCGTCTGGTATCGTCTGGTGTCGTTTAAAGCCCTTTGAAGCTGCACTGAAACTGCCATTTGGACCTTCAACCGTTTGGTGCCCATTGAAATGAATGATATGGAGAAAAATCCTAGAATATTTACATCAAAAACCTTAATTTCTTTTCGACTGAAGAAAGAAAGACATGGACATCTTGGATGACATGGGGGTGAGTAAATTATCAGCAAAAGTTTATTTAAAAGTGGAGTAATCCTTTAATGTTGCCGTTC
Source organism: Megalobrama amblycephala (assembly GCF_018812025.1). Lineage (NCBI taxonomy): Eukaryota > Metazoa > Chordata > Actinopteri > Cypriniformes > Xenocyprididae > Megalobrama > Megalobrama amblycephala. The sequence continues at coordinate 12,121,323 of NC_063060.1, read as the reverse complement.
TGACGTAGAACAGGAAGCCTGCACTGTCTATACAACGTAAACTGCATAGGAGTCTGACAGGAGAGATGAAATTGTTGAAAAATAGTTGTTATTTTTGTTTTGTTTTTGCGCACAAAAAGTTTTCTCGTCACTTTACATTAACATTTATAACATTAAAGTTGAACCACTTTTGTCACGTTGACTGCATAGGAGTCTCTTATGCAGACAACATGACTAGTTATCACGTTGACTATTTTAACGATGTCTTTACTACTTTTTTGGTCCTTGAATGTGGTAATTATGTTGCTTTCAATTAGGGCTGCAAGATTTGTCACGATTAAACCGCCCGCGATTTGGCAAAGGCTGCGATTATTTTATGTGCAGCTTGTCAGAGCTGTACGGCTCTGTGATTAGTAGTAAATGCTTCTCCATCTGAAAGCCAGAGGGCGCTCTTGCACAGAAACTCTATATGCCCTGCTGCAGAAGTAAATAACACATCATATCGCTGTAGCTGAATAAACACGACTGCCTTATTCTGTGTAAGAAGTCACATCATCTCAAAGAGAAGGACGCTCAACTGTCGTTATGAAGTGAGTTTGGAGTAAAAACATGTTATTAAATGTTGTCTTTTGTTGGACAAGATGTTAATAAATGCTTCTCATGTCTGGAAAGATGTTTGACGTGTGTTGCTTTTTCAAATGTACATTATAAGCGATTCAAACTCACAGTTCTTTCGGATGGATTAGCATTTGGAGCCATACTTCATTGACAAGCTGCGCATAAAAAAACAATTGCAGCCTTTGTGATTCCATAATTGCATTTAAGTTCAATGTTATTTTTCGTATCATGCAATAAATCGTGCAGCCCTACTTTCTATGAGGGATAAAAAAATCTCGCTGAGTTCATCAAAAAAAATCTTATTTTGTGTTCTGAAGATGAACGAAGGTCTTGTGGCTTTGGTACGACATGAGGGTGAGTAATTCATTTTTATTTTTAGGTGAACTAAGCATTTAACTAAAACAAACTTCCCTTCACTCTTATATCTCTTTTCTGATGATGTGTTTACTGGCATGAGGGCGGGACAACCTGTCACTCACATGAGATCACAGCAGTAGCAAACCACAACGAACCAATCAATTCCCAATGGACAAAATCAAGTCCCGCCCTACATCTTTTTTTCTCATTCAAGAAGCCGTTTCACTCGATATACGTCAGAAGAAAAGACTATTGCAACTTCTGTTTCATGCTGACTTGAAAATACAAAATACATTTACTTAAGAAGCAAAATTAAGATATTAAGAAAAATTTAATTTAATAATTTAAGTCACTAAGTAAGAAAAATAAACTTAATTTAAATGGAAAACAAGTTTATTTTCTGTACCCCATTGGCAGACATCTTGTTTAAAGTGTAAAGTCACTTTGTTTTTATACATTATTCAGAAAACAACACTTGTTATCTTAGTTATGTCATTTTGCTTCTTAATTATATCTTGATTTAAGGATATTTAGATATTTGCAAAACACAAAAATACTGAGAAAGAAAATAATTTTTACAATGAACTCCAACTGATCAACAATCAAGGCTAATTTGAACCATATAAAAACATTTACTACTTGTTTTAAATGGATTTAAAGTGGAAAATGTCCATATTTCCTGATCCGATCAGCGGGTTCTGACAAAGAGTCTGAATTTAAATCAACACTTAGGATAATGACCCTTTGAATTCAGCCGATTGGATTGATCTCCAAATTGATTTGTTTAATCGCCATCACTGATGATGAACCTGGTTGATCATATGAACGTTAATTCATCCTGAGCAACTGGGATTTGCCCACACCTGGGATTTCAGATTACTCATGATCCACTACCATGCATGTTTTCATCTTAGTTAAAAAATGCTTTTTATTGTTTATTTGTCCCTCACCTCATTTCTGCTCTTTTGAGTTGACCTTCGCCCCTTGCTTGGCCTTTGACTCAGTGCCACTCTGTGCTTGAGTTTTTTGGTCCGCCCCGCCTCCAGCCCTGACATCACACGTCCTCTCACTAACCTGGAAAGCACAGGAGTTGTGTGTATGTGTGTGTATGAGCGCCTACCCTGCTCTCTCCTATGTGGTTAGCTTTGCTTTCATGGTGTGGTCAGTGTGGTCGTCATGTGAAGAGGAATTTTTGTCCTTACAGCACTTTTCTCTTTGTGTTTGTATGTGTATTTCCTCTACAGTATTCCCAGATGAGAGACGAGGTGTTTAAGTCTAATCTAGTGTGTGCCTTCATTGTTCTCTTCTTCATCACTGGAATACAGAGCTTACTTCCCTCTGCAAGGTAAAACATACACATGAACATACATATATTGATGGCCATAACCACCACAGACATTGAAGGTGACACCTGATCTGTTTGTGTTTATGTATAGAAGTCATGGATTAATATTTCCAGTAGTGTGGGTTTTTCACTGAAATTTGGTCTCAAATATTTGATTACACCCACAAATGTATCATATAATATGTGATCACTCATGTTTGTAGGATGGTCACTATGGTGATACAGTTCTCCGTCCTCATCTTGCTGCACTGTTGCCTTGTTGTTGTGACAACGGCGGAGGACTATAAGTGTTTGCCGCTGGTTCTGCGAAAAGCGTGTTGCTGGGTGAACGAAACGTACGCCGCACGGAACGTCGTCATCTTCCTCTCCATCCTCATCAACTTCCTGGCTGCCATGATCAACATAGTGAGCAAACATTTTATTCATTTTATTTTTACTGTGGTCATTACACTCTTGTACACTTCATCATGGATATACAGTACAACGTTCTAAAGACCCATTCATCAGTTTCTCATCTGAACCAATTTAAATGGATAGTTCACCCAAAAATGAAAATGTTTTCAATTACTCACCTTCATGTTGTTCCAAACCTGTATGAGTTTCTTTTTTCTGTTGAATACAAAAGAAGATATTTTAAAGAATTTTGTAACCAGACAGTTGAAAAAAATTCTATGGAAGTCATTGGATGCCATCAACTGTCTGGTTACTGACATTCTTCAAAATATCTTCTTTTGTGTTTAGCAGAAGAAAGAACTCATACAGGTTTTGACATGAGGGTGAGTAAATGATGACAAAATGTTCATTTTTGAACTATCCTTTTAAACTCAAGAATTATAGAATTACTGTGGGATATAAATTAATATATTTTCTTTGTTTCTAGTGACAGAATTTAGACAAATTTGTACAAAATTCACCAGCCTATGACTAAAGATTTGCACAATATATCAATACCATACTGGTAATCAGCCAAAATTAATTTTTTACTTTTTATATTTGGCTTATTTTGCCGGAATCTAACACTCACTTAAAGTTGATCTTTAAAAATAATAATAATTTAATTTCTGTTTAATGTGTCTTTAGCACATCAGAATAAAAATCCATTTTTCATACTGTAATTATAATGTTGTAATGCCTAAATTGTAGCATTTAAAACAGCTGATGTGAGATTTTTTAATTTATATTAAAAATATCATAGAATTTTAATATCTGCTATTTATTAGTTACTTGTCATAATACCTATATCTAGAAAGTTCTTGGAAATGCAATCGTATTGGTCTTTATACAGATATATTCTCAAATGCAATCTATTCTCTAACATTTGCACTCTCTCTTTTATCGTAGCTTTGGTGTGATTTCGATAAATCCATCTCATTCAGGAACCAGACGTTTAATGCATCTGCCTCAATCCCAGATATCTGCTTCTACCCAGAGGTCTTTTCATCCATCGCCTCCCACGCAAACAGATCCACAGCTTCTTGCCATGCAGTTTCAGTCTGTTAAAAGGATTGATAGAATTCTTGCATTTGTGTAAACTGTTCAAAAATCAATTCATTCACTGTACATCGAGCGATGGGGTGTTAACGGTGTGGTTGTCTGGCTGTTTATTGACAGTATTTCGTGTTTACTGGCGTGTTGGCGATGGTGACCTGTGCAGTGTTCCTCAGACTGAACTCGGTTCTGAAGTTGGCCATCCTGCTGATCATGATCGCTATCTACGCAGTGCTGACCGAGGCCTTCTACACACCACTGTTCATTCGCTATGACACACTTACCCTCAATCAGAGGTATGTACGCAAACACCCACATGGTGCCATTCAGGAGCCATTAAAGAACTGGTTTTAAAGAGTGAAATTATACATCACACTTGAACAGTATAGACGCAATTGTGATGACTCAAGTTCGTAAGATGACGGGGACCAACTATAAGAGCAATAAATGTCATGCTGTTTTTCAAATAGCAATCTGCAAGTGTTTTAATAGGTTTCTGCAAGTTTTACTGCATAATTGACGTCACACGATCACAAATTGCCTTTTAAATGTCAGTGGTGTAGCCTGCTGGTCAAAAGTTTAGGTTGATAACTATAAGTTTATAGGTTTAAACCCCACAAGAGGCAATAGTTGTGCTGTCTTGTGATGTGCACAGAGGGGGACTGCAGGATCTCAAGCCCCTGCTCCTTTCATTTCCAAAATCTAAAGGATTTAGATTTAGATCTATAGGGTTTAGCCCTTGTATTTAAAGAGTACCATTCAAAAGTTTGAGGTTTTTTTTTTTGTTTTGTTTTTTAATATTTTATAATATATGAAAAAGGATAAATACTGTAAACGCAAAATACATTTTTACAGTGTTTTTTCTCCATCCGCCCTTGCTAAGGTCATCATTGTGCCATCAAGCACTTAACTCCATGTTTTTCCAGAGGTATTGTCTGTATGATAAGAACACTGTAAATCACTTTAGATAAAACCATCTGCCAAACTACAAATTGCCCCTAAACAAGAACTAAACCTCAAACTTTAAATCAAGTCCTGAAAAATGTTTGTAGAACCTCAAGCAGACTTTATATTTCACTTTCTTAAAATAAACATTTTTATAAACATAACAGATATCATAAGTGTTTAACAAACAGTGTACACTGTTATTATATCATCAAGGCTCTTTACGACAATTATGATAGATGTTTGTCTTAACTAACTGCACTCTGGACATTATAAACGTGCTGCAGAGCTCATGAGACTTTCTGTCTCGTTACCCTGGTTACAGCAAAAGCTTCCTGGGAACCAAGGAAACATCTCTGCTTCTCATGGCGATGTTCCTTTTAGCTGTGTTCTACCACGGCCAACAGGTAACAGATGCACACACACACACACACACACTAACCTGACAGCGGATCAGGGGCCATTCAGTTCCTATTTTATAATGTCACGTTTCTAAGAAACGGAGGCAAGTTATTGGCTGCTTCATAAGGTTTCACAGTCAATATATAAAAGCCCTGCTCTCTCTGACGCACAGTGTGTGCAAAGCTTTTTAAGTTCACTCTACTGATTGTTGTCTTTGATGCTGTAGATCAGGGGAAAGAGTCGGTACGAGTGGTGATGAGCGAGAGAGAAAGAGAAGTGAGTGCCGTGTGTGTGTGTGTGGTGTCGACGCTGCTCTGATTAAGGCATATGGAGTCTCACATATGACCGAAATGCTTTGTGCTTGTGCCATGTGTTTGTGTCCAGCTATAAACTGCCTGTCCATATTTACCCCCTCCCTTTGTATCCATGGCAACAGTGTGTCATTTAGGCAGGTGGTGCCACTGGCACTGCTTGGCCTATGGATTGGGACTTGGCTTGTGTTTCTTGGACAGTGATTTGATCATTTCTTATTTATGCTCATCTTGGTGTGTGTGTGTGTGTGTGTGTGTGTGTGTCGGATGAATGAACAAGCACTCAGTCACTACGAGTCAGTGTCTATAAGGGATTACTCTTCATATACAGAAGTCTGAGGCCACAGTGAAAATTTGGGTTTCAAAATCTAATTTTAAACCTTGAAAGTTTAAGTTTTAAAAAATACCTAGGAAATTAGGATCTATTATAAAATGAGTAAGAAACATTTGAAATTTGGGCTGTAAAGTTTGTGTTTACATGTGTGTATACTGTGTATAATTATGTATATATAAATACACACACATGCATGTATTTAAGAAAAATTTGTTATATTTATATATAATATATATATATATATATATATATATATATATATATATATATGTAAATATTTCTACATATATACATGTATTCTAAATATATACATGTATGTGTGTATTTATATATACATAATTATACACAGTATACACACATATGTACTGTAAACACACTGTATACCCGATAAGTTTAGAATACTCCATTTTTATAGACACAGAGTATTACCTAGTAAAGCAACTCAAATTTTTTAAAGTAAACAATAATTATAAATAACAAGTGAAACTGGTTGTAAAACCCGATAAGTTCAGTATACTCAAAACATTTAAGTTAAACAACTCAAAGATTATTTAGAACTAAAACTAACAAAATTGAAATGTATTTGAAATATTGAATAAACTAACACCTTATCTTTCTGGTTAGAGACTATCACCATTTACTTCAATGAACTGTTAATCAACAGCCTTGAAGTTTTGCAGCCCATTCTCGATCTAACTAAACTCCTCGTGCAGAAAATGTAATTTTTTAAGTTGCATCAATGATTAACCAGACTTTAACTGCAGTGTACTCAATCTTTATAAGTTAGTAGTACTGTTCGGGTTTACAGTGTACACACACATAAATTATATAAACACAAACTTTTATTTTGGATGCGATTAATCGCGATTAATCATTTGACAGCCGTAATTAAAATGTTTTGCTCTCTAGTCCTCTCAGACTTTAAACCCTACTCTATTTTTGTTTATTTGCAGTGGTTCTTTTTTCATCATGTAATTGTTTAATTGCTTCTACTGCTAATTTTTCTTAATATTTTTAAAACATTCTTAAGAATAAAGAATTAAGTACGAATAAAAACATTCTTGGTATTTTTATCTTGTTTTCCAGTTAAAATATCTCAAAATGTATAAAACAAGGTACATTTACTTGAGAAGCAACACTGCATATAAAGATTTGTGTTCATATTATATATATATATATATATATATTAAAATCATGAATTAAATCATGAATGTGTATTTTTTCTTATTGTACTGGCAGTTTTTTTCACTTGTTTCTTATTTATACTCACAACATGTAAAACAATTACAGAGCTTTAAAGGGATATAGTGATGAGAGGAAAAATTATATTTAAGTGCTTTTGTGATCTCTCGCAAAATTTTGCATTCGCTCACAAAGCTAAAAAGAAAAATATGTTTTAATGCGTTTGCGAAGGAATGCAAAATTTCTCAGAGCAATGCAATACTTTTGCGAGAAGAGGTAAAAGCATTTGCTCACAAAAAAAGCATTATTTATGCGTTTTTGCTTCTCAATAAAATCTTTTTTTTAAGGATTTTTAGATATTTTAACAAAATGGACTAATAAAAATATACTAATAAGTTATTTTTGCATTGTAGGCAGCACTGAGATTAAAAGGAGAACAGATGGCTTTAGTTTTTTGCTTTAGTGTGTCTGTTTAGTCCTTGTAAGGGATTTTATGAGAAACATCTAGGACAAAGTAAATACTTTCTATAAACTGAAAACTCCACTGGGTCTACTGAGCTCTGAAAGGGCAAAAAATGATCCTCTGGGGTAAATTCAGCACATGTTCCCCTTGATTAACCTGTGAATACAGGTACGTGCCTTACTCAAGAGAATAAGGCATGAGGGGATATAACTGTTGTATTATCTGCTGAGTGAGAGCCTTGAGAACCAGCACGTCTCTTCCAAAGAGCTCAGCACATCACTTTATCATGGATAAAACAATACATTCATTTTGGTCTCCATTGTAACAGCTGCCAGACTTCAGCTGTCTAAATTGCTTGACAGAGATAAAGTCCTGAACACCTACAGACAGTGCTGAGATTCAAAACCGGGCCTCCCAAGACACCTCAAACTTCGGAAACTCATTTGTATTAAACCCTTTTCATACACTTTGTCAAAAGTAATTTGGTTGATATGCACTGCTGTAATTGTCTCCTGTCTGTGTGTGTGTGTCCGTCTCTACATCTGTGTGTATGTGTTTTAGAGGTTAATGGAGGTCAGTCTTGTTGATGTGTTTTTAATAATCATTCGGACAGTCATACACCCCTGTCTGCCCCACTTGCATAATTACTCCTCATAAAATCATCTTTCACTCCATATTCAGCCTGAGAGCATACACAAATAAATGCACACACACACATGCGTTTTACACTCATACAGATGCACAAACACTTACATCATGCCCTGACTGTTAGTAAATTAATTTTTCAATCTGGACGCTTTTGTGAAACAGTTTCAATTAAAGCTGGATATTAATGCATGCAGATGAGTGTGTGTTACTGCTTAATTAGGCGGGACCTTGATGGGGCTCTTCGTTTGGAAGAGAGCTGATGGAAGCCAGGGTGAACAGAGATATCAGAAATGCAGCACGGCATACTTCCTGTTGAAGTCGAGACATAACGCAAAGAGTTATGACACTGCCAAAGCTTTCAGGGTACTTACTGAGTGCAGTGTATGAAAGAAATAAAAAGGTGATGTCATTATCTACTCATGTAATGTTTTTCCTAGTGGAAGACAAAAGGAAATGTTTAGCTTCTCAGAATATCTAGGCTGCTCTTGTTCATGCAATAGAAGTAGATGGATGCAAGAAGTGTCTGTAAAGCTGTCTGTAAAAAAAAGACAAAAATTATTTTTTAAAAGAAATTAATACTTTTATTCAGCAAAGACACATTAAATTGATCAAAAGTATCAGTAAATACTTTATATTTCAAATAAATGCTGTTCTTTTGAACTTTCTATTCATCAAGGAATCCTGAAAAGAAAATAATCCTTGTTTCAACAAAATTATTAAAGTGTTATTTCACCCAAAAATTAAATTTCTGTCATTAATTACTCACCCTGATGTTGTTTCACACCTGTAAGACCTTCGTTCATCATCGGAACACAAATTAAGATATTTTTGATGAAATCCGAGGGTATCTGAACCACGCACAGGCAGCAACGTCATTGCACGTTTTGAGGTCCACAAAGGTAGTAAAAACATAGTCAACGTGACTACACCAATTCAACCTTAATGTTATGAAGCGACGAGAATACTTACTGTGTGCAAAAACAAAACAAAAATAATTACTTTATTCAACAGTTTGAACCTTTGTCATACGTAGTTGATGTAGTGAACTCAGTGTATAGCTTCCAGGTTCTACGTTCAAACGCCGACTCATTATTGGCCGGCTCCTGCATCAGCATCACATGCATTCAGCTTCAGCCAATACTAAGTCTGCGTTTGGATGTAAACAAGGAAGCCTGCACTGAGTTCAATACATCAACTACATATGACAACGGTTCAAATTGTTGGGTAAAGTCATTATTTTTGTTTTGTTTTTGCGCACAAAAAGTATTCTCGTCGCTTCATAACATTAAGTTGAATCAGTGTAGTCACATTGACTATTTTAACGATGTTTTTACTACCTTTCTGGACCTCAGAAGGTGCAATGACGTTGCTGCCTGTGTGTGGTTCAGATACCCTTAGATTTCATCAAAATTATCTTAATTTGTGTTCAGAAGATGAACGAAGGTCTTACAGGTGTGGGACGACATAAGGGTGAGTAATTAATAACAGAAATTTCATTTTTGGGTGAACTAAAAATTGATTGACCTCAAACTTTTGAACAGTATTGTATTGTCCTTTTTAGAGAGCAAAAGGGGAGAAGACGATTTGTGTGACGATTTATATTGATCTGACATCTCAAATGAACGATCATGATTCATCTTGTGAAGTTGAAGGACAGCTGTGAATGTAGACTGAGTGTTCCAAAGAAGTTAAATGGAGTAAAGCAAATGCAGATTGCCAAATTGGGCAGAGAGCACAGGGCTCTAGCAGGAAATAGAAGTGACCCAGATGCAGGCTGTCCCCATATTACAGGACTCAAAATTAACTTTTATACTTGATTGCACCAGCAAAAATTTAGAAGCACCCCCCAAAAATTAAGGAGCATACACCACAACTACAACTTATTTATATATATAAAAAAGCATACGGTCTGAATAAAAATGCAAATTGACTCTCTGACAGTAGGTGGCGCTTTTAAAGCAGCAGCGATAGTGTTTCTTTGAGTACGGCTGTACACGAATCAGTGCTACACTTATAGATACTTTATACAGAGATAAGAGGAAAAGAAAATGACATTGTCTATTTACACTAAGTGCAAATGGCGTCCCTTGTTGGCAAACGCTATTTACACTAGCTCCACCCACCAATGTCTGGTTGGGCCACTCAAGTTTTAAAAAAGACAAGCGACATTCAATGTCTTCAGTGGCGCAGCAGTAGCTCGCAAACCTGGCTTTTAATCAATCGACGCGGCCTTTTGCCGAGTTCACGTTTATTTTCAATAAAAAATAATGTTCTAAAAGTGGAAATAAATTGCAAACGAGTGTTTAATTATATAAAAAGTATTTATTGGGTAGGCTTATATTTCGCACATCATGAACAGTGATCTTGCTGCTCCTGGTACAGTATTTTCTCTGCTGGCGCATCTGTGTTCTCCTCTTTGTGTCAGTCTTCAGCATGTTCCCTGTCTGGCCTGTTAACGTCCTGTTTACAGACTTTGTGACCAAAATGAGCATATGTGACCAAAATGGTTGCGATTTCGAAACTTGTATAACTGTTTGCAAACAAGACAGATGCTGCGTCCGAAATCTCGTACCAAGTAGGGGCTAAATTTGAATTTACTTTGTGACCGGTAACAAAAGTATGTTCCATATAGTATCAATGTGGGTATATGAATCAAATTCGGACATACTACATCTGCCATGTTGTTACTGTCACGTGACATCAGTTGAGTCGCTTCACTTCCATTCATAAATCCTCTCTTGTGGACTCATGGGATACTTAAGTGTCCATCGAATATGCACTTCGAATACTATGTATTTGGACATACTACTCTTTTGGCGTACTGTTTTTCATATACTATATATATTAGGGAAGTATTTGATTTTGTATGCAGTGAGAGACTTTGAAGGAGACTATAGGAGTCATAGCCATCACTTAAAAAAACAGACCAGAAATTAAGATTCATTTCAGATGATCTAATCACAAGTGGTCCAAAACACTTTGTAATCCAATCACTGAAAACACATACTGTACAGAGGTAGGCAGAAGCGCATGTTACATGTAGTGTAAACACTAATCTGTCCTGATGCATCCTAGAGATCCTTTTTGCACTTTGTCAACATGCAGTAACACTAACATAGAGAGCGATGTGTTTATTCATGAAATCAGAGAGCCTCCACTGAAATCTGAACACAAGTGGTCACAGGAGACACATTTGAGACACTTGTGCAGATATAAACTGCAAAATGTCTTGGCTGACCACTTGTGATCATATAAATAGGTATAAACAGTGTTAAGTGAACTTAAGTGAAGTGACATGACCTGAGGGTCAAGTAAGGTAACTCATACTCAGAATTTGTCCTCTGCATTTAACCCATCCAAGTTAGTGCACACACATTAGTGAACACACATACACTGCAAACCGTGGACACACACACCCGGAGCAGTGGAGCGATTAGGGGTTAGGTGTCTTGCTCAAGGGCTCCTCAGTCATTTCCTGCTGGTATTAAAGGGATAGTTCACCCAAAAATTAAATTATCCCATGATTTACTCACCCTCAAGCCATCCTAGGTGTATATCTCCTTTAGACGAACACAATCAAAAATATCCTTAGTCCTCCAAGGTTTATAATGATTGTGAATGGGGGGGGTTGCGTTTTGAAAGTAAAAAATAATGCATCCATCCATAAAAAAAAAGTAATCCATTCGACTCCAGTGGAATAATAAAGGCCTTTTGAAGCAAAGCAATCTTTTTTATACGAAAAATATCCATATTTAAAACTCTATAAATTCAGAATGTGCAAGTCGATTCGCGACGGAAGAGTATCCATTGACCTGACGCACAACATAATGACGAACACAGAGGCGCAGAGGATAGAGCAAAGCAAATCACCGGTCATGAATTATAAGTCTAAAATGATGATTTTAAAGGAGAAATGTCAGATGATTTGATATAAGAGAAGAGGAGCTTACATTTGTTGCACAACCCTATTTGTTTGAACCACGAGACAGCTTACAATACTCCTCCATCCCACGTCAGAGGATTATTTTAAATTGAATTTATAAAGTTTTAAATATGGATATATATCCCTTTAAGAATCTAACCCACAACCTTTGGTTTACCAGTCTGACTCTCTAATCATTAGCCCAAGACTGCCCCCTAACCAGTTTAGTTGGTAGTAATGTGGTGGCGTCTTGCTGTGGGACTCGGCATCAGCTTAAAGCAGAGGGAGAAATAGATGAGAAATCTGCCAAAACCCTGATGCTTTTAATAATAATAATAATAATAATTCCTTACATTTATATAGCACTTTTCTGGGCACTCAAAGCGCTTTACATATTGAAGGGGGAATCTCCTCAACCACCACCAATGTGCAGCATCCACCTGGATGATGCGACGGCAGCCATATTGCGCCAGTACGCCCACCACACACCAGCTTATTGGTAGAGAGGAGACAGAGTGATGAAGCCAATCAGTGTATAGGGATGATTAGGAGGCCATGATGGAGAGAGGCCAATGGGCAAGTTTGGCCAGGATGTCGGGGTTACACCCCTACTCTTTTCGAAGGACATCCTGGGATTTTTAATGACCACAGAGAGTCAGGACCTCGGTTTAACGTCTCATCCGAAGGACGGTCTTCTTTTAGCAGAACGATGATCCCAAAGCCAAATTAACTTTTTAATTAACTTACTGGAGTGGCTCAAAAACAAGTGTGAATAACCTATAATACCCTAGTCAAAGACTCACTTCAACTAAGAACATGTGGCACTGTTTGAAAATGATGTACAAACCTGATTAACCTCAACAAACTGGAGCAATCTGTCTCAGCAATTGGCCAAAATCACACCTACAAAAGTAAGCTAAAACACTTCTGAATACATTGAATGTTGTCATTGCTGCAAATGGATGGCACTATAAAAAGGTAGAAATTTGGGGATTTAATACTTGTTTAAATGTGTGTGTGTGTATATATATATATATATATATATATATACACACACATTTAATTAAGAATGTTTTTGAACATGAAACCTATATAAGGGTGTTTGCAATCAATGTTTTAAAGCATTTCTACATACTTTTCTGATTTCTGATGATTCTGAAGTTATTTTCCCCATTTAAGAAGAACGTGCACCTCTCTGCATCTTTCCTGTCGTTGATTACCTACAGATGCTTTCCTCCTCTAGTTGCTAGGATTTTTGTGTGCCTTTTTTTCCAGTGACTGGATTGTGTTTGCTGAGTGTGTATTTGCTATTCATCTGCCTAGTATTGCTGACAGTTATTAGAAATACCTACTCTTTTCTCTCTCTCTCTCTCTCTCTCTCTCTCTCTCTCTTCTTTGAAACTTAAAGCCTTTTTCCTTTTCTATTTGATAGAAATGAATAGAAATGTTTCATATATAAAGCGGTTAGTTCCTGCCCTTGATTCTGATTGGTCAATAGCTGTGTTTTATTCATGATAAAACACAACACTCTTAGCAACCACTCTTAGCAACATAACCTGTATGTTCTCAATTGATATTGTTCATTGAAGCGTACTGTACTATGGAGAAGAGTATTGTGAGAAAGAGTGAGCGAGTTTATTACCTGCATTCAGATTTAGCATCTTCCTTCAGGTCAGTCCTATGTTCATAATAAAAAATCTGTTTAAATGTATTATCTTGTCCTTTTAACAGTCAAGGGGTTTTCCCGTGACTGACAGCACTAGTCAAAGTATTTGTCAGTTGCGTCTTGTTCTGTGTTTACAACAATTCAGTCTTTTCAATGTAAAAGTTGAAGCTGTTATAGCTGCAAAGGGTGGGCCAACTCCATATTAAACTTTACGGATTAAGAATGGGATGTCATTAAAGTTCATGTGCACGTAAAGGCAGGTGTACCAACACTTTTGGCAATATAGTCTGTCTATCTATCTATCTATCTATCTATCTATCTATCTATCTATCTATACATACCACCAAAAAAGGGTTTTAGGCCAGTTAATTATATCTTTTGCTGTAGTGTGTCAATAGGAAATATCCGTTCACATTTCCAAACATTCATTTTGCCATTAATTGTAATAATCCAGTGAGATTTTTGAATACACAATAAGACTGATAACAGCCGGTGCTCCACATGGAGATCAGAGTTCACCATCATCAAATCCGTCTGTGATTACATGAAGAAACATATGAAACTGAGACAAACCAAATCCATAAGAACTGTGGCCGTGTCTCCAAGAGATTTTAAGAAACCTGCCTGCAAAGCTACCTGAAAAATGATGCCCAAGTGTACCTGGACAAGAGCTGTTTTAAATGCAAAGGGTGGTCACACAAAATATTGTTTTCATTTAGTTAATATAAGTTAATTGATAAATAAAATCTATTTATAACAGTATTTTTTAAAAACATCCTCACTTTACAGCATTCTTACACAAGTGCCTAAAACTCTTCACAGTACTGTATCTTAGCAGGCAGGTTTCTTCAAGCATCTTATAGAGACACGGCCACAGTTCTCCTGGATTTAGTTTGTCTCAGTTTCATCTGTTTCTTCATGTAATCACAGACGGATTCGATGATGGTGAGATCAGATCACTGTGTGGAGCACCGCCTGTTGTCAGACTCCTTGTGTATTGAAAAATCTCACTGGATTTTTACAATTAATGGCAAAATGAATGTTTGGAAATGTGAACGGATATTTCCTATTGACACACTACAGCAAAAGATATAAATAACTGGCTTAAAACCTTTTTTGGGGGGTGAAAATACTGACATGCCTAAGACTTTTGCACAGTAAAATATATATATATATATATATATATATATATATATATATATATATATATACACACACATACATATACACACACACACACACATATATATATATATATATATATATATATATTTTTTTTTTTTTTTTTTTTTTTGGTCTTTCACTGTCTGTGTGTTATGAGCTGAGTAGCAGGGGCAAATTCATAATATTCTTTGCATTTGTGGTGACGAACATTCAGTCGTGAAGTGAGTGTTATCAGAGGCTGGTTGCATAAACGTTAGTCATCAATTTATTTTTATTTAAGACTGTTCATAACATTTTTAAAGTCAGCTATGTAAAAACGTAGATTAGTCTAATTTGATACCGAAAAGTAAAACTGGTTACCCCTAAATAACTGCTATTTGGTCATACTAGTTCTTAAGACAGTCATAACGGCTATATGTTTATGCAGCTAGCAGCAGATGATATGGGCAGATATTGAGCTGTTCAGCCGATCTTCTCTGCCAAGGCTTGTGTGAGCCTCATACATGCTTTATAAAATAACTATATAGGACTGTAACACTGATTGGCTGTCCTGTGTTTTTGCTTGCTTTTGATGATTTAATGTATCTTGTGATGCTTTTTATTCTTTGTTGTCTGACTAGCTTCATTCTCTGTCTCTCAGCTGGAGTATACTGCTCGTCTGGACTTCCTATGGCGTGTACAGGCGAAGGAAGAGATAAATGAGATGCGAGAGCTGCGTGAACACAATGAGAACATGCTCCGGAACATTCTCCCCAGCCATGTCGCACGCCACTTCCTGGAGAAAGACAGAGACAATGAGGTAGAGAGACAGAATGGATCTGGGTGTCTCACTTCTTTAGTCTGACAGGAAAAACATGGCAGCACTTAGACAGCAAGAACAAGTGAGGAGAGGATGAATCACTGCCACTGTCTTTGTTTTCTATTGTGCTTTATTAGCATGACAATCAACTTTTTGTAAGCATTTGCTGCTGCGGAAGTCAAAACCAATTAAGAAATTTACACAAATCAATAATAAATATAGATGACAAAACAAAGAAAAGAACAAATTAAATACGCACTGTACCAATCAGACCGGTAAAGTCTGTAGCTCTCTTATCCAAAACCTAGTAAGCTGCCTAAATAGGAGTAATACTTTTATTCAGCAAGAACGCATTCAATTGATGAAAAGTAACAGTAAAAACTATAATCTTACAAAAGATTTATATTTCAAATAAATGCTATATTAGAATGATTTCTGAAGGCTCGTGTGGCACCGAAGACTATAATGATGCTGATTAAAATCAGCATGGCAGGAATAAATTACATTTTAAAATATATTAAAATAGTAAACACTTCTTTTAAATTGTAAAAATATTTCATAAAATTACTGTTTTTTTTTATCAGATAATTGCAGCATAAGCGATTTCTTGCAGAAAGTTTATAGTCTTTTTGGTCCCACTTTATATTAAGTGGCCTTAACTACTATGTACTTACATTAAAAAATAAGTACAATGTACTTATTGGGTTCATATTGAATTGCAAAACACTTGTGCTGCTATTGAGGTGGATACGGGTAAGGTTAGGGAAAGCTTGGTGGTTTGGGTAGGTTTAAGGGTGGGGGTAAGGTGTAAGGGATGGGTCAACAACAGTGTAATTATAAATGTAATAACAGAAATTAATTACAGATATAATTACATGCAGGTGTTTTTAAAATATAAGTACAATGTAAAAACATGTATGTACACAATAAGTGCATTGTATCAAATGATTAATTTAAATGTAAGTACACAGTAGTTAAGGCCACTTAATATAAAGTGGGACCGTCTTTTTTTTTTTTTTTAATTACACAGAACTCTGATTTTTTTCCCTTCAGTTAGCTTGTACAAATACATTCTGAGATAGCCTTCTCCATGCAGGAAGTGTGCAGTGTTGCCTTAGAATTTTGCTAAAATAAGGTATCTTAGTAGGCAGCTTAATTCAATTTGTCTCCCATTTGGAAAAGCTTCTGGTTCTGGTTAATTTTGTTGTGCTTGCAACATAGATTGTTTATCTTGTGGCAGCCATGTTTTATGAGCCTGCATATCTTTTTTGCTAGTTTCTTTTTTTTTTTTTTTTTTTTTCTTATTCCTTTGCCCTTTCCTTTGAGTTCGTAAAGCTAGCCTGTGTGTGTGTTTGTGTGCTCTCTTGTCCTGATGTGACTCCTCTGTTTATTTCTGGAATCTTCCGCTGTCAGTCAATCAGACAATAGGGAGTCTAAATAATGGAGCTGTATAACTCACGGATAAAAAATGCATCCATTAAGCCTGTGTGTGTGGGTGAGTGTATTGAGTTGCTTTAATTATCCCATTCATTTATAATCAGGTGGAGTATTGAGGCATGATTTAACTGGTGACGCTAAAAGTGTGTGTGTGTCTGAGTGTGTGAACCATAATTTACGCCACTCTCTGCTATTATTAAGATGAGAAAATGATCCCTCTCCCTCACACATGCACACATACCGCGGTCTTGCTCACAAAACCTGCCACTCTTGAAGGGCACTGCAGTAATTTGGTTCAGTGACTAACACTTATTAAGTGTATTATTACCTGTTTTCTACACTTGTCTTTAACAGTCACTGACTTTTTACACATAATCGCTCAGCAGTACTGACATGCAGTGATGACATCATGCGTCAGCGGGGCGTGTCAGTGCAATGATGAATGTTTAGGGTGTATTGAGAGAGTTTAACCTTATGCCATTGACCACAGCTCACTCTTTAAACAGCAAAGTAGTTACAACTGTGGCCTTGTGGTTTGCACACATAAGATGTCAAATATAGCACATAATTTGTCTGAATAAATCTGCACACTTTATTTTAAAAGTGTGGTATATCCGTACGTTGTGACACAATATGTAGTGCGTATGAGGTCTGTTCATAGCCATGTGTATATAAGCCATGGTTTTTTAGGGCCCTTTAGGCACCGATCACACAGGACCCATTCTGTTTTATAATTATTGTACACATGCAGAGAATATAATTTGTAACACTTGTTTGTTTTTAAGATGATTAATTCTATAAAAAGTATTATATTATATTATATATTATATTATATTATATTATATTATATTATATTATATTAACATATTTTATTGCATATTATAATTAATAACATTTATGTTATTATTATGCCTATATGTTTTTTAATTTTGTATTTGTAGTATTTGAATTATATATAAAATATTAGCTTCTCAGCAGTGTTATTTTAGTATAATTGAGAATTTTTAATTAATATTTTGAAATCATTTTTTGTAAATATGTTGTAAATATAGTTTTTATTCATTTTTATTTCAGTTTTAGTTTGTTAATTTAGTACAAGTTAAACTAAATGGTTCTTACGCAACTAGCCTTGACAACCAGCTGAAATGAAATAAATTTACATTTTTTATAAGATGCATTATGAATTAACCAAGTGTGTTTGGTATAGTTTTATGCACATGCAGAAAAATGTTGTTTGCCATTGCAACATTTTTTGTTGTTGTTGCTACACTTGTTTGTTTTTTAAGATGATTAATTATATATAAAAATGTGTTCATTTATATATTTATTCTTACATATTATTTTGTTACAAATAAAATATAACATTGTTAATATATAATATATTAACATATTGTACTGCATACTAAAATTAATAACATTATATTACATATTATATGTAAACCATGTTTTTTGTATGTTGTATGTGTTGTATTGACATTTATCAGATATCAGCCTTATCAGATGCATCTGTTCTGACTCCCACTTATGAGGTAATCAAGTGTGTTAGTTATAAAGCAACACTGCCCTCTAGTGGTCAACACATTATGCATATTGTTGACCCACATTTCTGTATGTATTTACATGTGTCAAACTGAACCGAAGTTATCTGAAATTGACTTCATTCCAGTGAGGAGGTTTCTAATGTGTGGTCTCCATCCGTAGGAGCTCTACTCGCAATCATATGACACGGTGGGAGTGATGTTTGCCTCCATTCCGGGCTTTGCGGATTTTTACTCGCAGACGGAGATGAATAATCAGGGTGTGGAGTGTTTGCGGCTGCTCAACGAGATCATCGCTGATTTTGATGAGGTCAGAATTCTACCATCACACACACGTGTTTAAAGACATAGTCCACCAATAATGACAATCCTGTCATTATTTACTCACACTCATGTTGATCCAAACCCATTCTATGACAGTCCATTTTGACCGCAAAACAGAATACAGGTTTGTAATGACATGAGGGTGAGTAAATAATGACAGAATTGCCATTTTGGAGTGAACTATCCCTTTTCAGAAATTACCTTTCATGTAATGTGTTATATAATGTAGCTGTTTGTGAACGTGAAAGGTCTGCAGTTTTAAAGATCAAAGTGCACGATCAATGGAGTTATTGTCTCCCAAAAGAAAAAAGAACTGCCTAAAACAAGTTGCCAGTATTTCCAGTCTCACTTCCTGCTTGAACCAATGTAATTTTGTAACACATTTGAATAATGCCAGCCTATGGTCTTCATTGGATGCCCACGGACAACGTCTACTTTGGCCCGCCCTTAAACACTGTAGTTGTAGCTGAGGCCTGGAAGAGTTTGGTTTGTGTTGCTCTGAAAGTAAATCCATTTTGTATGCATCCAAAGGATGAGGACTCGGGCTCGAATCAACACAAGAAAACCGACGCCATCATTACTGTTTGTATCACTTGTATACAAGGGCTAAGAAAGCCTCCAGAACTGAAATTCAGATAAGGTGAATCTTTCAGACATGCACTGTAAGCAGTAGACCAGTCACAACAGACTGGGCCATCTGACCAATCAGAGCAGAGTAGGCTCTCAGAAATATTTTTTACCTTCGATGTACTGATGGGAATTTAGGATTTACTGACTCTTGTTTAGCAAAATTAATGAATCTTTTTTCAATTCATTTTGTTCATTTTGTTACATAAACGTTGATCACATTTAGAAAAAGAAAAAATATAATGCAGCCAAGGCCAAATTATGAGAAACAGAAAAGATTCATTAATTGCTTAGCTGGATCTTCAGGCTATGCATTCTGTTAGTTCACCTCAACTCCCGATCTGAGTCGTTTGTTCTTTTGTCATGTCACATTCACATAGGCTGAAGCTATGCAGTGTGTACTGGAAACAGAAATGATTAGTTCACCTCCTCCTGAGTCTTTGGATCTGAGTAGTTAGTTCATCACGAGTTATGGAAAAGAACCATCTTGACAGAAATGTATAAATTGTTAGAAATTTGAGACCAGAAACATCACATAACTGTAAAAGTAAAAAAACCTAACTATGCTCTTGTTTGTAAGGAAGGTTGGGAATTATTAACTAATTTCTGTATCCAATACAGCTGTCACGTCACGTGACAAAAGATCGAACGACTCAGACCCGAAGACTCGAGAAGTGAGCTAATAATTTCTGTATAGCGGCGGCTATTTGCAATAAGTGTAAATAGCAATTAGATGCTATTTACACTAAGTGAAAATATCATATTTTCTTAGCGACAGATGCTATTTACACCATGTAAGTATCAGTTCTTTGTAATAAGAGTAAATAGTAATCAGATGCTATCTATACTTTATATTGGCAGATACTATTTGCACCTCAGGATTGCAATAATATCATAGAGTGTAAATTATTATATTTATTTATTTATTTATTTAATGTATTTAATGGATGGTGCCTTATTGGGAGAATAAAAACCCTCCCTACACCTTCCCCTAACCCTACCCAATAAACACTTTTAATATTATTAAACACTTGTTCGCAGTTCATTACCACTTTTAGAACATTATTTTCATTTTTATTGAAAATAAATGCGAGCTCGGCAAAAAGCCGATTCGACGATTGCTTTAAAAGCCAGGTCTGCAAACCTTACTCGCTACTGCTGCGCCACTGAAGATGTTGAATTCTGTGAGCCGTTTTAAAAACTTGAGTAGCCCAACCAGACATTGGTGGGTGGAGCTAGTGTAAATAGCATTTGCCAACAAAGGACTCTATTTGCACTTAGTGTAAATAGAGTACCTCAGGGATGATGCATTTTTGTAGGCAAAACCTTGAAGCGAGTTAGCATTTTAGGGGCTTCCGGTTCCAACGCCGTAAAGTCTATGGGTTTTTTGAATGGGTTTTTGCTAAATCGCCTGAAATAAGGTCTGTGGTTAACAAAGCCTCTAAATATTTTCACGTTTTGATCTATGACATAAAACACACCAGTTATAACCCGCTTGTGATTTTTTAAACCTTTACTGTGTCTTAAAAACGGCGGCTGCTAACAAATTGCTAAAAGGGACTACTTCCTTTGGCGGGGACTTTAGACGTCATCATGATAAACAGGACATTTGGACAGCATTTCTCATGAAAAAGTGGATAAGTATTCATACACAGCGCAGATCATAATCAGCGAGCATGTTTATAAATAAAGTTGTTTTTTAAATTCAGTTTGAAGAAGCTTGGTGGTGACGACGTTGATCCGCGACCATGGTGTGCTGTAGTCCGTTTATAGCCTACTGTTAGCTTTTTATATCTGACGACTTTATTTAGGCTTCAAAATGTATTTGTTGTTTTAACTTGTAAAGATTATCTTGATAGACAAAACGTGTAAGTGTCATAACCCTTTGTTAAACACAGAGCTTATTTTCTGCGATTTTCCAATAGTCTATGGGAAAAATGAATAGGCTTTCAACCGAGGGAACCCGTGCGCTGCTAACTTCCGGGTTGGCCTACAAAAACGCATCATCCCTGAGGTACTTTATAGACACTCCTTTCTGTTTCCGGTACAGAACCATGCGTGGTCAACACAAAATGAACGAATCACTCTCTGAGACAACTCGTACTTCCCGATTTATATTAAATATTCCTTCAAAATGAACAAATCATTTATGATTGACCCATCACTACTTGGATGCATGTAAACCTGTTGTTGGAGACCTCCAAAACAAAAAATAAGAACCTTTAAAATAGCATAAAAGGTGCACTTTATTATTGATGATTAATCTAAGATGCACAGATCCATCACACCTGCTCAGAAGCTGCTGATGAAAGTTTAATGTCATAATTGAAAGATTCTCTCTCTCTACAGCTGCTGGGGGAGGAGCGATTTCAGGACATCGAGAAGATAAAGACCATCGGCAGCACGTACATGGCTGTGTCAGGACTGTCTCCTGAGAAACAAGTATGAAAACACACACACATACAGAAGCCTACAGACTCACTCATGCTAAAACATATTATCTGATGTCTTCTTATAAGCAGTGTCTGTAGTTTGAAATCTATAAAAGGGTTAGCTTGTGCACTAATCTTTCTATATATGTGTGTTACCATAGCAATGTGAGGATAAATGGGGGCATCTGTGTGCGCTGGCAGATTTCGCCATTGCTCTGAATGAAAGCATTCAGGAGATCAACAAACATTCATTTAACAACTTCCAACTCAGAATCGGTAAGAGTCAAATGATTTAAACACAATTAATTTAGAAACACATTTGAAAGTGACAATGACATTTGAGTGCAACAGTGACTGCCCACTTTTTTTTTTTATCAGCCTTGATTCCGAAAGTATTTTACCCATAATTTATCTTCTCCATAGGAATTTCAGAACATTTTAATATAGATTTAAAGCCATGAATGAAAACAACCAGCTCTGAGAAGATTGACAACTTTACAAAAATAAAAAAAAATGAAAATTGGAAAAGATATTTCTGATGAAATATTCATATAAGATGTTTGAGGTTGTTAGGTGGCCCTACTCGATTACAGGTATATCATTTGCAATGCATTGTGGGAGTGGGCAGTCACTATTCCTGTTTCCATGGTTTCTGATCATTTCAGGATCATGGGTAATGTAGTTATTAGTTGTTGTTGTTTTTTTTTTTTAAATCACATTGAACACTTCTAGAATTTCTATTTCAAGTGCACCTAAAAAAAATCTAAATTTTATCTTTCTGTACAGAGCCATTTAAAAATGTAATTTTAAAAGAAATGAATACTTTTTTTTAGCAAGGATGCATTAAATTGATCAAAAGTCACAGTGAAGAAATTTATTAAAACTGTTCTTTATATTCATCAGAATTTCCTGAAAACAATGTATCAAGGTTTCCACACAAAAATTCCAAACAGCACTACTGTTTTCAACTTATAATAATAAGAAATGTTTTTCAAGCACCAAATCAGCATTTTAAAATGATTTCTGAAGGATAAATGCAGCTTTGCCATCACATAAATAAATGATATTTTAAAATATATTAAAATAGAAAACATTTTAAATTATGATAAAGTATTTTTCTGTTTATCTAGCCTTTATCTCTTTCTAAATATGTTAATTATTATTTTTATCTATCTATTTTTAGCTGATTTTATGACATGTCAGCATCTAAGCTAATTTCAGGGTAAGAACAGTCAAATTAATAAATTGAAATCAATGACTTGTGGCTTCTTGATAGCTTCAGGACTCATCATAGGTCTGTCATGAAAGATTTATTTATCATCACAAAAAAAAAAAAAATCAATGTTTTGTGATAAAAATTAATAGAATTTTTTCTTCCGGAACTGGGCTCTTGCACTCTATCAAGGCCCTGTTTACACTAGTGCGTTTCCATTTTAACACTGCATTTTAAAATGAAAATGACTGCATTTCAAAAAAGATCTCCGTCTACACTATTCAAGCACACTGGGCCTGCGCTTAGTGTAAACGGCTGCCAGTTGCTATAATAATAGCTTGTCTCTTGGGCATTTAGGCAGCTGCAGTATTTAAAAAATGCAGAGTTTAATTGCACAATGGCTGCTAAAAAGGACAACAAAGTCAGAGAAGCTTGCAGTTTCGTCTCCATGTTATTGTTTACACAGTCGTCGAGGCTGGTCTGTTACAGGTCCGTTGAGAGAGGTGATTGTCGTGTTCTGGTAGCGCTATGTGGGCAGCCACTCCTTCATATTCAGAAATCTCTGTTTTGGTCCATTTACACTGAAACGAAACACAGTTTCAAACTAAAAATGAGTCTGCAGCAGTTCCAAAAGTCTCAGTTTTCGAGGGTTGAAAACTCTGGAGTAGTGTAGTTGCCAAGTGTAACTAGCAAAAGTTATGCACTTTAAAATGAACGCACTAGTGTAAACAGGGCCTAAAAGGCTGAAATGTAGCTCCATTGCAGCTTGCACCATCATGTCTTTTTAACAAGGTGAAGAGTGAGATTTGCTGATGCTAACGCTCTGCTCGCTCTCTCCCTCAGGTATGGCACATGGCTCTGTGGTGGCTGGAGTGATCGGCGCTAAAAAGCCGCAGTATGATATTTGGGGGAAGACGGTCAATCTGGCAAGTCGTATGGACAGCACGGGTGTCAGCGGCAAGATCCAGCTCCCAGAGGAGACCTACGCCATCCTGAACGAGCGCGGCTTCGCCTTCGAGTACCGAGGCGAGATCTACGTGAAGGGCATCAGCGAACAGGAAGGCAAGATCCGCACGCACTTCCTGATGGGCCGCGTGCAGCCTAACCCGCTCATCCTGCAGCCGAGGAAGCTCACGGGCCAGTACTCGCTCGCCGCCGTGGTGCTCGGCCTGGTGCAGTCCCTCAACCGGCAGAAACAGAAACAAATCCTCAATGAAAACAACAACTCAGGCATCATGAAGGGCCACCACTATAACCGCAGAACTCTGCTGGCACCGGGCGGCTCGGACACCAGCCACGCCGAGGTCACGGACAAGAACGATCTGGCCTAGATCTTGGATGAGGAAAAAAAAACTACGTACTGAACCAAAAGACTGAGCTGTACTTCAGACTGCTGCCGCTGACTGAGTGTCTCTCTTGCTGTCTGTGTTTCTTTTTGTATTTCTTTTGTATTTGAGAAACAATAAAGGGGTTTAATTTTTTTATAAAGGTCTGAGCTTCCTTTTAATAAAGGTCTGTATGAATGGCTTGATCTAATGTTGTGTTCACGTCACGTCGGAATTATTTAACTCCGAGATTCTCCTTAGAATTTTTAACATCCCCAGACTGAGATATTATTAGTTTCTATGGCAATGCTCATAACCAAAATGGCTCCACGTGCAGCTTTGTTGTTGATGACAGCAAAATATTTAATTACTAGATTGTTTGCAGGTTTACCTCTATGTTTAAATTCGGCAAGAAACAGAAGTTTCAATAGTCTTTTCTTCCCTATTGTGCACTCCAAAAAACAGTGTTGGAAAAAAATTAATGCAATTTGAAAAAAAAAAAAAAAAAATTGAGTTATGACAACTTTGAATTTACGTTCAACCAACAAGCTACACAGAGTTAGAGGAACTTAATAATTTGTAGCATAAACACAAATTTTTAAGTTGATTACTTAAAAAATTAAGTCGCTCCAACTACCAGAGTTCAAAACTTGAAGCTGATGTAATGATCAACATTATTATGCCAACAGAACTCTACAAAATAATGTTTACAATGGTTTAATTGAAACAATTAGAATTTTAACTTGCAACCATTCATTTATTTAAGTTGTGGTAGGGCCCTGAAATTACTTTTTAGAGTGTGATGTATATCTGAGTGAAACGGCTTCTCCAACAAGAAAAAAATGTAGGAGGGACTTGATGTTGTCCATCAGGACTTGATTGGACCGTTGTGGTTTGCTATTGCTGCAAGGGGAAGTTATTTTGATTAAAGAATACAAAGGCACATTATTTATTTATTTATTTATTTATTTTAAAGAATGATGTACAAGGATAAATCATTTATAATAAATACTGCAATATTCCAAAAAAAAAAAAAGAATTTTCCATTTTGATTTCAAGGTGCCTGAGAGCCTGGAAGCACATTAGGCAGCTATAAGACATTGCTAATTTGTTCTGGCTTTTTGACAGGCATTCAAAAAGTAGCTTGTTGGTAGGGTGTTCGGATAGGTAGCTATGCTATTCTATAGGCTTCTACCTGGTTGCTAAGCTGTCCTGACTGGTTGCTACAACTTGCTGCGTGTTCTAGAACACATAAGTCTCAGGGCTGCCAACTCTCACGCATTCATCGCAAGACATGCAATTGACATTGTTCTCACGCAACACGTCCATTTCTCACGCAGTGAAAAAACATTGTGGAGCACAAACACAGAGTCAACGCGGTCGACAGAAAAGACAGAGCAGTAAACAAACTGCCAGCTTTAAATTTCTGTCAATTTTATTCAAACAATAAATACAGTTTTGGCACTCTTTCGTGCCACATTCAACTAGTACGCAATCATCTCTTCCTCTTTACTACTAGTCACAGCAGGAAATAAACATGACTGAACATCAGAAGGTAATGTCTCATGTAATCACACAATCCGTGTTTCAACCAAGGAAAGACATCAAAACAGCTTGTATGCCAGTAATGTTACATTTACCTCAGGTAAATTATAATGAATATGCCCTATTACATATTCATTATACTTTTACTCTTTTATCATTAAAAATATAACATTAGGGTATATTATAAAAATTACATTGTTTAATTAATTGTAGCCTAGCTATACAAATCAGTTGTTATTAACATTATGTTATTTTATATAGTAATATAGTCCAAGTGTTAGGCTAAATTAACACTACCGGTGTTTGCCAGTGTTTATAATCCAGTGTGGATTATATAAATACTGGCAGTGTTAAAGAGTTAGTTCACCCAAAAATGAAAATTATATAATTAATTACTCACCCTCATGCCGTTCCACATCCGTAAGAGCTTCGTTGATCTTCGGAACACAAATTAAGATATTTTTTATCAAATCCGATGGATCAGTGAGGCCTCCATAGACAGCAATAACACTCACTTAACACTTTTCAATGCCCAGAAAGCGACGAGAATACTTTTTGTGCGCCAAAAATAACAAAATAGTGACTTTATTCCATAATATCCAGTGAAGGGCGATTTCAAAACACTGCTTCATGAAGCTTCGAATCTTTACGAATCATAGGTTTTGAATCAGTGATTCGGAGCGCGTATCAAACTGCCAAAGTCACGTGAACTATTGAACTTTCAAAACACTTATGACGTAACGAAGCCTCCTTTACTGAATTCGAGTGATTTTGGCGCTCTGAACCACTGATTCGAAACAAATGATTGGTAAAGATTCGAAACTTTAATGAAGCAGTGTTTTGAAATCGCCCTTCACTGAATATTGTGGGATAAAGTTGCTATTTTGTTATTTTTGGAGCACAAAAACTATTCTCGTCGCTTTATAATATTAAGGCTGAAACACTGTAGTAGTGTTTTAAATATGTTTTTAGTTAGCTGTCTGGGCATTGAATAAGGAGTGTTATTGCTGTCTATGGAGGCCTCACGGAACCACTGGATTTGATAAAAATATCTTAATTTGTGTTCCGAAGATCAACGAAGGTCTTACGAATGTGGAACGACATGAGGTTGAGTAAATAATGACATAATTTTTATTTTTGGATGAACTAATCCTTTAATTTAACACTTGGGGTTTTGCTGCCTATAGTTTTAATATCATAACATTAATATTTAATATTAATAATGTAATATTAACATTATAGTAATAGCCTATTTATAATAATGTACTTTAATATTAATGTACCAGCTGACAGGGTTCCCTTAGTTTACAGAATAAGGCTACTTGAGAGAGATTTTTTTGTCATTGAGAAAAATTAACATGTATAGGCCTACCTGATTTTTATCCAAATTAATCTAGCCTATATTTAATATATATTAATTTCTCACTCCAAGCTGAACTCAAAAGTTGTCAGCCATGTCACAAGTATACACATAGTCAAGTCAGAATTGTTTAGGACTACGTTAATTTTTGTTTTGTAAAATTGTTTTGACTATAGTCCTGCAATTTAGCATGAGGAAACCGATGTCGAAGTAAGGTGAGTACTGTTGCTTAATATGTTTAGACCTGGATTTCTATTACAGATATTTTATTACAGATAGGCCTACAGAATGTGTTACAGATAAAAAAAAAAATGAAGTTATACTGGGAGAAAAAAATATTATGGCTCAATACGAACAATAGCCTATACAAAAGGAGAACGACAAAGATTGACAAGGATTTTCCGATTATGTTTTAATCAAAGCTGGCAGATGTTTTAGCGTCTTATTTAAAAACCATTTAGGTTTTGGCTTGGTAAAGTTATAGCCTACTGAAAACATGTTTTTATTTTTTCAGCGATTTTACTAGGTAATATGTGAATCACCTGTCTGAATCAGCTCTGATAAATAATTATTTAGAGCTGATTCAGACAGGTGTAAGTGCATGTCTGTCCTGTAGAGGGCGATGTTGACTGAATATTAAGTTAGGGTCAGATGAACGATTGAAGAAATACAGTGAGTGAATATGTGTGCATGTCTGTAGGCCTACTTTATCTCTTAAAATTAGTAAATAATTAATAGTAGTTAATATATTTTTAATCAAATAGGCCTAGTAAATTAGAATTTGTTAGATAATTTACTGTTTTAATTATTCACAGTATGTTTCAACATGGATTTGTTTTTCTTCTTCCCACTCTCTTACGTAGGTGGAAACAGATCATCATCTTGTCAGTCGGACATGCTTCTTCCGACTGTATTTCTGACGGGTGGGCGGGGCTAATAATCACATCACTACTGTCGCAATCTAGGATGTTGTTATTCTCGGCTCTGTTTTTTAAACTGACGAATACAATTGAATGGAGGCAGTTGCCATGGTGAACAGTGCAAAGCTTTGATGTTGAGAGTGACAAAGTGGTATGTGAGAGAGAGGAAATAAAAAGATAGAAGAGAGAGTGTAGGGGGTATGAAATGATTGTTCAAAGATCAAAGAGTTAAAATGCCTGAAAACTGGCACAAATACGACCTCAGCTGTGGCACTGTAGGGTGTGTGTGTGTGTGTGTGTGTGTGTGTGTGTGTGTGTGTGTGTGTGTGTGTGTGTGGAATGATGATGTGTTTGTTACTTGACAAGCCATCTGTGAACAGTTTGCAGATTTTTTCCTCAGCGTTGGATGCTCACACACGGGTAGTTGACACATAACATGTCCATAGAGTTTTTTTTTTTATTTTTTATTATCAACATCAATATTTTAAAATTGAAGAAAAGAATTGAAGAAAATTTGAAATATGAAGTTGAGAGGGGATAGTTGTCACAATATTACTTCCAGTAAATTTTTCTAAAGGGAAGGGTTATTTTTATTAATTTTTTTTAAGTCAATTTCGGTCTAGACGAATACAGTAACATATTGGTTAAAAGTAAATAAATAAATATAAAATAATGTTTCACATTATATGGGGTAAGTTGTCACAACCTACCCTTCACTTGTTACCTGACAACTAAAGCACAAACACAATTTAATAAATGCAATTTCATACAGAAATAGCCATTTTATGTTTAACTCTTTTTCTCTCTCTCATTGCTCCCATACAGTCACAATTCTGAGAATGGTGTATCTGCTGTTGCTTGGCAACAACATTGAGACCCCCTCCCCCACCAATGTGCAGATGTTTTGGATGTGTGTGTGTGTGTGTGTGTGTGTGTGTGTGTGTGTGTGTATTCCAGCAGATGGCAGTCCATATTGATCATTCTTTATGGCATTCTTAATCATAAATTCAGAATCCATTATCATGTTTCCTGTGATAGGAGGGAGGAGCTGAGTTTCCATCAGCCTCTCAGCAGACTGGATCACCACTCAGGTACTGCATTATGCATGAAGGCTTATGAATATTTAAATACTGTTAGAATGGGCCACTGACAGGATATGTTAAATGTAGGTAAGGTGTTCATCATAACTGTCCTACTGATTTTTCATGAGACGATCATTATATTTTAAGGACACCTGCAACCAACTTGCAAGGTCTTTGAGGGACTGTTTTTTTCGTCCCGTTCCCGCTAGGTTCTGTTCCGCACCCACCCGCACCTGCTTAAAATTCACTTTGTGTTCACCTGCTATCTGCTTACAATGATTTTCTTTAAATCTCACATTTAAATTTCCCCTAAACAAAGAGAGTGATAACAAATATAAAATGTTGGCTATACAAGAATTTTATTTGTTATTAATCTTATTATGATACGATCAACACTGAATTTTTTTATACAATGAATTCAAGGGTTAGTTCACTCAAAATTCTGTCATTAATTACTCACCCTCATGTCGTTCCAAAAATGTAAGACTTTCATTCTTCTTCGGAACACAAATGAAGATCTTTTTGAATGAAATCTGAAAGCTTTCTGTCCCTCCATTGACAGCCTATGCAACTGGAGTCACATGGATTACTGTAATGATGTCTTTAGCTTTCTGGGGCTTGAAAGTGAGATATTCTCCATGGCCACCACTTTTTTGAAACATTTTGGTTGCACAGATAGCCTTTAATGCAAATGAACATCCAGTTGACGTTAATTTGTGTTAAATAAGAAGCGATCTGGTGCTGGAATGTGTTTTTTTTTTTTTTTTTAAATCATGCTGCTGTTATCAGTGCCGGAACGTTCTTTTGTGGCTCGTGCACAATTTTCACACAGACGAGTGCGTCAATTTATCGCTTATGATGTTCCAGCGAAATCATTAACAATATGCACACAAACGTGTCCCTGCTATTGCCTCTTTATATACAATCATTAATGAACATCTTTGGTCTTGTTGAGAAAAAAAAAGAAAAAAAAAACTAAACGAGGGCAGATTAGAATCACTGATGATTTGAACCCGGAACGTCTGACTCGCTTAGCAAAAGTTCTACCACTAGACCACATGGGAATACAAATATTTAGGACGGGTCTTTCTACATATACTGGGCACCCACTGGCAGAAACATAAATCGGCGCCTATGACTCCAGTGTTTTAACCTCAATTTTATGGAGCGACACAACACACATACGCGCGTTGACATTACAGCAGACATTGTTGCGTGAACGCGCACTGAAGATTACGATTTTTTTTGTAAATAAAGTGGTAAATTATGTTGTTTTGCATGAACAGAGCACTTGCGTCGCTTAATAAAATTGAGGTCACATGGATTATTTTAATGATGCCTTTACTACCTTCATTTCTGGGGCTTGAAAGTGGTAGTGGCATGGACTGTCAGTGGAGGGACAGAAAGATCTCATATTTCATTAAAAAGATCTTCATTTGTGTTCCAAAGATGAACAAAAGTCTTACAGGTCTGGAACGACATGAGGGCGAGTAATTAATGACAGAATTTTCATTTTTAGGTGAACTAACCCTTTCATATAATAAGCTTCAGATAGACAAAAAAAGCACCACATAAAGTACCACAAAGTAGTACAGATTAATACAGTACACATAACCAAGACATACTGCTGGTTTGCAGTTTGAATATGTGAAAGATCAAATGATATTTGAGAGTATAGATCTGTAGAAAAAAATCTATAGATAGACAAAACATATGTATACATAATGTTAATTTAAATACTAAATAAAATGGTGATAAAATAATGATGTTAATAATAATAAATAAGTAAGTTTTTAATTTGTTTCATTTTAAAAACAAGAGGAGATCACAAATCTATTGAGGTTTGGGATTCTTCCACTTTAACATTCTTCCTTACATTTTTAGAAATCATTTCTACACCCCTGGCCATAGCAACCTGTGACTTTGACCTGCCTCATTTGAGCACACAAGATGACTTCCATCTTCCTCAGATGTCTTATATCAGTTATACATCAGGCAGTTCTCTACTGGTAGTCACTCCAGGCATAGATGTGTCAAACTGTCATCTTTGATTTGTTTATTTTGGGCTAAAACTTTAAGAAATGACATTAAGTCTAACTGCTATTCCAGCATTAAGAAAAGCAAAATGGCATTGCAGCTGTCTATCAATAACAAATTCTGTAATGTGATCAAATAAAATTCTGTCATCATTTACTCTCTTTATTGTTGTTCCAAACATGCTTTACCATCTTACTTCTGTGGAACATAACAGAACATATTTTGAGAAATGTCGGGGTTTTTTCCTGTACAATTTTGGATATTAATATTCTTTAGAATTTATGTTTTGCAGAAGAGAAAAAGTCATACAAGTTTGGAATGACATGAGGATTGGTAAATAATCACAGATTTTTTTTAAAATTATTAACTATCTATTTAAACTCAATCAGCAGCATTTGTTGTTTTTTTAATACAAAAAGGAAAAATCAGGTTTACAATGAGGCTGTTATGACACAGAGGGGTCGGACATAGATGTACAAACGGTAAGTAGTCTTTATTGATAAACCAGTGAGCAGATATGGTAAGCAGAGTAGAGCAGATGAACAAAGGTAAAGTCTGGTGATATTTACGGTCCTTTTGTGATTGCAGATGGTGGAGACTTGGAACTGGATGGAGCTGGAGAACGTAGGAGCACTCACACACAGACGAGGAACACACTGGGAGATCAGGTAGCACAGGAGACAGGTAAGTAGCAAGCGAGGGAGTCCTTGAGGTAAGCATACGGGTAAGTATAGCTCAACGAGACCAGACAGTGAGTGCAGGGTGTGAGTGCTCTATATACTGGTGGTGATGAAGGGGATGATGATGAGCAGGTGACGGTGATTAGTATTCCGGTGATTGGGAGCGTTGTGATTGGTGCATGGTGGAGCCTGACGTGTCTGTGACAGTACCCCCCCCTCCACGGCCCGCTCCTGAGGGCCGAGGCCCCCAACGTCGTGGTGGCCGTCCTCTTCCACGTGGGGCAGGTCTGTCACGGTGGTTACTGTGGAAGTCTTGAAGTAGGTTGGGATCGAGGATGTCGTTTCTTGGGACCCAGGAGCGTTCCTCAGGGCCATAGCCTTCCCAGTCTACGAGGTACTCTAGTTGACCACCACGGCGTCGGGAGTCCAAGATCTCGTGTACCTCGTATGCTGTGCCGTCTTCCAGGATGAGTGGAAGGGGGGGTTCGGCGGCTGCCACATCAGGCCCTGTGGAAGAGGAGACAGAAGGGTGGTGAGGTTTGAGTAAAGAGACGTGGAATGTGGGGTGAATGCGGTAACCTGGTGGGAGTTGGAGCTGATAGGTGACCGGGTTGAACTGCTTGATGATCTTGAATGGGCCAATGAACCTGGGACTCAGCTTCTTGCAGGGCAGACGCAGCCTGATGTCCCGGGTTGACAGCCAGACCTTCTGTCCGGGCTGGTAGACTGGGGTGTCGGAACGGCGAAGGTCGGCTGTCAGTCTGCGTCTGTGCAGGGCTCGTTGCAGCTGGTGGTGTCCCAGACCCTCTCGCTCTCTCGGAACCAGTAATCCACAGCTGGTACGTTGGAGGGTTCCCCATCCCAGGGGAACAATGGAGGTTGGTATCCGAGTACGCACTGGAATGGTGTGAGTCCTGTAGTTGGTTGACGTAGGGAGTTCTGTGCATACTCGGCCCAACCCAAGTACTGGTTCCAAGAGTTCTGGTGGTCATGACAGAAGGTACGGAGGAAGCGGCCGATCTCCTGGATTTTCCTTTCCGTCTGCCCGTTCGACTGTGGGTGGTATCCAGATGTTAAGCTGACAGCCACACCTAGGAGCGAGTGGAAGGCTTTCCAGACACAGGAAATAAACTGTGGCCCTCTATCGGAAACAATGTCTTCTGGAATTCCGAAGTACCAGAACACATGGTTGAATAACAGTTCAGCCGTTTGCATAGCAGTGGTTAGTCCTTTCAGAGGGATAAGACGACATGACTTGGAGAACCAGAATGGAGGTGAATCCATCGGATGCTGGAAGGTCGGTGATGAAATCCACTCCTAGGTGTGACCAGGGTCGATTTGGAACAAGCAGAGGAAGGAGCTTGCCGGCTGGTAGGTGACGTGAACTCTTGGAGGTGGCGCACTCCCTGCAGCCCTGCACGTACCTTCTGACGTCTGCCGCCATGTTTGGCCACCAGAAGCGTTGTTTTAGCAACGAGAGGGTTCCATTGACCCCCGGGTGACCAGTGCCAAGTGACGTGTGGGCTGAGTGGATGATTTGAGTGCGTCGTGACCGGGTGATGAAGAGCAAGCCTGGTGGGCAACCCGGCGGAGGATTCATGGAGGCATTGGAGGAGGGTATGGTCTCTTCCGACCACGTGATGGGACTTACGATGAGGGAACTTGGAATGATCGGTTCAGGTTCTTTCGATTTCAGCTTTCACATTTTTAGATCCAGGGCGGTAGGAGATTGTGAAGTGCAAGCAAGAGAAAAACATGGCCCAGCGGGCTTGTCTCGGGTTAAGTCTCTTGGCAGCACAGAGATATTCGAGGTTCTTATGATCAGTTAGTACCAGGAAAGGATGGTTTGCTCCCTCCAACCAATGCCTCCACTCTTCCAGGGCTAGCTTCACAGCGAGAAGTTCTCTGTCACCGATGTTGTAGTTGACTTCCGCCGGGTTGAGCTTGCGGGAGAAGAAGGCACATGGATGGAGTTTGCTTGGGGTCCCCTGCTGCTGGGACAGCACCGCTCCCACTCCGGTGGTGGAGGCGTCCACCTCCACGATGAAGGGCAGTTCTGGATCGGGGTGGACGAGGAGGGGAGCGGTGGTGAAGGCTTCCTTTAAGAGGTTGAAGCCGTCGGTGGCAGCTGGTGACCAGGACAGAGACTTGGGCTGATGGCGTAGAAGATTGGTAAGAGGATGAGTGATGGAGCTGTAATTCTTGATGAAGCGGTGATAAAAGTTGGCAAATCCCAGGAATCTTTGAAGTTCTTTAATGGTGGTTGGTTCTGGCCAGTTGGTGATGGATTCCACCTTTCTCTCGTCCATCCGGATGCCACTGTGATCGATGATGTAACTAAGGAAGTGTACAGATGGCTGATGGAATGAGCACTTTTCGGCTTTCAGGAAGAGATGGAACTGTTGAAAACGGGTGAGGACCTCCGCAACGTGTGGCGATGTTCGGCCAGGCTCCGGGAGTATATGAGGATGTTGTCGATGTACACCAGAACGAATCGGTTGAGGAACTCCCGGAGCACCTCATGGATGAAGTCCTGGAATACGGAGGGGGCATAGACCAGGCCATACGGCATGACGAGGTACTCGTAGTGGCCGGTGGGCGTGATGAAGGCGGTCTTCCACTCGTCCCCCTCGCGTATCCGGATGAGGTTATATGCGCTGCGGAGGTCCAGCTTCGTGAACACAGTGGCACCATGGAGATGTTCCAGGGCCGCCGGGACGAGAGGAAGGGGATAACGGAACTTGACTGTGATTTTATTGAGGGATCGGTAATCGATGCAGGGCCTCAAGCCTCCGTCCTTTTTGGCCATGAAAAAGAAGCTGGATGCAGCAGGGGATGTAGATGGATGGATATAACTTTGGTCGAGGGCCTCCTTGATGTACTCCTCCATGGCCTTCTCCTCCGGGATGGATAGAGGGTATATCTTACCCTTAGGCACTGGTTCACCCGGAAGCAGATCTATGGCACAGTCCCATGGCCGGTGTGGAGGCAGCTTAGAGGCTCTCTGGGGGCAGAAGACATTGCTGAAGGGGCGTAGCACTCGGGGATGTCGATGGAGCGTTTCTCGACTGGACTCTCAATGGAGGTTGCACAGACTGGAAGTTCTTTGGAAGGAGCTCGTGGAACGGGAAGCGCAGAGATGCAGTGAGAGAAACAGGCCTCGCCCCACTTCAGGATTTCGCCGGTCTTCCAGGAGATGGTCGGGTTGTGCTGCTCCAACCAGGGATGCCCTAGAACCACGTCAGCGGTGGAATCCTCCAGAACCAGCAGATGAATAGTCTCCATGTGAAGAAGTCCGACTTGCAGTTGAAGGGGTCCCATCACACGGCGAACATGTTTATGGCTGAGAGGTTTTCCCATTATGGAACTGATCTGGTAGATAATCAGAGACGGAGAGGTCTTGAGGCTGAGGTGCCGGCAGAGGGCGCCGGAGATGAAGTTTCCGGCTGACCCTGAGTCGAGGAGCGCCACCACTGTAAGTGAAGTATCAGCAGCAGTAAGATTGACAACAGTGGTGAGTGGTTTCATTTTATGAGTAGAGGGAAGAACGGCACTCACCATTGGACGAGGAGGTCGCGTGGGGCATGCGGAGATGACATGCCCCGGCGTACCGCAGTATAGACAGAGGTTCAGGGTCAGCCGACGTCTTCGTTCTATGGGGGTGAGACGAGAGTTTTCGACATCCATGGATTCGTTGGCTGGTTCTGGAGAGCTGACGGGTTCGGACCGGCAGAGGAGTGAGTCGGAGAACGACTGGCCCTGGTGTTCTTGAAGACACGCTTCCATACGAGTGGCGCAGCGGATGGAGAGCTGGATGAATTTCTCTAGGCCGATGGAATCCTTGTATGCAGCGAGATGCAGCCGCACCCGAGGCTCCAATCCTTGGCGGTAGGTAGTGATCAAAGCTTGTTCATTCCATCCACTTACGGCAGCCAGCGTTCTGAATTGCAAAGCATAATCATATATAGACATGGAACCTTGTTTTAAATTGTAAAGTTTCTCACCAGCAGTCGAGTCAGAGATGGGTTTTCCGAAAACCTCCCGGAAGTGGGAAATGAAGGCTGAATATGACTGAGTTACCGCGCCATGTTGTGACCAGATAGAATCCGCTGAGTTTGGAGATGAGGAACGCTATTTTGGCTGTGTCGTTCGGGTACAGGTGCCGCTGCATCTCCAGGACCAGTTCACACTGCAGCAGGAAACTTCTGCAGTCCTCCGCCGATCCTGAGTAGGGCGCTGGTTTGGCCATGGGACTGGCGTACACAGGTGGAGAAGGAGATGGGGCTGTGTTGATGGTGGTGACTGCAGGTGCCGGTGAAGGAGAGGTGATTGTGGATGGCGTTGGTGGATTGATGGTGAGAGTGCGGCGTAGCGCATCCACAAGTGCTTGGAAGGGATCCTGTTGGCTCATACTGGTTAACGGTTATGGTCCGGTCTTCTGTTATGACACAGAGGGGTCGGACACAGATGTACAAACGGTAAGTAGTCTTTATTGATAAACCAGTGAGCAGATATGGTAAGCAGAGTAGAGCAGATGAACAAAGGTAAAGTCTGGTGATATTTACGGTCCTTTTGTGATTGCAGATGGTGGAGACTTGGAACTGGATGGAGCTGGAGAACGTAGGAGACGTAGGAGCACTCACACACAGACGAGGAACACACTGGGAGATCAGGTAGCACAGGAGACAGGTAAGTAGCGAGCGAGGGAGTCCTTGAGGTAAGCATACGGGTAAGTATAGCTCAACGAGACCGGACAGTGAATGCAGGGTGTGAGTGCTCTATATACTGGTGGTGATGAAGGGGATCAGTGGCGTAGCGTCTGGGCATGCAAGGTATGCACGTGCATATGGGCCCGGGCGGATTGGGGGCCCGCTATTACGGGCTTAACCCCAAAGTATACTACGGGCGTCCGCGCACCGTCCGCATCACGAACATTCATCATCAGGAGGGTTTGCGGACGTCCGCACTCCCCGTCCGCGTGCAGCCCAATTTTCGTGATGGCATGGACAGTGTGTGTACTGTACAACAGCCCATGCGAGAGTGAATTGAGTGCTTAAAAACAAAAGTCCACTAGATAGTGCGCATTGCACACGCCGAACGCGTCTTTCTGTAGCCAAATACTTTCAAAGGCTCACACGCACGTCTGTGCGCGAGACAGAATCCGTGTACATGTTCAGAAAAATGAAGTATATTATTAATGTTGTCAATAACTTGCTATAGCCTATCTATTTTAAATGTACTGAAAATCATTAAGAATCTGAATAAATGGACCATTTCTGCCGTTTTTCAAGTGGGTTTCTGAAACGTATGCATGCAGTAATGTAAGTAGCACAGAATTTTAAATGAGTCATAATGGTTTTCTGAAGAAAAAAAAAAAAAAAAAGAAAGAAAAAAAACCCCACTACGTCTGCACATTTCAGGATGTGAATAAAAGTAACTCGTACTCGTTGGGGTAGATAGTCTTTATTCAACGAAATAAAATTCACATAAAACGTGGCGGAAACATATTTAGAGAAGAAACTTTTAGTAAATTTATTAGGAAAACGTGCATTAAAAAAAGTCTGTGACAGAATAATTCATTCATAACTTAATAACATAAATCTTAGCACTCATCGCATCTGAAATGATGATCATTCTTAAATTCCAAAGCCAGAGTCGAATGGGTCAAATTCAAATTTAGACTGTTGAAAAGCCGTTTTTTTTTTTTTTTTTTGACATTTTTTAAATGCAAAGTCAAAATGATGGAGGACAGCATATAGTTGTTACGTGTACTGGTGCAGAGAGACGAGGCAGATACGGATTTCCACAATACATATAGTTCTTTACTTAAACAAGGCAGGAACACCAACATACAACGGTAACACAACAGAGAATGGACGAGGAGTGAAGGGAGTGAGTGCAATATATGGGGAGTGCTGACAATAGAGTCCAGGTGCAGGTGATGAGTGATGAGGAGCTGACGAGGGAAGTGAGTGCAGGTGTGGAGAACAGGAGGATCTTGGGATATGAAGTCCAGGGAAACAAGGGTTCTGTGACATTACCCCCCCCCTCCCGGTAGGCGCGTCCTCGCGCCGTAGATGAAACAACCGGGAGGGGGGTGGGCGCCCTGGAGACCTCAAGCCGGAGCAGGGGGAGGAGCAGACTGGAGTGGAGGTCTCCAGGGCAGGTTCAAAAGCCATGGCGGGTCAGGGGCTGAAGGCAGCCATGGCGGGTCAGGTGCAGCGGGCAGCCACGGCGGGTCAGGTGCAGCGGGCAGCCACAGGGGGTCAGGGGCCGAAGGTAGCCATAGTTGGTCCGGGACCGAAGGCTTAGGGCCGTTGAGCCCAGGCGGCGGTGAAGGACCGGCGGGAGATGGCGGAACCGTAGGCTCCGCCGACCGAAGCGCAGCCGGGGCTCCAGAAGGCCGCAGTGGAAGCAGGAGGACAGCCAACAAAACGAACACCGGGGGGAGTGAGGAGGCCAACTGGAACTGAGGGACGGAGTGACGGAGCGGAGACGGAGGAGTGTAGTCCAGAGGGGAGGGCAGGCTGACGAGTGAACAAGGTGTGAGTGGAGACAGGATGGATACTGGTGAAGCTGGTGGACTGATGGGCAACGGTGGAGCAGAGGGAGGTTGGAGCCGGGGTGAAGGTAATCGCCCAGAGGTCTGAGGTGGAGATCTGGGCGAGGGGGCTTGAGGTGGAGGTGCAGTGAGTACATTAGTGGGAGGAGGCGGGAGAGGGAGGCAGGGAGGGAAAACAGTCTTTGAATTAGAGACTTTAAGAGCAAAGTTCATCATAATAAAGGGCTCGGTGGTGGCAGGAGCGACTTGGCTCGGCGGCGGCGGCAGGAGCGGCAGGCTCGGCGGCGGCGGCTGGAGCGGCAGGCTCGGCGGCGGCGGCTGGAGCGGCAGGCTCGGTGGCGGCGGCTGGAGCGGCAGGCTCGGCGGCGGCGGCTGGAGCGGCAGGCTCGGCGGCGGCGGCTGGAGCAGAGGGCTCGTAGGCGGCGGCTCGAGCAGAGGGCTCGTAGGCGGCGGCTCGAGCAGAGGGCTCGTAGGCGGCGGCTCGAGCAGAGGGCTCGTAGGCGGCGGCTGGAGCAGAGGGCTCGTAGGCGGCGGCTGGAGCAGAGGGCTCGTAGGCGGCGGCTGGAGCAGAGGGCTCGTAGGCGGCGGCTGGAGCAGAGGGCTCGTTCATCCCCTCAAATACAATTAAAATCCCCACAGGCACTGGAGCTGGCTCTGTGGGGACTGGAGCGGGCTCTGGAGAGACTGGAGCGGGCTCTGGAGAGACTGGAGCGGGCTCTGGAGAGACTGGAGCGGGCTCTGGAGACACTGGAGCGGGCTCTGGAGACACTGGAGCGGGCTCTGGAGACACTGGAGCGGGCTCTGGAGACACTGGAGCGGGCTCTGGAGATACTGGACTGGCTCTGGAGATACGGAGCGGGCTCTGGAGATACTGGACTGGCTCTGGAGAGACTGGAGCGGGCTTGGAGACTGGAGCTTCCTCCTCCTCCGCTTACTGGGCCCAGTTGAGGAATGTGGGTCCAGCATGGGGCAGGCAGGGAGTTCGCTGGAAAAGGCATGCGGAGGAAGACGGAGCTTGGCAGACC
Organism: Megalobrama amblycephala; assembly: GCF_018812025.1. NCBI lineage: Eukaryota > Metazoa > Chordata > Actinopteri > Cypriniformes > Xenocyprididae > Megalobrama > Megalobrama amblycephala. The sequence continues at coordinate 12,081,593 of NC_063060.1, read as the reverse complement.
GGCCGGGCTGACCGTGTTTTTGGAAGGACTGGACGAGAGGAACACCCAAAATTCTGAACCTCTTGGACTAAGAATTCGGAGCAATTTAAATACAAAACTAAATTTATAGCATCAGTTAAGGAAACATAATCGTTAGGTTCAATAAAGCGAATAGTGTTCTCATCCAGTCCATCCAAAAACAGGTCGATCAACTGAGCATCCGACCAATCTGTCAAATAAGCGAGCTCTACGAACTCCTCCACATACCTCTCCAGCGAACGACCTACCTGCAGGAGCCCGATAAGGCGATCGCTGGCTGTCAGGGTGAGAGGCGTTGGAGGAGCTGGATCCAGGGAGCCGGTGAAAGTCTCCATTTTTTTTTTTTCCTGTGGAAAATCCGGTCGTTCTTAGGTCCGTTCTTCTGTTACGTGTACTGGTGCAGAGAGACGAGGCAGATACGGATTTCCACAATACATATAGTTCTTTACTTAAACAAGGCAGGAACACCAACATACAACAGGTAACACAACAGAGAACGGACGAGGAGTGAAGGGAGTGAGTGCAATATATGGGGAGTGCTGACAATAGAGTCCAGGTGCAGGTGATGAGTGATGAGGAGCTGACGAGGGAAGTGAGTGCAGGTGTGGAGAACAGGAGGATCTTGGGATATGAAGTCCAGGGAAACAAGGGTTCTGTGACAATAGTATTGTCATTCCTAGAAATGTTTATTTTTTTTTTTTAAACAAGTTTTGTCTGCATGTTAGTGATAATATCTTATTCATATTAAAGTCCTGGGACTCATTCGACGCACATCCCCTCCACCCCCCGCGAAACCGAGGGGGGCCCGTGAAAATTTTTTGCATACGGGCCGAGGGCTAACTTGCTACGCCACTGAAGGGGATGATGATGTGCAGGTGACGGTGATTAGTATTCCGGTGATTTGGAGCGTTGTGATTGGTGCATGGTGGAGCCTGACGTGTCTGTGACAGAGGCATTTACAGTGGAAGTGAATGGGGCCCATTTTGGAGGCTTTAAAGACAGAGGTGTAGGTTGTAATTTTATAAAAGCGCTTACATTAATTCTCAATTCTCAATTCTCGCCTGTATTATGTTATTTTAAAGGTTCATAATTTTGTTTTGGAGATCTCATACAATAGGTTTACATGCATCCAAGGTCAAAAAACACTTTAATTTTCTCATAATATAAATGAGCATTACCTCTTTTCTCAGAGTCTGAAACAATTCATTGAAAGATCCAGTCTCTCCCCTCCTTTCCAAGAGCCTACCCTGCTCTGATTGGTCAGACGGCCCAGTCTAGTCTGTTGTGATTGATCTACTGCTTACAGTGCATGCTGGAAATGAAACGCCTATTACCATATCTGAATTTCAGCTCTGGATGCTGACAGGCTGAAAGAAAATGACGTCAAATGACCGAGGTCAGGTGGAACCTAGGTGTGAAGGCCCGGTTTGATTTTGAATTCAACTAAAAACAAACAGACACTAGTGAGTTGTGGACGAACAAATCTCTGCGAGGAAGGAAAAAAGCCAAGCGGGCTGGCTGCGGTGTCAGCCGGAGGAGAACGAAATTTAAAGAACCGGCAAGTTATGGGGAAAACAAAACGTGGTAAAGTGAAGTGGTGTGGTGTGCAGATTTTAATGCGCATAGTGTATTTTGGGGGGGATCATTCACAGATTTAAATGGAAGGATAATTGAAGATCTGATAGAGGAAAGAGATTTAGTTTGTATGAATGACAGAAGAAGCACAAGATTTAATTTAACTACAGGTGGTGAGTCTGTGTTAGATCTAACTCTAGTGTTTAGCTCCCAGCTGGTATATGTAGCTGGGAAGTATGGAAAGAAATAAAAGAAATAAAAGAGTGAGAAGTGACAATGAAGAAAGATCTGGAAGTGAGGATGAGGAGCCAGAGCAAAATCCACATGAAAGTCATGAAAAATCTATAGTAATGCTTAGATTTAATGAGAAAGCTCAAAATGATATGAAGAAGATCAACCCATTTGTGTTAACTACAGCTCTAGCAAATAAAATTGGGGATATTATAAGTGCAAGAATCCTTAGAGATGGTAATTTACAGATTAGGTGTGCAAGCGAGGAGCAAGTTGAAAAAGCACTTTGAGTTAAAGAGATTGGGAAAATAAAGGTAGAAAGTACAAGGAGGGCAGGAAAGAGAAATGTCGGTTTATGTAAAGGGGTAATCACAGGAGTGCCAATAAGTGTTGGTATGGAGGACTTCAAGAGGGACGTCAAAGGAGGGGTAATAATAAATGCTCAAAGATTGAAAACATCAAAAGAAGGAAAGAAGAAGCACAGTGAATCAATACTGATTGAATTTGAAGGAGAAAATTTGCCAAAGAAGGTTTTCCAAGTTTTTTGAGCTACTCAGTGAGAATGTATGTACCTAAACCTTTGAGATGTTTTAACTGTCAAAGACTTGGTCATACAGCAACAATTTGTAGAGAGCAGAGAAGATGTGCGAGGTGTGGTGGAGACCATGAGTATGGAAAGTGTGGGGCAGGAGTATAACCAAAATGTTGTAATTGTAGAGGAGCTCATAACATGGCTTATGGGGGATGTGAGATGATGAAAAGAGAGAATAATATCCAAAAATGAAAATTGAAAGAAGGATCACTTATGCAGAATCTGCAAGGGTTGCAAAAGAGCAGAATAGTAGTATGATTGTTCTTGAAGAAATGAAGGCACAAGAACAACAAAAATGCACAAATGACAGGATTTATGTGGATAAAAGGGACTTGGTAACATTCATAGCAGGGGTA